>NC_136753.1:1338938-1533938 GCF_936440315.1 Barbus barbus | reverse complement strand
CAAAAGTCTTTCCTTTATGCATAAAAGAGGTTTTGGTGCAAACAGAGATGTCCGTGTGTGTTTGATCTCTTGAGTTCCTCTGTGTGTAAGTGCGAGTCGTTGAATTATTCCTGCGCTCGTTTTGCTCGAGTCATTCGTAGTCCGTTATTTTCTCGCACACGCTGCGGCTGAGAGAACGGCATCATAGGCTGGATTCTTTAGGGGGGAAGTCCAGGTTGGTAACCATGGTGACGACGGAGAGGATGTCGTCGGGGGCGATGAGGTTGGTGTTGCGCTGCATTGAGATGATGCGTTCCTCCACGCATCCCGCAGACAGACGCGCCTCGGCCTCGTGGTCCCAGCACTCCTCTATGGTCTCATAGAGCATCGCCAGACCCTACAGATATACAGATTTTAAAAAAACTAAAGAAGTTTCAAAGCTGATGTGGTGTGCATCTCTTTTTCTAAAGCTACATGAACAAAACCTGAACATCGTGCATCTTCAAGCATCTTGAGCTTCAACAAAAGTAGGAAAATCTGATCAACTGGACAAAGTTTGGACTTTTTTAAGTTTGCTTACAAATTAATCATCTAGAAATATGGAACCTGAAATTTGAAATGTACTCAAATATATTCAATATAACCTTGGCTTTATATTTCTCAAAATGCATGACTTATTCTAACAAGTACTACTTTTCTTAACGTGTTAGTGTTGTTACTGTTATTTAAAATAAAGCTGAAATAAAATAGAATTATTAGGTTAAAAACTTCTTAATTCAGGTTACATTTTCAGTTAAGACTTTTTATGCAAAAAAGTACTAAAACTCAGGCTAATAAAGCTAAATAGAAATAAAAGACTTTCTATTTATAAACAGAATTACTAAAACCTAAAAAATAAATCTAATTCAAAATATTAAATAGTAAATAAATAACACTATCAGTTTATATCTCACAATATAATATAATATAGTAGTCAACATTTGAAGTGGATCAAAAAAGTTCATCAAAGTTATTCTGAGAGAAGAACGCATTTTGATTTTAGTTTTTAGGACAACTTTGATGAACGGTTTTGATCCACTTCAGATGTTGACTACTGTATATAAATAATACTGAAATATCACTGATGTGTTACTTCTACATTTATTCCATTTACTGACAAAAACAACTGAAAAACTTTCGATTGTCATAGAAACCCTAAAGGAACCGATTAGAACCATATGACTATGGTCAGACAGGTCATATCTGTATTAATCTGTATTACCGGACACAGCATTGATCGGATTATAAAAAGTGTCTCTATATGAAAGTTACTTCAGATGTGTTCAGAAGATTAAGATTAAATAATCACAGATGAACATGAATTAAAGAGTGTACAGAGTCAATTGAGTTCACTTTAAAATGTTAAAATGCAAAATTTTTGTGAAAATGTAATGCAGTCAATGTCTGTGTGTGTGTGTGTGTGTGTGTGTAGTACCGTATGTTTTAGCCAGTGTTCTCTGAATATCGGCCGTAGTTTCTTATGCACAACGACGTCCTGCATGTCCTCCAGAGACGGATGAACCCCGGCCTCCTCCTCAAACGGCAGACAGAACTTATCCACAGGACCTGAGACACACACACACACGCGGCTCAGCACCGGTTGATCCCGTGATGGTGGACTCTGAGTGTAAGTGAATGAGTGTTTGTTACCGTCGGCGGCTGTGCAGCGAGTGGCCAGTTCCCACAGCACCAGACCCACGGCGTACATGTCGATCCTCAGAAACGCATCACGCTGGAAACTGATCGCTCCCTCCAGCACCTCCGGAGCCATGTAGCGCCGCGTTCCCACCTTTACACAACCAATAAAACCTCAGCAATTAATAATTATCACTTGAGCTCTGTCACAATTAAGCACTGGTCGGTGAAGTTTTCAGCTCATGCAAAAATCATACCTGTCCGTGTGTGTCGCCTGTAGATTTCCCTGCTTCAAACTTCAGTGCCAGGCCAAAGTCAGCAATACATGCGGTTAAATCACGCTTCAGTAACACATTCTTACTCTTGATATCTCTGAGAGAGAGAGAGAGAGACAGAGCGAGAGAGAGAGAGGGGTTAAATAAAGTAGGCTTCAAAGAAAGGATTGAGCTTTGTGAAAAAGTTTAGAGAAAAATAGTGTGAAAAAAAATATATATATATACACACACACCAAAAAGTATACTATAATGAGCAGAGAAAAAAAAAACTTTTATGATGATAATAATAATATTAATGTAACTTAATTGAATCTAAATGTTTTCCAAACCATATAAATTAGACCTTTATACAAGAAACTAAATAGATGGCTGTTGAGGGTCCCTAAAATGAGATAATAAAATAATAAATAATTACATAAATATGCATTTTAGATTAAAATAAATATGCAAAAATAAGTATATAAATAATACATTCAACATTCAAAAAATAATATAAATATTAAAAAACAATATATGTTATATGTACATATATATATATACACAAGGAAGTTTGGGGGTCTTTGCATCTAAAACACATTTGGTACCTGTGTGCAATGGCAGGCTTGTGTCCATCCTTCAGGTTGGGAATGTCCTCGTGTAAATACGCCAATCCCCGCACAAACGTCTGCGCTATCAGACACAGCTCATTCCACGACACAACATTCGCCTTCAGAAAGTCTGTCAGCGAGCCCTGAGTACAAACACACATGCAGATGATCTCAAACATGTGACACAGCGAGGTCATGTGACAATAATGTACCATAATGCTGTTTCAAACATTTACTGCTGCATATTACATATTTTGTAAATATTCAGGATATTACATTGACTGTAGTGAACAGTATGCAGTGTTCTGAATAAAGCCGATGACAAACACTTCTGTGTGTGTGTGTGTGTTTATACCTTCTCATGGTAAGCTGTGATGAGCCAGAGCTCGATATCGACTCCATTTCCTCGTTTTTCTGCTCCGATGAAGTGAAGGATATTTTCATGTTTCATTCCGCTCAAACTATAAATCTCATATTCACTCTGCCATGACTGTTTATTCTGGGAGAAATCACAAACAAATACATGCAAAATTAACAACATTCAAAGTCTTTGTAAATATTTACAACAAGATTTAAATTCAACAATCAATTGTGATGCACATCAGTCCTTTTTTTTTAAACATTAAATTTTGAAGTAGCTGTATTTTCTTGTAAAACATCCAATAATATTTGTTTTATTTACAATTCAGGCATTTTTAAGTGTCTAAATACATTTAGGCACATCAGTTGATTTCTGTATTCATGTGCCAAGGTGAAGGATAGGTGCTTTGTTATGATTATTGTTAATAATTATTTGTTGAACATCGGTGGGTTTTATCACTGCTGTTGCTGTTGTTTTATAAAAGCAACTAGATTTACATTTACACAGTGTTTGCAATGTTAATAGATGCAAAAGACAATCGCAATTCAGTATGTAAATATCACTTTATCGCTGCTGAATGCTGAACATTGCATCACTTTATCAATGTGATTTCTATAAACATTTAAACAGCAAAGTTTACACAAAGACTAAAACTACACTGTAATTATTTTTCAGTGTGTCAAAAGAGATGAAAACTGAAATTAAAACTACATTATGACTTTGTGATGCAAGAAACCATAACTTATATAAGAGGACCACTAGGGAATTAAAAAAAAAGTACAAAAGTGTAAAATATGATTAATTTGATTTGATTTGATTTTTTTTTTGTTACATTTTAAATTACAGTGTATTTTCAAGCTGAATTAATTGCAGAAGCTTAGCTTGGGTTAGAGGTTTATAACAAACACTAACAATTTTTGAAGAATATCAATGCAGAGATTCAGAGCACAATAATAAACCACTCCGTTTTGAGTTATATTATGACAGCATATGTATTGGTCTTTTATGCTAAGGCTGAAGAGGCAAAAATGCACAAACAGTAATGAGATGAAACGTGTCAGATACCTGCACAGGGAAGATTTTGACAGCCACGTGTTCGTTGAGCAGCTGAGCTTTCCAGACGCAGCCGAAGCGTCCGCGAGCCTTCAGCTCCAGCAGCTGCAGCGGCTTCTGACCCAACAACGGCGACGGAGGCGTCAGACCCGGGTCCTACAGACACAAACACAGCCACTGAACACATGATTCACTCACACACATCAACACAAACACACACACAGGGTCTGATGCAGGAGGACATGCAGAAAGAAATAAAGAGCCCATATGCAGACCACAGCGACCGCATCACAAACTCATGACGGGATGAGAACTACAGCATCAGCGGGGCATGATGGGAGAAGTGAGAGTGAATGAAGCTCTTACCTCTATCATGATATGAAAGGCGTGCTAACAAGAGAGGAACAGAGGGGTTTTACTGTTTCTAGCACACGAGCGGTGGGATGTGAGGAAGAACGAGCTCTGAACACTGATGTGTGTCTGTCAGAACATATGATGGACTCTCATATGCCACAATGAGACACTGACATGGACATGGTACGTTACAACCAATCAAATCTCAGCGCTGGTTAATATGGACCAATCACAATGCTTTGACTGACTACACAACATGAAGATTGTTAAAACAATTATTTTATAGAGATTTCTGGGATAGTATGAATCCTTCAGATGAACAGATTGACTCTTTCTGGTGAATAAATGTCTCAAGACAAAAAAAACAACTGAGATTTGAATATTGCTCGATCCCTCTGGAATAAGACAAAGTGGGTAGAAACAAGCTAGTGAAACATATTTCCTTATTTTGTAATTTTGCCTTGTTTTCCAGTGCAAACATCTAAACTTTCAAAACATGATCACCTGAGACAAGGTTAAAACTAAAACCATAAAAACATCTTTATTACTTAAACATTAAAATAAAAAAAAAATATATAAAAAAAACTAAACTTTTTTTTTTTTAACTGGTTGCCAAGGCAACATGTTTCATTTTCATTTAAAGTTGAAGCACTAAAATAACTAAAACGTAATAAACTAAAACTAAATAAAGACAGAAACTTTAACTTTTTAGTAAAATTAAAATTAAACAAAATAAAAATTGATTTCAGAATATTAAAAAAAGGTCAACTTAACACTGACTTGGGATGCAAAATGACAAGATATTAAGACTGGTTTTTAATATCTGCCAGTGGGGTCAGAAAAATAAACTGCGTTCTGACCCCACTGGCAGATATTTGTCTTAAACTGCACTGGAAAACAAGACAAAAAATACAGTGAGAAAAAAAACTTGGCAGTGAAACATTTGCCGCCCAGTGGTACATTAACTGATTGTTGTTATTATGAATAGCACATTATGAATAGTTGGGTAACACTTTATTTTAAGGTGTCATAATACACAGTACTTACCTAATTAAGTACTTAGTAGTAGCCGTTGAAACAAAAGGTACTTACCATGTAACTAAGTTATAGAGCAGCCAGTAAATACAGTTAGTAATTATGTAGATGTAAGAGGCAGCTACTGTTACACATATGTAACAAACCGAGTCTGTTACACAGATACTTGTACACTTAAGTACAATCTTTATACACTTTATTTTAAGTATCTTATATGCCTGTGTACTTACATTTATAATTACGTTGTATAAAGTCTGCAACACATATGTAGCAATCTTTTAGTTACATAAGTAGCTGTGTAACAGACTCAGGCAGCTACTGTTACACATACAGACCGTTACATCTACATCATTACAAACTGTAATTACAGGCTGTTCTATAACTTAGTTACATGGAAAGTACATTTTGTTTCATGTAAGTACAACGGCTACTACTAAGTTAATTAGGTAATTACTCTGTATTATGGACACCTTAAAATAAAGTGTTACTAAGAGTTGTTATAGCACAGATACATATTAATAACACTGTTATGTGAAAGATTCCCAAACGCTGCTGTTCTCCAAAAAACACCTCCAGATATATGAGATGAGGTACAGTACCTGTGACGGCACGAGCAGCGGCGGGTACGACAGCTTCAGATGACGGTACATCCAGAACGAGGTGACCAGAATGACTGCGACAGCCATGACGGGAATCAGAGAGTAGAGCAACGTGGGAAACAAGTCCGGCTTCGGGGGAACGGGGTTAGACGTGGCTGGAGAGAGTAATTAACAAAACATGCTCAAACATTTGGGTCAATAAGATTTTTTTTTTGAAAGACATTAATACTTTTCAATAAATCGATCAAAACTGACAGTAAAGATATTTATAATGTTACAAAAGATTTCTATTTCAAATCAAAGCTGTTCTTTTGAACTTTCTGTTCATCTGTGAATTCTGAAAAATAAAACGCATCATGGTTTTTACAAAAAAATATTCAGCAGCACAACTGTGTTCAACATTGATAATAATCAGAAATGTTTGTTGAGTAAATCAGTATATTATAATGATTTCTGAAGATCATGTGACACTGAAGACTGGAGTAATGATGCTGGAAATACAGCTGCAGATCACAGAAATAAATTACCTTTGAACAGATATTCACATAGAAAACAGCTATTTTAAATTGCAATAATATTTCACAATTTTACTTTTAATTTGATTTCAGATAAATTAAAATAAATGTGTGCCATCACAATTTTCATGCATCTTAAAGTGACAAGCAGTGATTATTTCAGAAATCAAATGATTTTAGGTTCAAATCTACATGAATATATAAGTGAAAGTGTATATTTTAGTTCCTGTATCTGATCATTTTTTAACGCTCTGGTAGTGTCACAATCATGAGACACGCTTCACTGTTGCTAGTCTTCCAGATCCAGATATCTTCACTCGGCATTACAGAGAACACTGTGTCCTGTTCTCCTGAACCGATGCTCTGTTCCTGCTGAGCAGCTGCTTTTTTTGTCCAGAGAAACGTGCTTATCTTATTTTATTTCCAGTCCCAGCAGTCTCACACTGTGTGTTTGTGTCTGAGAGCTCTGAAGTGTGTTACTCACTCTGAATCATCTCTGGACTGAAGTGAAACTTCTCGTTGCACATGTTTCCCTCGCAGCAGCAGAAGAAGACGTCGGGATTCTCCTTACGCTCCACACACTCGCTGCTGCACACACACACACACACACACACACACACACACACACACACACAGATAACGTGTCATCATCTGTTCACTACCAAACACACGAGGCATCCAAGCATGAATCTAGTGTACCTGTCGTAGCAGTTGATGTCATCCAGCCAGCAGCCCTGCTTGACCATCTCGATGGCTCCTGAGCGGTTCTTCCAGGTGGAGAAACAGTGCCGTCGCTTGTCTTTCTCTCCGTAGCATAATTCGATTCCGCTCTGGTTCGTCCCGTCCTTCTCCCAGCTCACATTATAAAACGCACACTCCTGCGTCTCCGAGCGGCCGAGAATCGCACCTGAAGCACACAGAAAGAGACTTCAGACACTGTCTAGTCATCTGTTTAATCAACATAACAGGGTGTTATCCTCATGGCATATCAAACCTTAACAAAACAGTACACTGTAAAAAAGTATCTTTCAAAGTTGTACATAAAACATTTTATTGGAGTACATTTTCAAGAAAATACTGTTTCAGTCTTTCCACTACAAAGCTTAATGTTTAATTCAGTGCAAGGTGACCATACGGGCCATATTTACGGGACGAGTCCTTGCCAAGGATTGCTATATTGCCTAAAATATCCAGGTTTTGGCTGTTTGCACTTTGCAGATCAAACTTTGGTGTCATACAATGTTTGGTGTGCAGTGACGCTTCAAGTCGATTGAACGAACAAACACGTGCATGTATTTGCAACGCTTTGAACTACTTTGGATGTTTTAGGCAATATAAAAATCCTGGCCAGGACGTGTCCCGTAAAAATGGCACAAATGGCCATCTTAATTAGTGTGTGTCTTGTCATTTCTGTGTAATTATTTGTCAAATTTACTAGAGATTTCTAAATTTAATTGAGCTTCTACTCCACTTTTTTTTTTTTTAAGAATGTATCAACTGCATTAAACCTTGAGTAACATTATTAGTGAAAGTTTAGGTATATATAAAAAAAAAAACACTAAAAAGTGAGATCATGATTAATTTTAGCATATTGATAGAGTTCAAACAGTGCAGAGCGGAGCATGTTGAATCTCACATTATGAGAGCATTCAGTAGTTGAATGTTGCTAAACTAACACACAATAATAAGCATATAAACACACAAGACACAAACAGCGGGTCAAATTTTTAAAATTAGTTTTTTGTTTGCATTTGTTACAATGCATTCTGGGATTGCATGCAATCGAGGTGTCTTAAAAGGCAGCATGATCATGCATGTCTTATATTTTGTTTTTTGAAGATCTTCATGCAATGACAGAAGTTTGTGAGGAACAGACTGAATTTTATGATGTTACTCACTGATAAGATATCTAAAAATTGGGTGAATTATTGCCTTTCAACACTGTGAAACATTATTACAATTTCAAATAACTGTTTTCTATGTGAATATACTGTAAAATGTAATTTATTCCTGTGATCAAAGCTGTATTTTCAGCATCATTACTCCAGTCTTCAGTGTCACATGATCTTCAGAAATCATTCTAATATACTGATTTACTGCTCAAGAAACATTTCTGATTATTATTATGTTGAAAACAGTTGTTCTGCTTCAGATTTGTGTCGAAACTGTGATACATTTTATTTTTCAGGATTCACAGTTGAATAGAAAGTTCAAAAGATCAGCATTTATTTGTAATAGAAATCTTTTAGTTGCCGTTACTGTCACTTTTGATCAATTTAATGCATCCTTGATGAATAAAAGTATTAAGTTATCAATCTTACTTACTAACAGTAGTATGTACAGGAATGCCTAAGTGTGTGTGTGTGTATGTGTATGTGTGTGTGTGTGTGTGTGTGTGTGTTTGTCAGGGAAGGGCTTGTATTTCATCCACAACAGCTCATTGAAGGGAAGGAATGCTAGAAAGGCGAGACGTGGAGCAAATCGGACATTTCTGCTGACAGATGTCTTTGACCTCTCTCAATAATTCAACACTCTGAACAGATTTCCATTCACTCCAGCCCACTGAACATTCACCGAATTCCACGCAAGCGTCGCTGAGACACAAACATGAAAAGCCTTCATTGGGCTGCAGGGCAGAGATGCATGATTATGAAATAATTATGAGCTTCCAGAGTAATAGTCAACTTACTTTAATAAATCACAGGATTAAAAGGCCGACAGGCACTGATCTCTCACACGATGTTATCAAGCTTGTTCAGTTTTTAACCAGTGGAAATATTTCTGCGCTGCATCACTTCTTTCCTAAACGTCACTTTCATTCTTCTGGAGTCACGTGTGAGTTTCTGAATGGTGTGTTTGTGCCTGAGGAACCTTCTGATGTCTGCCTTCTCATTAAGAGTCGTTTATCTTCTCTTAATCACCTCAATTAAGATAAAATCATCAGTCTGACATATTCCACTGAAGTCAATGCAACACTTTTATCAGTCCCTTTAATGTTTTCTTTTTGAAATCTGAACATGAACATTAAATCATCTGCATTACCGCACAAGCTGCCTCTGCATATTAAACTGGGAGTATCTGAAAAATACTAACACACACACACACACACACACTCACTCACACACACACACACTCACACACACACTATTACCAACAGAAGGCGATGACGATTAACCACTCACTCACCAACTAACAGCAGTAATTACACACTTGGTGTGGTCTACAATATATCATTAAAGTCAAGTGCAAATATAATCACACTAAGACAGACCTGCTGCAATAAAATACCCAGAAACTCCAGCGTTTCTGACCACAGAAATATCATCATGAGCTCAAACTATGTAAACACACTTTAACAATCAGTGCAACATCAAGATTTTCATCAGGTAGGCTGCAGTAGTTTCATGCAGTTTCTAAGTTTATATGTAAACCTTTAAGAATTAGACTTTAGATTAATTGTGTGTCAAAAACAGACAGTCCTTCAAAGAAATAAACTATGAGCTTTCTGACGGTTTGTTTCATTTAGCATCTTTTATTCTCTTTCTCTCTGCAGATTCAGATCAGTTTCATCAGATCAGATCAAAACATCAAAATCTATCAGCTATCATCAAACTCACAGAAGCCTCAAGACTACATCAGAATTGAGTTTGTGCAGTAAACTGATCTATAATTAATCACCGAATGATATCAATGAACATCAGTAAAAAGATCCTGAATCAAGACCCATTTAACATCATCTGTTTTTCTTGAAATAAAGTTCCTTTTTGATCACTTCCCGTATTTAATACAAATCTGAACTTCAGTTGACATGCATGTCATTTCCAGAACAGAATCACAGAATTTGATCAATTTCCTGAAAAAAGATCTTTTTTTAAAATAAAGAGAAGTCAATATATGTGTGTGTTGTAGGCAGCACTCACACACACACACACACACACACACTCTGGCAAGGCCTTTTTTTGCCACCTAATCTGCTCAAATTTACCCACAATGCTCTTGAGCTATAAGCTGCCAACAGCAATCAATCAAACACCGTCAGCAACAGAAACACGTAAAAGAAACTACAGAGGAGATACACTATATTTACATATATAATATACTGTTTTAATTAAAAATTAAAATAGTATTGGGAATATTTTATGTAAATGTTGCCCAAATTCAATAAATAAATATATATTAATGTAATGTAAAATTAAAGTATAAAAAATTACAATAATTTTTAAAAAGATACAAAATTTCTTCATATTTTTTCATTAAAAATGCAATTTTTTTTTACAAATTAAACTAAAATAATTATTTTTTTTTTTTTAAAGATACAAAATTTATTTTACATATTTTTTTTTTTGGTTTGCATTCTAGAAGTAGATATATTAGTATTAGTGCACTACATTCGTCCTTTGAATGTCATGTGTCTACATCAGAGTCTGTATGTGTGCCGATACCAGCGGCTCCTTTAGTTTGGAAGAAGGAGGGAGATCCGCTCTGAATGAAGCGCTCGTACTCTCAGTAATGAGCTAATGAAGCCGGACACAAGGCCTGCTGGGACAGACGTGTAAATCACAGGAGGAGGCACTCAACTTTACAAGAACTACTGCAGATAGCTCACAGAGAGCCAAATCCAATACACTAAATCAATACCTGAGCATACTGTACAATCAGCAGTAAAACCACACCGATTCACAACCCGGGGATAACTGAGGATACAAATGAGAGCAAAACAGTGGAGAGCAACACTTCATCATCTACAGAGAGCAGCACAGTCAAACAAACTAAAGTCATGCAGAACTGTATCGTAAGTGTGTTCTGCTGAGATAAACGTGTCATCTAAATGACTCAAATACCCCCTAAAATGTTACATATTGATACGCTTTCCAAACACAATTAAGCAAGAGTCCTGTTGGTCCACAGGTTCACATTAAATTGAGCTTTTTACTTTTTTATAAATACTTTTTCTAAGGGGTGTAGCAACCTTATGTTTTTTTAAACATTATTTTATTTGACATTTTATTTTTAGACATTATAAGTGGGAACAGGGCCATTTCTAGTTCCACAGTCAGAAACGACCCTGATTAGAGATGATAATTTTGGTCATAATCATATTTTAAGAGCTTTATTTTGCTTGAACTGAAACATCTAATATCTACATAACATGGGAAACACCTACATTTAATCTAATAAGCATGACTAATTAATATTTGTTTAAATAAGTCAGCATTAGCATTTCTATCACAAATACCCTACTCAACCCCACTCGGTGAACACTTAACATTTAGCAATGCTTTTATCCACAGCGACTTACAAATGAGGAACTTCCAAGAAATTTGTCACAATGCCAAGTTAAAAGCATAAACTAGATTAGCTCACAAAACAGGGAACTTTCCACGCAGTGCATATAAACTCTGTACTTTATTTAGTTTTGTTTATATGGGCAAAAGTAAGTGCACCCTTTTGAGGTTATTTCAAGATTTTGCGTTTGCATTTGTTTAACACATACATTACTTAAAAACAAAGAAAAAAAAACATTTACTGGAATAAAATATATATAAAAACTGTTTCAGCTAGTTGCTAGTACAACATTTCTCATTTTAACTTCATTTAACTTCAATTGGAATAAAAAAAGCACAAAACTATAGACACAAAGCAACAACAACAAAAAAAGACAAAACGCAAAGAAAAAAAATACTGAAACAAATTCAGAAAGAAACACTTTATTTTTTAATATTGTTTATTAAAAAATTAATATTAATACAAATAATATAATGGTATATCAATCATACTAAAATAAAAATAATACTTAAAGCTTTATGTTTCTTGATTTATGAGTAAAATAATATCCGTGATTAATTGAAGAAATCATTTTAAATGACAAATTATTATACCTGAAATATGAATTTTGAAATGACTGCCTGCTTGTTAGAGAAAGTTTGAGGAACTGAGACGCTTACACGGAGGTCATGTATAGAAAACTCGTTTACTTCAGAATAAAAGGAAAAAACAGAGACAGGAGGATGTGACAAGGCATAAACGTTCTCAGCACACTTAGTATGTACTTCTATTCAGAAAACTAAATTATTCTGTACAAAGGTTACAACACTGCTGTAGAAAACGAAAGCTGCTTACAAACAAGTAGAAGTTTACATCACAAATCAGACAACTGCTGTGCTTGTGAAGAAACTTCATTTTTAAAGCACACAATGGTTTCATATCTCACAACTGAGGCATTAATGCGAGTAGTTTATGTTGTAGAACAAAAAAGTGATGTTAATCATAGACCTCTTTTAGAAATAGAATTGTGCAACTCTAAAAACCCAGAGGAAATTCCTGTGGGAAGCCGTGCTGAATTCTTCTGGGTTTGCTGACAAATTTATGTCATGACTGAACAGCTCTATTTTAAGGGTCAGGATGGAAAAAGACCATTAAAAATGAATTTACGACTCTTTTCAGTAAAAGAAACCTTGACTGATAAGTGAACTTAGATTGTGACACTTTTAAGACTTCTGTCTGGTTTACTGCCCCCATATTTACATTCACAAACCAGCATGACTCTCTGATCAGCATCATCTTTTACTCTTTGCTCTGGGTTTCAGTCCACTTCTCAGTTTCTCTCTAACACACACACACACACACACACCCAGACAGACACACACACACACACACACACACACACACACAGACACACACACACACACACACACACACACACGCGCTTGTGAGCTTCTGAATCTCTCTCTCTCTCTCGGTCGGTCTTCTTCAGTTTCTCTGCAGATTCATCAAATGAAATGCTTTCAGAGTCTGTAAGTCCTCCGTCTGCCAGAGGAGTGTTCCCAGAGTTTGGCCTTCCTGCTCCGGATGCGCTGGAGCCAGAGCGGCTGGACGGAGAGCCACATCTGTCTCAAACACAACCACCAACGCCACCCACATGCTGGGAGATCGGCGGAGAGACGGCTGCCCATCTGGAGCTGCAGATAAGCCTCTACACTCACAGGAACAACTAACACTCAACCAGACAGAGGATAAAAGATACTGCGTGTTCCTCCTCATCAACAATCTGTTAAACATCATCACCGCTTGACTGCGAATTTCAAGCACATTTACTCTCAAAGCCTCATTAATGCAACGTGAAAACATTATAACTGCATTTCATTTATGCTGATTGTAATAAATCACTGCATTTTGTACAATATAACAGTAAACAAATAAATAAAAGCAAACATTGAGGAAAATGTGCTGAATTTTCATTAATTATATAAATATTTTTTTGTTGATCAACTATCCAAATCAAATAAATAAGGCAGAGAAAACATGTGATGGAATGATGTGCATAAGTATATATATATATATATATAGCGTAATGTGATTTAAAATGCCTTTAGTTTATGCTGACTGTAATAAAAAAATATATAATTTTACTGTACAGAAGTGAAATTTACATTCAAAAGTTAAACAAACAAGTTTCTTATATATATAAAAAAAAAAAGCGTTTTAAAATTCTAAGACTGAGCTTCATTTTTGTTTTTTACTTTGATCAGCGGTGACCTGCTCTTAGAGGTTTGCTGGTGAGGGATTTGCTCGCGGCTGTAACCTTGGCATAAGTCTGCGTGAGCCCTAGGCTTATACTAAAGAGGATGAGGGCTGCTGCAGACCTTTGGCCTACTTCAGGACTGGTTGAGAGAGAGAGAGAGCGAGAGAGAGAGAGAGAGGGCGAGAGAGAGAGAGAGAGAGAGAGAGAGAGCGAGAGAGCGAGAGAGAGAGAGAGAGAGAGAGAGAGAGAGAGCGAGAGAGAGCGAGAGAGAGCGAGAGAGAGCGAGAGAGAGCGAGAGAGAGCGAGCGAGAGAGAGCGAGAGAGAGCGAGAGAGAGAGGCTGGAGTTCAGTAAACACCTTCACCTGTCACTTCTGATAACTTCTGCTCGTCACAAGAGTTACCAAATTACTGTTTTCAGACAGGTTTCCCTTGTCAGGCTGCTTAAAACAAACGTAAAGTGCCAGAAAGGCAATCTACAAATGAATTAATTATAATGACTGTGATGTCATTTGTCCTAATGAGAGGCCATTTAGAAATGTATACCAGTAATATCTCTATCAGTTTCAGCTGAAAAACACATATCTGACCACTGATTGTATTGGGGGAAAAATTACACACGGAAAAGGGAATTTCTCAAGTTATATGCTACAGTAAAACACACATTGGTGAAACTCTCTAATGCAGCACGTCAGACAGACAAAGCATACTGGTCTTTAATGGCATTAGTGTTATTCTGGCGTCAGACTCTGTAACCTTGAGCCGTGAAGCGTTCTTTCCGGTATAGTGGCTAATCTGAGCAAGCATCTGACCAAATCCAGACCGATGAGACCACGTTACTGCCCGCATCTGTGACCCTACAACTCATCTGCACCAAACTGTGTTCTTCTCTTTGTCTAGACTCTTTATCCATCTATCTGTCTCTACAAACACAACAGCAAACACTAAAGCTCTCCAGAGGTGTTTCAGATGTGCTGATCACAAGAAAAGCTCCTCCCACTTTGTTAAAAAAGCCAATTACAATCAAGATTCCAACAATCCAGCCACAAAATCACTGTTATTTGGAGGAAGATGTTCAGAATAAATAAGCTTTCCAAGCTAATAACAGGACATGTTTACTGTACTTTTAAGCAAATTCATGAAAGAATATTTACAGAAGAGTGAAACACCACTTACAGGATTGATTTGAGCAGATCATTAGAAATGTCTGGCACCTAAAATAATTAATTATTATTACATGATTAAAGAAGCAATGTATGAAAACGCTGCACCTTTAAATGCACAAATCAACCCAAGGACAACTGTTCATTCATCAGATGTCAATGCCGGGCAGATTCTTCATGCATTATAGGACTAATGAATTTAAATTATTACAGCATGTTTACATGAGCATGCACAAGGCATACAGCACCGTTGGAGTGGAGGTCAGTAAAACTTATTCAGCAAGAAAGCATTAAATTCATCAAAAGCAATTCACAATGCTATAAAAGATTTATTTCAAATAAATGCTGTTCTTTCAAACTTTCTATTCATCTGTGAATCCTCAAAAATAAAATGCATTAAGGTTTCCACAAAAATATTTGTCAGCACAACTGTTTTCAACATTGATAATAATTAGGAATGTTTCTTGAGCAGCAAATCAGCATATTATGATTTCTGGAGAATCACGTGTCACTGAAGACTGGATAAAAAAATCAGCTTTGCATTACAAGGATAAATTATATTTTAATGTATACTCACATAGAAAACAGTTATATTAGATTGTAATAATATTTCACAATTTTGCTGTTTTTTACAGTATTTGTGGTCAAATAAATGCAGACTTTGAGTATAAAAAACCTGCAAAAACGATAAAAAAACCTTTTGAATAGAAGTAAATGTAGATGTGTAACCTATCATAGGGAATCTGTTTCAATAGCTAATAATACCACTTCTTTACAACACTCAAATCTTCCTACTGAATATATAAAAATCATTATTGAGTAACCAGAAACACTAAAAATCATATGGTCAGGTCTGGAAACTCTGTCTGTAGCATATACTGAGGCCTTTGTTCTGCACAATCATACTGGACCTCATTCATTATGAGCATTACACAAACATCAGTGGTTACACTTTATTTTAAGGTGTCCTTGTTACAGTGCAAGTATACAGTACTGAGTAATATTAATTAACTACATGCACTTAGTATATAGTTAGGTTTTGGATTAGAGTTACTTGCATGTAATGATGCATAATTAATTGCTATTATAATAGTAAGTACATGTAACCATCAGGACACCTTAAAATATAAGAGTTTCCACATCAGTTACAATCCTGTAACATGTAACGCACGTCAACACAGGGCTGTAACAAGCAGCTCCTTGTGTTACTGGCAAAAGCTTTAAATGAATCCGATACAGCCTGAGCTCCTCACAATCCATGACCGATGCTGGGGTCAACAGGCTGCAGTTTATGACATAAAATCACACTGATATAAAGCAGAAACCTCTACCCACCTGATGAACAGGAGACGAGGAATATGGCCAAGGCCAGTTTGGTGTCTGTCCTCATTTTCAGGGCAGATTCTTGTACTGCAATAAATCCCAGCAACACCCAATCTGATAATCCGCTCCCTCTAAAATTAATGTTTTAATATTGCCAAAAGCATTTATTTGTGAGCAAACAGGTCCGGATCAATGTGTAAGTCTGTAAGAGAGGTTTAGTGTTTGAGAGATTTCACAAATCCTCAGCCTGGAGGTCAGAGATGAAATATCAAACATTAATACAATCATACTGCATTAGAAAGAGCCAGCAGCCTGTCCTGAAACTCATGCACTAATATCGATACAGAAACAGCCATCAGTTTGAGTTCATGGCCATATGCATGAAGAACATTCCTATTGAGTTCAAAAACATCCCGATACGATCTTCTGCTTCTTTTTAAAAATGCTGTGATTAAATCTGATTTATATCATCAGAGGCATGATCTTCATCCCAGAACACACGAATATAAATCCAGCTCAGGGTTTAAATATACTCAGATCCGAAACAGCATCTAAAACAAATCAAATAAACGGTGTTTTATAGCGTCGTATTCCTCCGTGAAATCCTAAAGCGCCTCTGAAGCGTGTTTTTCGTCCGAATGAACCCAGATCAGATCAGATCAGATTAAATCAGATCCATTTCTGTGTTTAAATGCTGGAATAAACCCTCGGAGGCGTCCATATATTCTCTCATGTGTCCTGAACACAACATGGCGAACAGCATTGAGTGTTTTGGTCTTTTCCTCTCCTCCACTCCTCCTCCTTTCATCCACTCCTCCTTCTCTTCTCCAGGCAGCAGATATTTCCAGCTGGAGCGGGTTGAGGGTCAATATTCCTGTAGGGCGCTTCGTGGCCCAAAAACCGCTGTTGCCTTTATACAACATTCAAATCTTCTGACGCTTCTTGTTTTAATGCAAACATATACAAACTTAAAAGTGTAATCTTTTATATAAGTTCTTCGCAAGGATTTATTGGTGCAATGCATATTAAAATTTAAACTCCGCCTTAACTGTAAAATGATTTTTAAAAATAACCACCCAGTAATCACAAACGACTCTGATTGGTCCAACCGTATCCGCGCTGAGATAAGTAACAGCTATCGCGTGACAGCGCTGTCCGCGTCACAGTTTATACATAAATAATGATGATGAAAATCCATAACAGGCAGTGAATTTAAGATACACAGTGAAGAAATAAAACAAGACAAATATTATTTACACCCAGCTAGTCCCCGCTCATTTTAATAACAACTGTTTCGAGCCATTCTACTCGTTTGCTCTATTTCTAAGCTTCCACGCGAAACACCGAACACAGTTATTTGATTGACAGCTCGAATGGAAAGACAGGAGGTCTGCACCAGCACTACAAGCCCCGCCCTCAGCCCGATGACTGGACGTTATGGACGGCTCAGCTGACCAATGGAAGAACGCTTGGAAATAGCTCAAACCAATCAGAGCAAAGAGTGATCAGGTGACCCGGGACTTGTCAGGTGGTAAAACACACACACACACACACACACACACACACACACAGGTATTTAATCTTTTTGTTCTAGTTCAGGTTTATTGGCAGTAGCTACTGTAGTACACCATCGCAAAAGCATAGTAGAGCACGTTTAAACAAGGCAACACTTTACTTATAAATATGATATAAATATAGAGGAGTTTAATGGAAACATTATTCTGCTAACAGTGTTTATTTCACAAATTAATTTCTTTATAAACTTGGTGGACTAATAATTCTGAATAAACATCAAACTGGACATGTGGAGCACATCATGCCTATTATAATGCTATTTATTTGATTTATAAACGCATTATCAATCAAATAAATCATAATTCATGATCATTAAATCATTAATCCAATAACGAATTTATCAATAAATAATTAGATTCCAGTAATGGTTTCAAGACTGAAAAGTAAAATTTTTATCAATAAATATTCAATCATTATTATAGGAAACAAACTTTCTGACTAAATGTATTTTTTTGCTCAGTATAACAAGTGCTGATCAACAGAGAGTAGCCTATATTACACAACAGATATTTCTGCAGTACTGACACAAATTGGGAAAGAGCGATTGCCTTTAAAGGTTAATAATCCTGGCATCATTCAGTTCATAGAAACTGAAGAGAAATGCCTCATTCAGCACAAGGCAAGTGAATGAGGGCTGACTGTGTCAAGCTTAATTAAATAAATAACACGGTTTAAGTATAAAAGTAGTCCTTATAACTCATGCATTACTAGATTTTCAGCTAATAACAACTTGCATTTGAGTCTGTTTCACATAAAGCATCATATGACTTCAGAAGACTTGGAATATAGTCCGTTTTATTGCATGTAAAAGAGCAGGTCAAAAATATGCTGCACAGAAGGAAGAAAGTCATGCAGGTTTAGACATGATGATGACTGAATGAAAGATCATTTTTGGTAATCCTTTAACGATGACGATTAGATCACAACTACAGCTTGGATAAATAAACTCGAATGAACGGTCTACACTTGTTTTAAGTGTATTTCAGGCAGATATTTGGAGTTATTAAGGGCACATAGAAATGCATATGGTATAAATACACTACTGTTGAAACCTTTAGACACACTTGACTGAATTTATGCTTTTTTATGATCATGAATGACTAATAGGAATTTATTTACAAAAATTAATTAATTTCAATTAATAAATAACAATATCATAATTTTAATAATAAATACATTAAAAAAAGTCCTTACAACAATCAAAACATAAGATTTAAAGTAATTTTTTAATAAACGATTTTATGTGTCTGTTTGTCTGTTTTCTTTTAGCTGCTGTAATAAAACTAGGTGCCAGAAGCCGTTTGGCCCTGATGGGAGATATTTCTGGGAGGAATATATATTACCAGCATCACTGAGTGTCCGGCGCTGACAGACAGACAGGACTGGGTTTATTTCTGCTGTGTGTTTGTGTTTAATGGTGCAGGGTTATGAACGGCACTCCTAAAGTCACCGAGGTTAAATAGTTCACAGCTGATTTTGATGGATGGTGTGTGTCGGGCGATGAATCGCAACACACACACACACACACACACACACACACACACACACACACACACACACACACACACACACACACACACACTGATCCACATTTGTCCCTCACAGGAGGTCTGGCGCTCTTAACACTGAGACCACTGGCATGCTGTATTGTCAGTGGAGATTTGTCATGTACTTTTGCTGTGCAGTTATGGGAGTGTTTTCATGAAGGTCATGAATCTATCCATCTCTGCAGGATTAAACGGCTGAGACGTGAATAATGGACCGCATGTAATACTGTACATGTCTGCTGCATGTTTACTGTTCACTCATAAATCTAGCAGACTGCTCAACATTGCTATAAAACTATAACAACACACACACGGAAAACAAGTAGACCGGGTGAAAAGTCCTGAAGATATAAGTTCAGATCAATTTAAGTGGCGAAATATTTTGTTTTCTTACAGCAGAATATATGAAATGACATGATGTTACAAGTCTTGAAGCCATCTGTCCACATTTTTAAAAAAATTTTCAGCTTACAGTGCCTTTTTTTTTTTTTTTGCATTGCAAGATTTAACTCTTTAAAGGTCTCTATTGCTAGGTTTTGTTCGTCTGATGCTCAATGTCTTTCTTGATTTTTTTCACATTTACATTTATTCATTTAGCAGATGCTTTTATCCTGACTTCACACTCTAACAAAATGTTTAGCCTCCGTTTTGTTTAGTTAATGAAACAGTTTGCATTAATCTTTATGAGTTATGACAACTAATTACTAATGAAATTATGTTCAACCAATAAACTACAGTGAGTTAGAGGAACTTAATACAGTTTATTGTTAAATGCAAACTTTAAAGTTGATTGCTCAAAAAAATATATATATATTTTTGTCAATGTTTTTTCTCTTGATTAGCACAGGTTTTGTATTTCTATTAAATCAATAAATTATAATTTTTAACTGGCAGCCATGCATTTTTTGGGGGGTTGTTGTACAGTTCTCCTGAATATCATTTGGGACTGCAGTGTTTGTAAAGAGCACATGTGATGAGATGCTAAACGAAGGTTCAGGAGCGAGTTCATCTAATCCTGTCAATCGTTACGCAAGAGTATATAAACAGCTGCTGACCTCACCACCGTGACAGTACTTCCAGCATCCCTCCATCACCTCATCCGTTCATCACTCACTTCAGTGTCTAGGTGGCTTTTAGTGCTGGAGTCAAACCTTGAGCTCAAGCCTTGCTTCTCTGTTTACCTTCATCATGCTTTAGGTTTATATCAACATGCAAATTTGTGAAACAGTCAGCTCAGGTCAAAAGTGCCATAAGCAATTTGGTCATGAAATAGCATGCAGAAAATGTTTATTACCCATCAGACCCTGACAGTGTTTAGGGAAACCTGTCTGAAAACAGTCATTATTTTTGCAATTATATTTGGTGCTGCTATTGCTAAAGAAATTGCAATGCAGCTTTAAACAAATATTTTCACTGTTTTCAATATCTGACAGATCGAGGATTTTGTTATTAGAGTCAATTAAAATGCCAGGGAGTGGTAATCTAATGATCATAGATCCGGGCATGCTAAAACAGACAGAAAGAGGGCTGAATGGAAACTGTAAAGATGTTTCTCTGTCAGAGCTGATAAGATGGAGTTCACACTTATGTTTTATTCAGTTTTATTAATCTTAAAAATTATGCTCATTTAAGTTTATAATTTCATATTTGGGGTCTTCTTGAATATGCTACATACATGTTGTAAACAGTGAAGCTCAAAGAATATATTTTTGAATACAAAAAATATTTACGTTCAACTTTCATATATACCAAAATATATTTCAAAATGCATTTCATGGTAAAAAATAAAAAAAGCAAAAGCAAATGTGGTTAGCCTACTAGAAATCAAAAATGGATTTATGATTTAATAATGCTATTAACATATTTTTTGGGGGAACAATGTAAAATATGTGCCTTGCTGAATTTAATTCAAAAGTGTTTTATCTTGACATATGTTACAGACAAAGGTTTTCTTCAAATGTGAATATATTTTCTTTGGATTAAAATATATAAGGCTAAATACATTTTTATATATGCTTTTAAAAATATTAAATATTTAAACAGCTAAATTTACAAATATATTTTGAAACATTTTAGCAATATATTTGTGTATTTTGAAATATAGGCTAAAATATTTGAAAATATATTTTTCTTTATAGGTTTGCATGGACTGTGCTTTGCAGCTTTGCAGATGATTTCATGCACAAACAGCTATATTACAAACTTAAGGGAAGGAAAAATAATATGCAAAAAAAGCATAATTTAAATAGACTTTGAAATCAAATAAGCTTGGTTTTGTCCTACATTATGAGATTGGAACAGTATAAATGCAGAGTTTTGAGGTCGTGTGAACTGTGACTGCAGGTTCAGCAGATGTGCTGGTCTGACACAAGCCTGCATCCTCATGTTTGGAGGTCTGTACTGTGGCCATAATTAGCTTCACTCTTTAGATTAATGTGCCAGCTGGGACGAATGCCAACGCCTGCACCAGCCTGGCACACACACACACACACACACACATTCAGATGCTCAGCTGTGACAGAGATGAGCTTTACACCCATAAACGCCTCTAACCACAAACAAATGAAATACACTGACCTTGACAGAAAGAGCAGGAGCGTGTCTCAGCACCACAGATTCATGGGAGATGACGTTTTAAGTGCTTTCTGGCTTGTCTAACTAATGTATCAATTCATGTTGAAGAAAAACACAAATTATGAAAATTGTGAAACCAGCTGATAAAATTCTGGTTAAAAGTCAGAAAACAGTCAAGAGTTCATTAGCTTGTCACACACAGTAATAGACATCTTTCAATTAATATGTTTTGTCCATTGCATGAGTTCTCATGAAGTCATCAGGGTCACTGAGTTTGGTACTGTGTGATGCAAACAGTGAAGGAGTGAGTGATGTTCTCATACTTATGTGCACAATCATCCTCCGGTGTGTGTGTGTGTGTGTGTGTGTTTAAGGGCGTAAGCACAGAAATCAATGAGATAATGGACAGTCACACTGACCTCACTTTGCTTCCCTTCCGCAGAAACATAGTGCTTTCCATAAATAGAGTACACTTTAGTGTTCAATTTCTTATTTTAAAGCATTAGAGGTACAAATCCCAAATGTATTCTATAGTAAAAATGTTAGATAAACTTCTAACAATATATTTACATATCATCATCAAATAATCAAATAACTAAAATAATAAAACATCATCATTTTAAAATATATGCAATATGTATTCTCTGTAGTAAAACTCATTTTAATGACCAAAATCAGTGTTTAGTCGAACCAGTAGTTATTGCACAGCTCCTAACCATATGATTTTACAGTAAACAAAAAAGTTTAAAAAGCATTTTTTTTTTAATCCTTTCTACATTTTTACACAAATTATTGGTATTACTGGCCAAACATTTCAGTTATTATACTTGAAAACTTGATTCAGCATTTTTGAACAAATCTGTAAATGATGACTTAACTCAGTCAGTTGTTTCGTTCTGAATCTGTTTTTTGAATGATTCATTTGGACAAATGATTCAATGACTCTTTCATAAAGATAGTCACTTGTTTTATTCCTGAATGAATCTGTTTTTTGAATGATTCATTTGGACAAATGATTCAATGACTCTTTCATAAAGATGGTATCTTGAATCTTACCTGAATGAAAGCGTGTTTTTGAATGATTTGGTTGGGCAAATGATTCAATGACTCTTTCATAAAGATGCATCTGAAGGCTGCATCTGAAATTGCATACTTCCATACTATATAGTAGATGAAAAACAGTATGTGACAAAAGAAGTATGTCCAAATTCACAGTACAAGCAAAAAGTACCCGGTTGACCTACTACTTCTGATGTGATTCTGAAGTGTGCATACGAGAGGATTCATGAATGACGGTGACGTGACGCAGCTGATGCTCGTAGGTCATGTTATAATGACTACCGGGTGAATATAGTACATTACGGTACAGTACAGTACAGTTACAGTAAGAAGCATGATGATGAATTTAAACATGCCGTTTTCTCTCTCTGTCTCTCTAACGAACATTCAGTCATGACTCTTACAATTGCTTATACTTTGAATAACCTCACTAAGTAATAAAACTCTGCAATGATTCATTCTGCATGTGTTGCTGACATGCACGATTCCTTAAATCATGCAGCTTGTTGAGAAGAGGTGTGTGTTACCAGAATATCATCTCATCAGTCTTGGCGCCAGGCCTGTTTGACTTGGACTAGAAAGTAACCTACTTTAGCAACCATCCAGAACTCCTTAGCAACCAGGGCCATGGTACAAGACTAATATAGTATTTAGATAGTACACAGACATATGTAGCGCTTTACATTGCATGCTGAAACTTATAATTTGGCATAATTCCCGACTGAGCACAGCAATTCAGCCTCAGGTTTAATGGATTGGATACACATTCAGGAAATTAGGAAACGTGTCCTGCAGGCACTGAACTCAATAACGGATATCTTTTACTGTTACTGCATGTTCTGCACTTGCAATCCTTTATGAGGGCTAAAATACAAACATGTAAAACACATTAACACGTCTTCTGACTGAACCCGTTCACTCTCAGAAACCTTTTTTTTCTTGAACACGGATCTAAATTTAATCTGGAACCTGAACCACATTCACACACTTCCAGTTTAATATACAGATCCAGACTTTCATCAAAAAAAGAGAGAAACGGTGAATAGAAATGACACGAACGACCCCAGTGCTGCTAACGGAGCCTGAACTCTCTGTTGGAGTCATTGCACACACATCAATCTCTTTACATTGTAATGTTTGCCTAAAGCTTTGCGTTCAGCATTTGTGGAAGTTTCTGTCATGGGTTCATTGGAAAATTTAATTCCAGTCATTTGTGTGTTTGATGTGGGAGTTTTCTTGCTTTCTTTCTTTTTTTGCTCCACTCCCTCCATCTGAATGCACAGTCAGGTCGATCTGTAGCCACTGGATGTGGGAGTAGTAGGGTGTGTGTGTGTGTGTGTGTGTGTGTGTTCATGATGAAGGGTGTGACAGAGGTCATGGCCTTTCTGTAGATCCATTTTTTTTATTTAAAAGGCCCATATGTGAGAAATTACATTTCTCTTGATCTTTTGAGATTCCATTAGAACTCCATTAGAAGCATTAACTCAAACTAAACTGCAGAAATGTTTAGTAAAATCCATGTTAATGCATCAATAGGTGTTCAGAAACCTGACTATTATTCCTTGAACATTGAAAAAAAAGGTTGCTAGGAAATTGTGAAATGTCACTGTTTCTGGATCTTGATGTTAGAAAGTAGCTCTAAAAACTGCTGGGTTAAAAACAACTCAATTTGGGTCTTTAAACACACACTACTGGTAAATGCAAGACACATGCAGATGTTAATCCAAGTGGTTAAGGTTTGGCTAGTTAAGCATGGATTAGTTAACTTCTACGCTGCAACTACACCAGAAAAAATAAATAAAAATGATTGACATTCAGTCATTGAATTCAAATTGCAGTCTTTACAGACAGTCAGCAGCTGCCGTTAATAAGAATGGAAATGGTAGCAGAGACCTTTCTTCAAGTATTTTTTAACTCCTTTAATCAACAGCCTCAGTGTGGCACAATGCTTCTTGTCTTCATTTTCAATACTAGATCTATTGTTTAATCAAATCTGACAAACTTCTAATTAAATGTTCTTCTCGTGTCTGCTTTTGCTTCTTTCTTTGCATTCAATCCCAGAACTTTTTTCTCTATTTAGAGCCATTTAATAATTTAATTTAAATTGCATCCTTTAGAAACTCAGTTTATCAGTTGAGATAAAAGGGAATCCTTTTGGAGAGCCTTTTCAAGTGTTATAGACTTCCTTGACATTAGCTATGAACATACCATGCTTGACAACCACAATGTAGTATTTGAGTGTTGAGTGTAGTACAATGAGTGTTTGCCTTCATTTTCAATGCTCTTCAATCTAGTAAACTTCTTTTACTGAAATGTTTTTCTCATGAAGTGAGCTTATGCTTTTTTCTTTCCATTAAATGCCACCTGACGTGATTTATTTTGTCATCTAATGCATTCAGACAGCTTTAAAGTGTGACTTAAGTGTCTAAATACTTTTGGAGTCACTGCATAGTGCATAAAAAGTGCAAGAACACAATGTGCTGCTGCTTTGGTCCAGTTCACAAGGTTTCTGAAAGTGAAACTCTCCTTATGTAAGTCAGAACTATATATTGACTATCACACCGAATCACATGAGGAGCTGTTTTAGTTTTTACAGACTTTAAATAATCTGTATAGCATGCATGCAGTGAAAGGGTCACTGGGTGCTTCGGCTGTATTTCACCCCGAGGCCTGTTCATACATTCTCAAATGCAGTTATTTTAATGCAACTGTACTAGAATGACCTCATCCATCCTTCAGCACTCCTAAAATATCATTTTAAATAACATCATCTACCATTAATATTCACATCTACTTCACACAAAGGGTTAGTGGGTTCATATAGGCTTACATTACACACACACACACACACACACGGATTCCTGACATAATCGTGTGCTGACATGATCAGTGCTGTCGAAGGGAGCTGTGAACAGAAACACTCTCACAATCTAATCAACAATCAAAGTGATGGTGGAAAGTCCAGATAGTTATAGATAACCATTCAAATGACTGTATTTTTAGCTTGTGCTTATGCATACATAAAGTTTTATGTGAGATATTCTGCTTGCGCACCAGTTACTTTGATTGATGTACCTGCATGCAAAATCATTTTATGACAGGATGAATCTGTTTGTTGGCACCTCAGGGTGATTGATACTGTCTCCACCGTCCACAAGTGTCCTTCCCACTAACAGCACTTCTGTTATTCAATATCTGTACAGTCTTATTTTAATATCATCAATACAGTATTATAGAATTTATTAATATTTAGTTTTTTTTTAAAATATTTTTGTTTGTTTATTTTTTATTATTTTTTATTTCAGTTTTAGTTTAGTTATTTTCCTTTTAGATTAGTTTTAATTTGACTAATGTAAGTACATCAACTCAAAAATTTAAATGCTGCCTTAAAACAAACAAACAAAAATAAATAAATAAATAAGCGCTTACATAGAATTATAGTATTTATTCATATTTGTAATTAGTTTTAGTTTATTAGTTAGATTAATTAAATAAAATTTAGTTGCATGTTTTTGTCAGTTTATTATTTTTTTAAAATACGTCTATTTTTATTATTTCAGTTTTAATTTAATTATTTTAAGCTTTAGTTTTAGCACTTAACTCAAGTTCAACAAAAAATGTATGAATGAAAATTATTAATATAGTGTTAAATAATATTTTGAATTGTTTATATTTTTATATTTCTCAGTTTTATTTAAAATTGTATTCTTGTTGTTGTGTGTGTTTTATGATTTTTTTTAGTTGTTGTTTTTTTTAAATTTCAGTTTTAGTTATTTATTAGTTATTAGTAATGTAAGTACTTCAACAAACTCAAAAACTCAACAAACTTTGGAAATGTTTTTACATTTTAAAAATATTTTATTGTACTTAAATTAACATTTATTTAAATTAATGCAAATGTTTTTAAATATTTTTAGTTTTAGTTAACAACAATAACACTGTACCTGTGAAACAGTCATGAAATGTACCTGCTTCCTCCACTGCACTACTTCAACACACAACTGTACCATTTAGCTGATGTTTTTTCTTTAAACCAAGTGAGTTACGGTGCACTTACTACAAAGACACCTTGAGCAGCGCTTAATGATTCAAGCCTACAACCTTTCATTCACTGCCCCAGATGTTTAACCACAAGGTTAGCCCATCTTCATTGTTCAAGCCATAAAGCCAATCTGTTTACAGCACTGCACTGCAGTGGGAATGTGTTTTGAGGTCTGAATGATCTCTCAGCTGGTGTAACTGTATCACAGTATCACGATGATTGAGCCGTCAGACGTGTTGATTTGGCTGTGACTTTAGTATGTCTCAGGATCACTGAATATCAAGCAGATGAGATGAACGAGTCAGCTGTCAGCGTGTTTATGAAGATCTACTGCTCTCCGAGGAGGAAAGAAGCATTATGAATGAAAAACAAATGACTGTAGCTGTAACTGATGCAGACACTTAACTTTATAAACAATCAAGAACTGAACATAAAAGCAGGAGTCAACTTTGGATAACGTGACTATCATAACCAGGTAAACAGGTTTGTGTGAAGATCATGGTCAGTCTGAGATGGTATCCTGATAACTGGCGCCAGCGTGGTGATCTCACCATCTCTGGACACGGCTCATTTCTCTCACACACACACACACACACACACACACATACATGTTGGGTTTCCATGTTTTATGGGGACATCCCATAGGCGTAATGGTTTTTATACTGTACAATCTGTATGTGCTATTGCCCTACACCAACCCTACACCTAAACTTAGCCCTCACAGGAAACATGCTGCATTTTTAGATTTTCAAAAAACTTTATGCTGTATGATTTATAAGCTTGTTTCCTCATGGGGACCAAAAAATGTCCCCACAAGATTAAGATTTACTGGTATTACTATCCTTGTGGGGACATTTGGTCCCCAGGACGTGATGAATACCAGGTGCACACACACACACACACACACACACACACACACACACATGTTGGGTTTCCATGTTTTATGGGGACATCCCATAGGCGTAATGGTTTTTATACTGTACAATCTGTATGTGCTATTGCCCTACACCAACCCTACACCTAAACTTAGCCCTCACAGGAAACATGCTGCATTTTTAGATTTTCAAAAAACTTTATGCTGTATGATTTATAAGCTTGTTTCCTCATGGGGACCAAAAAATGTCCCCACAAGATTAAGATTTACTGGTATTACTATCCTTGTGGGGACATTTGGTCCCCAGGACGTGATGAATACCAGGTGCACACACACACACACACACACACACACACACACACACACACACACACACACACAGACAGAGAGTCTCTGCCCTCCACAGTCCAGGCTCGACTCCAAAAATGCAAACTATTTCCCTACATCAGGACAAGCTGTAAAAACCCCGGGATCAGGCAGTTGCCCCGTGGCCTACTGCCATCACTTCTGCTGCCCGGGGCTTTTATTTGCTGCTCAGACCTGTGCTGCGCGCCAGAGACACTTTACAGATTGTCTTCAACTTTATTACAGGTGTTTGCTAAGTTAAGCGTCACTATTAATATTGCTCTAACAGAGAGGCAGTGTTTTGAACAAACCCTGAGTACCAAACTCCCCGCAACATTCATCTGGCTGCAGTTTTCAGTCTGAAGTCATCAGACTAATGATTTTACATTAAAGGAGGGAAACAAGCCATGCATACTGTAGAGAGCAGAATATTAGAGAGGAGGAGACTGTTTCACTTCAGGAAACAGTCTAGAAGACCATAGTAACACCACAGCAACAGCACAAAAACTCCCTAGCACCCAAAATCTGCATAGCAACACCCTGGCAACCGCACACAACAACCTAGGATTGTGGATTTTAAATTACAATTCAACTTCTAAACTGAAATTCAGGAATTTGGATTGAGGTGGCAAACGATGCAGAATTGCAGATAGGTTTGTTTTCTGCAGACTGGTTAATAGGTCAGTGTAGTTAATGTGGTCACTCTGAGCTCAGAGCATGAGAACAGAAGGACGGTCCACAGGAAGAAGCGTCTAATGTTACACACACACGGCAGAAGACGGAGCGAGCAGAGCGTCAGATCATGAGTGATGGAGGTCTGTCCGTGTGGCGCCGCAGTATTGACTCGAGTGGAGTTAAAGAGGAGTGCTGTGACAGTGGAGTGTGAGGTATCAGACGGACTCGCTGAGCTATTGGGTGTCCTGGATTTGGGATTTGGAGCTTAACAGGTTTAAGTGCATCATTGTAACAGACCTGGAATCCCTCCAGATGAATTATCCACAGATGGATGTGACCACAGCCAGCCAACAAACATCATTCTCCAGCTAACAGCTCCCTCTTCATCAATCAGCAGCAGCTCCGCTCCACACCGAGAGCCGTCACGCTCTTTACACTCACAACAAGAAATGTGTCGTGCAACTCACACTTTAGCTAAAGAAACTCCACAGTTTGCACTGGGGAGCAGAAGAAAGAAAACTAGATGTTTAAAAGAAACTCAGCCATGCAAAACTCACAGTAAACTAAAAATTAAAAGAAAATTAGTATTGGGTAATATTACTGATTCAACACCACTGACACACTGGGATGAGAATATACTGAACTGAGATGGATAATGACATTGTGTTTTCTAGAACTGCTTTACAGCTGAAATTGAATTAACATTAACGCTGTTATTTTCGGTTTAATAATGTGAAGCTGATTTGAACAATCTGTATTATATAAAACACTATAGAAATAAATATAATTTGACACTGTAAAAAAAACAAAAATAGTAAAAGTTCTAACAGCTGTCGTCTAACAAATGTAAATAAAGTAGCCAGAACAAAGTGTTTTTTATTTAGAGGAGTCAGTTTATATTGTGTGAACTGAACAAGAACACTCTAAACATGTTTCTATCAAAAGTTGTTTTGTGGATCTTAGATACTCAAGTATTTGTTCAAAACGTGTCTAAATGTTGTCCCAACTTTCCAAACGGAGTCATCTGAACAAAATATTTTACATTGCACAATGTTGTGCAAGTTCCCATCATGCATTGCAGCTTGAAAAAAAGATCATTGCTTTATATTTTACTACTTAATTTATGCTGCTGCTGTGACTCTTAGTTAGATGTCATATGGTTCAGAGTTTGTATTTTTATTGAATTTGCAGTATATGTTAAGTGTACCTCATTGCATCTGATGGATTTAATATATTCCTGGGTGTAAAATCTAGTTTTTTATTTGTTATGCCAGGGCATCGCTAAGCGGTTGCTATCTGGTTCAAAGTGGTTTTATGCATTGCTATGGATTGCTGGGGTGTTCGAAATGGTTGCTGAGTGTTTTCTTATGAGAGATGTACATTATGCCTGTGAGATCTTTTTACCTGTTTTACCATTTGATTGTTTAGAAGGGAGGTAGCTTACCTCTATTCGATAAACTGTGATTAACAGCTTGGATTTTCCAGGTTGCTCCACAATCAAATGTCTGCCAGGCTTCTGTTTGTGGACTATATAAGAAAGCATAATAATGGAAACAAGCAGAAAAGTCAAATTTAGTGCATTGCGGTAATATAATGTGGTGACGCTTTTGCATAAAATCCGGTAACACTATGATAGTCTTCTTTACTAGTAATGTGAAGCTACATTAGTGTACTTCCTATCCAAATTCTGCAGAACAAGAGTCGACCCCAAAACTGTCTGCACGGAACTGAAGATACGATCAAAGTAAGTCTTTCTGTAAGTCTTCACTGGACAGACCATTGAGAGTATCAGTCGGCAATTATTGTGCACACAAACACACACACAAACACATGCATACACAAACACACACACAAACACATGCATACACAAACACACACACAAACACATGCATACACAAACACACACACAAACACATGCATACACAAACACACACACACAAACACATGCATACACAAACACACACACACAAACACATGCATACACAAACACACGCATACACAAACACACACACAAACACATGCATACACAAACACACACACAAACACATGCATACACAAACACACACACAAACACATGCATACACAAACACACACACACAAACACATGCATACACAAACACACAAACACATGCATACACAAACACACGCATACACAAACACATGCATACACAAACACACACACACACACACACACACAAACACATGCATACACAAACACACACACACACAAACACATGCATACACAAACACATGCATACACAAACACACACACACAAACACACGCATACACAAACACATGCATACACAAACACACACACACACACACACACACACACAAACACATGCATACACAAACACACACACAAACACATGCATACACAAACACACACACACACAAACACATGCATACACAAACACACACACACAAACACATGCATACACAAACACACGCATACACAAACACACGCATACACAAACACACACACACACAAACACACACACACACACACAAACAAACACATGCACACACAAACACACACACATGCACACACACAAACAAACACATGCATACACAAACACACACACAAACAAACACATGCATACACAAACACACACACATGCACACACAAACACGCATACACAAACACACACACAAACACATACACACACAAACACATGCATACACAAACACACACACAAAGACATGCATACACAAACACACACACAAACACATGCATACACAAACACATGCATACACAAACACACACACACAAACACACGCATACACAAACACATGCATACACAAACACACACACAAACACATACACACACAAACACATGCATACACAAACACACACACACACAAAGACATGCATACACAAACACACACACAAACATATGCATACACAAACATGGCGTATTTCAGTCGTCTAAAGTGCTTCTATGGTTCCAGACAGGCGCTCTGTATTAAATTACTGCTAATTTGTGTCAGGTTTTGGCTGGGTGAAGTTTATCTCATGTGGATCAAAGATCATTAATTCCTGGTTTATACTCTAAAGTGTTCATTCCCAGAATCCCACAATACATCTGCAGTTCCTCATTCTGGATGAGACTGAATTCATCAAACTCATGACTGGATGCAGAACGGGTCAAGACCTCCTGATTCAGAGCGCTTCTGATATCATCTGCTGTGACGAATCTACTTTTCCTTCGACGGGTCGACACATGGAACTAATGAACTGCGGGCAGCATGTCAAATGGCTGCTGATGTACAGTATGATGTTTTGATAAATGAATATGCATGTAATATAGGAAGCATTTCTATAAAAGCATAAAACAGATGTTCAGAATACTACCCTGACACTTTAACACTATTAATTTGATTATTTACACAATGATAACAAAATAAACAGAGCATTCATTAAGTAATAAAATCATTTTCATATTATTAATCAACATATTTTGAATCAAACTGATTTGTGTCATTTGATCCAAAACGATGTATGCTTTCCAGAGACACAGACCAACTAACAAATCCCAGAATTAAAAAAAAATCCATTGACAATACTTACTGATGATGTTACAGATGATGTGCTGCTGTTTTCCCTCCATAATGATGTCACTTCCTGTTGGCTGATGTTATTAAGTAACTGTTTTTTGCTAAATGAATAGTTCCAGTGTTGCCAATTTAGTGATTTTGAAGCTAGATTTAGCTACTTCCCCACCCCATCTGAGACTTTTTTCAAAAGTTTAGGACAAATATAGCAACTTATTGGACAAACATTATCTATTTTTTTATCTTGCCCACTGATCTATATTCATCTTTATATAGATCAGTGAATTTGCCATTAAGATGTCATCTAGTGACATTTAGCTGCCAGTTTGAGCTACTTTCAGCTGAAAGCAGTTGGCAACACCGAATAGTTCACTAAAATGAAAATGCGCTGAAGATGAAGATCCAAGATGTAGATGAGTTCATTTCTTCATCAGATTTGGAGAAATGTAGCTTTCCATCACTCTCTCATGAATGGATGCTCTGCAGTGAATGGGTGCCGTCAGAATGAGAGTCCAAACAGCTGATAAAAACATTACAATAATCCACACCACTCCAGTCCATCAGTTAAACTCTCGTGAAGTGAAAAGTTGTGTTTGGAGACACATACATTATTAACATGTTTTTAACTTAAAACAGACACTGCTGGCTAAAATGAGTCTCTAATCCATAAAAGCACTCCTTCTAACAAAGTGAAACATGAAGGAAAGTGACACTGAGTGTCATCATAAATTTAATATTTTATCCATTAAATGATGACTGAATGCATCATGTCATGTTCAGTAATGCTGTCTGTCACTGGTTCACTGTGCAGCTAATGCTAACACACTAATGCTGAAGACAGCGCTCGGCTCTCTCTGGTGACATTACATGCTGAACAACACGCTTCCAGATACAGACCTACTTTAATATGGAAAACGTGTCATGCATTTATATGCAATTTAATACTATAAATGAAAGCGAAGACCTACTAAAGACATATAATTATAAAGTGATCAGTATAAAAGTGTTTTGAATAGAATGGCAGTGTTTTTGTATTAAGTCTGAGTCACAGGTCTGTGTTTCACAGGGACGTGCAGAGAGTTCCTCAGCGGCAGCGGCTCAAATGTGGAAAAAGATGGGATACATTACTATTTTATATTTTTGCAAGAAGTCACTTATAGCCATCAAGCCTGCATTTATTTGATCAAATCACATTTTAATATACTTTATTAATTAACAATGTTGAAAACCTGTGATAGTTTTTTCAGGATACTTCGATGAATAAAAAGTTAAATAAGAACTTTTACTTATTTAAAATATAACTTTTGTAACGATATACACTACCGTTCAAAAGCTTGGAGTCAGTATTTTTAATTTTTTTATTCAGCAAGGATTTGTTAAATTGATAGAAACGGTGATAGTAAAGATTGATATTGTTAGAAAACATCTCTACTTTGAATAAATGCTGTTCTTTTTAACTTTTTATTTATCAATGAACCCCAAAAAGTATCACAGGTTCCAATTTAAACATAAAATAAAAAATAAGCAGCACAACTGTTATTAATTGATAATAAATCAGTATATTAGAATGATTTCTGAAGGACCATGCATTGAAGACTGGAGCAATGATGCTGAAGAATCACATAAATAAAGGATATTTTATTAAAATAGTATAAATGTATATTAAAATAGAAAAACATTATTTTAAATTGTAATATTTTCAATATTAGGCTACAGTTTTTTTGATCAAATAATGATGAGCATAAGACACTTTCATAATGCTGCATAATTATCAGAAATGGTAATATATGGCTCTAGAGCCTGTGGTTTCTGAAAACGCTCGCAACCATAGCAACGCCTCAGATTGACAGATATGGAAAAATAAACAGTTTTCTGAGTTTTGAGCGAGTCGTTACTGTTTTGTACAAATTGTCATGTTCATTAGAATTCAAATGCATTTTGTTTTATTGACCACAATATCATTGCTATTTGTTCGAGGGGCACTTTTGAATAATTTTGGAAAAGGACAGGGGCTCGAGTCCCAAAGCCCCCCCTTCTGCACGAGCCTGCTGTTTCATGTTTAATTAATCTACAATAAGACAGAATGTATTTATTGAACATCTTAATTCTGGGATCAATATACTGTATAAGGATCTTAATGAAATTAACTATAAATATTACATTTTCTCAAATGGACAAATAAAATCAGCAGTGAGTCCTAGGCTGGTTAGATAGACTAATTAAGGTATAAGTATAATAGTATTTCATGTGATGGGTTAACGAGTGCCAAGGCTTGCATTCATTAATAAAATTAAGATTGATTTACTTGTTTACTCTCAAGAATAAAAGGATTAGCATATTTACTGCTGATTTGAACACTCATAATAAACCCATGAATATCCTTTAAAACAGTAAATATGATCATTCTGGATTTCATGCTGATATTGAATTTAGCTGCAAGTCATATTACACCATCTGTGTTACATACTTTCTCTTTAAACTTTTAAAGGGTTCAAATTTGTGAATAAAAGTAATTATGTTCTATTTTTATAGTAAAACGTACCTCATTGTGCCGTTGTGTTAACATGTGGCATGGTACTATGGTAAGATCATGTCTTTTGGACACTACTATGAACATAATATCATGCTATTTTTATGTATCTTACAGTACTATGTACATACCGTTGTATATTAATATAGTAATCATACAGTTCTATGATACATATCAAGGTTTTTCCATCTGATTTATTACAGTAATATCACAGAACATGAGAAAATGTAATTATAGCAGAAACATTATAGAAATTAAAAAACAAATGATAAAAAATAGCAGCACAAAATGTTTTCAAAATTGTAATTATAAACATTTATTTTTATAAATCATTGATTATTTTAATATTGTATTTAATTTTAGGAGTATATTATTTATTATAATTGACAGGTGTGATGATCAGTGGGCTTGAGTTTTCACCTCCATCATTAAGGTATGGGCTAAAATATGGATAGAGTTTTTCAGTGAAAGACTGAGCAGTGAAAGAGTAGATATGAGAGCTGGACTCTGCATCATAAAAGCAGACCAGACCCTCCTCATAATCCACAAACACACCGACCCGCTGCGGCTTCACTCTCAGAGACAGAGAGACACGAGGATCAGCACCGGCTTTATATTCATCTCCATTCCTCAGAGCCACAGACCAGTATCCATCACTGGGTCTCAGTGAGATCGGTCCCTTCCTGTGAATGGATTCTCTGGCCACTCCTAAATCCCATTCAGTCTTTCCCTTCACCTGCACCTCAAAATAAAATCTCCCTGAGGAGAATCCCTCCTTTCCCAAGACATTTACACATGGATCAAATCTCTCTGGTTTGTCTGGGAGTTTCTGTCTAATGTCTCCAAGTCTCACTTGTTTTCCATCATCAGACAGAATGAGACGAGGATGAGCTGTATCAGGATCCAGAGTCACATCCACTGAGAAAACACAGAATATCAATCAAACTCACAATACACAGATTCTGTGATCATGATGTTTCTAATATTTAATCCGGCGTGATCTCATGATAATTCTTATGTATTGAGAAACAGACCCAAATCCAAGCCTTTATTCTGCGATCTTCATCTCATCCCGAGCAGCGAGTCCAGCGACCGGAAACAGAGAAGCCCGCGCTGACTGACGCGTCCGTTACGAATTCAGATGTTGCCGCTTCAAACGACAGGTTTTACGGCAGGATAATCGAACGCTCATTGGCTCTCGCCTGCATTCGTCACAGATTGCGACATGCCGTGTTTCTGTTGAGGTGTGTGTTTGAATGATGCGAGCGCGCGCGCAGTGTTGCCAATTTAGCGACTTTTCAGACCCCCAGGGACGCATCATGAAGCAGAGGTGCCCTGGGCACGGACTGATTAAAGGCCCCCTCAGTTGAAATTGCGCTAATATTTTCTTAAATTCAAATAGTAATGGATTCTATCTACACTAAGTGAAAATAGCAGGATTTTCTGATATTTATACTACTTGTCGTAAAATAGTGGCAATTATCTGCACCTCAGTATTGCATTACATTATAAAACAGTATGCAATAATAACGTATTGAGTGTACATTTTTTATAATTTTAATTCAAATTATTAAATGGAAGCCACCTTATTGGTACAATAAAGCCCTCCCGTCACCTACCCTAACCCTCCCCGATACTTTATTATCAACTTTTTGGTTATTTCTTTCATTTGTATTGACAATAAATGCTTTTACGATGTGATATGAGATTTGAAAAGGGAGAAAAAAAAGATTGGCAAAAGGCGGGATCGAACCCAGGTCAATCGCGTTAAAAATGTGCGTTTTGTGCTTGTAAATGTTACGTATTAATATCCAGTATAAACATTAATATCTAGTATAATCATGAGCGCAGGCTGTTTAATCAGATTGTAGCGCAGTAATGAATCTGAGTGTATGAATGTAAACTAGTGTAGTGCAGACAGCACACTGTACCTGCATACTGCTGCATCCACTTCAGCTCTGTAGAGACTAATGACAAGAAAACATCAGCAGATCAGGTTAAGATTAAGGTTATATATAAATAACAGAGTAAATCCTCTTGTTTCTATCTGATCAGTGTATGTATTGATGTACCAGTTTGTGTGAGTTTGTCATCTATAGTGTCCTTCAGTTGGTTCAGAGCTCTCCTCAGAGTCTCCAGACTCTCATGAGTCTTCATACTGATCTCAGGCCAGTTCCTGGTGTTTCTAGAGCTGCACAGGGATGAGTGAATCTACAGCAGGAGAGAGGAGCAATCCTTCAGCATGGGGAGTGTTATGGTGTCATATACTGCATTATCATTGATCAGAGAGATCATGTTGACTGACCTGTAGGAGGTGGAGGTGATCTTCAGTGTGTGAGAGCTGCTCCAGCTCAGTGTTTCTCATCTTTAGCTCAGTGATCTCCTGCTCCAGCTCTTCAATCAGCTCTTGCTCCTGTTTCTCTGCTGCTTTCTGCTGCTCCTCCATCATCTCCAGCAGTTCAGTGTAAAATCCCTGTTGCAAGAATCAGTGTTATTATTGCTCATACATCAGTGTTTTTAAGGGGATTTAAAATACCTCAACAGAAGAATAAACTTCATCCTGCACCGATTGCTCTGATTGATTCTCAAATCATGTGTTTAGTTGAGGAGAGTTGTTATATTACTGTACTATAAGGTGACCAGACGTGCCTCTTCCCGGGGACATGTTCTGCTCAGGATTTCTAAATTGCCTAAAATAAGCAGGTGTTGGTTTTTTGCACTAAACTGATCGATCTTTGTATGACATCAAAGTACTGTGAGAGCGATTCGAAAGCATGGAGCCGTCTGCTCTGCTCTCTGTAGCTCTCGCAGTACTTTGATGTCAGACAAAACAAAGAAACCTTTTCCATCTCAAAATGTGCACCTCTGGATTGGTCAGTCCAGCAGGGTTAGGTGTAAGAGAGGGAGGTTAAAAGATCAAGATCAAGATCAAGTCTGCTTTATTGTCAATTCTTCCACATGTACGGCGCATACATACAGATAATTGAAATTGTGTTACTCTCAGACTCTTGGTGCATACAGTTAAAATTAAACACGTTCAAATACAGATAATACAGTTTAAACATATGTACATACAACTATACAGCTATACAAATGAGGACATTGTACAAAAATAAAGAAATAGATAAAGTGGCATAAGGCACAAGGCAGAATAGATAGAGTGCAAACCAGTTAAATAAAACAAAACTGTGCAGATATATGTGTAGTGCAAGAAGAGCTTGGCAGTAGGGAGAACAGTCCTTATATCAGACTATCCGAAGAGGTAGTTTGCAGTCAATGCTGGATGAGGTAGTGATCAGTCCAATGTTGCACAAGTGACAGGTGCTGGTCACAGTTTTTAAGTTGGTGAAGGGGGGGGGGGGGGGGGGGGCTCAGAGTTCAGTGTTGCATGGGGTAAAAGAGGGGAGGGGGGGCAAGGACGGGAGGGAGTTCAGCTTCCTGACAGCCTGATGTATGAAGCTGTCCTTCAGTCTGCTGGTCCTCACCTGGAGAGTCCGCAGTCTCCTCCCTGATGGCAGCAGACTGAAGAAGCTGTGTGTCGGGTGGGTGGGATCACCTGCAATGCGGAGGGCTTTGTGGGTGAGACGGGTGCTGTAAATGTCCTGGAGGGAGGGGAGAGAGACACCAACGATCTTCTCAGCTGCTCTCACTATGCGCTGAAGTGACTTGTGGCAGGATGCGTTGCAAGCGCCATACCACACAGTGATGCAGCTAGTTAGGATGCTTTCGATGGTGCCTCTGTAGGGGGAAGTCGTGGCCTAATGGTTAGAGAGTCGGACTTGTAATCCGAAGGTTGCGGGTTCGAGTCTCCGGCCGGCAGGAATTGTAGGTGGGGGGAGTGAATGTCCAGCGCTCTCTCCACCCTCAATACCACGACTGAGGTGCCCTTGAGCAAGGCACCGAACCCCCAACTGCTCCCCGGGCGCCGCAGCATAAATGGCTGCCCACTGCTCCGGGTGTGTGTTCACTGCTGTGTGTGTGTGTGTGTGTGTGTTCACTGCTGTGTGTGTGCACGTTTGTATGGGTTAAATGCAGAGCACGAATTCCGAGTATGGGTCACCGAGATGGGGGCAGGGGCTCTGGCTCTTCTCAGTTTGCAGAGGAAGTACTACAGTGTTTTAGTCCAGGTGAGGTCCTCTGTGATGTGCACACCCAGGAACTTGGTGCTGCTCACTCTCTCCACAGTCGCACCGTTGATGGTCAGAGGGGGCATGCTGAGTGTGTCAACAACAATCTCCTTCGTCTTCTCCACATTCAGAGAGAGATTGTTGTCACTGCACCACCCGGCCAGGCGGCTCACCTCGCTGCTGTAGTTTGTCTCATCTCTGTTGCTAATGAGACCCACCACAGTTGTGTCATCCGCAAACTTAATGAACAGGTTGGAGTTGTGTGACGGTGTGCAGTCGTGGGTCAGCACAGTGAAGAGGAGGGGTCTCAGCACACATCCTTGGGGGGCCCCAGTGTTCAGTGTGATGGTGCTGGATGTGTTACTGCCAACCCGTACTGCTTGAGGTCTCCCGGTCAGGAAGTCCAACAGCCAGTTGCACAGAAAGGTGTTGAGCCCCAGCTGGACCAGTTTGTGAGTGAGCTGTTGAGGGATGATTGTGTTGAATGCTGAAATGAAGTCTATGAACAGCATCCTGACATATGAGTCTTTTTTGTCCAGATGTGTGAGGGCTGGGTGGAGGGCAGTGGCGATGGCATCATCGGTCGAGCGGTTGGACCTATATGCAAACTGGACTGGGGTCAAGGGAGGGGGGGGGACAGACTTGATGTGGTGCATGACTAGCCGTTCGAAGCACTTCATGAGAATAGGAGTGAGTGCTATTGGACGGTAGTCATTGAAACAGGATGGAGATGACTTCTTCGGGACTGGAATGATGGTGGTAGCTTTGAAGCATGTGGGGACAACGGCCTGATTTAGCGAGATGTTGAAGATGTCTGTGAAGACATCAGTGAGTTCCACTGCACAGTCTCTCAGTACACGCCCAGGAATGTTGTCAGGACCCGGAGCTTTACGTGCGTTGATCCTGCTGAGGGATCTCCTCACACTGTCCGGGGACAGCGTCATCACCTGGTCGCCGGGAGGAGGTGGAGTCTTCTGTGCAGTGGTGCTGTTTTGTGCCTCAAAGCGAGCAAAGAAGGTATTCAGCTCGTTCAGCAGGGGGATGGTGCTGTCACAGGTCTGTGGTGGGGGCTTGTAGTCCGTGATGGTCTGTATCCCCTGCCACAGGCTCCGAGTGTCTCTGCTGTCGCTGAAACGATGGGCTATCCTCCTGGAGTACTGTCTCTTGGCCTCTCTGATGCCGTGGGAAAGGTTGGCCCTAGCTGTCTTCAGGCCCTCCTCATCTCCAGCTCTAAAGGCAGCGTTCCGAGCCTTCAGAAGTATGTAAACCTCCCCTGTCATCCACGGCTTCTGGTTGGCCCTGACAATGATGGACTTTGTGACCGTTACATCATCAATGCACTTGGAGATGTAGGCAGTAACAGTCTCTGAGTACTCTTGGAGGTCTGTAGTGTTGTTGTGTGTTGCAGCCTGTTTAAACATATTCCAGTCAGTGGTGTCAAAACAGTCTTGAAGTGCCTCTGACGACCCTTCCGGCCACACTTGAATCTGTTTGTGTATTGGTTTGATGACTTTAACGAGCGGTCTGTATGCAGGCATTAGCATGACAGTGATGTGGTCTGAGGCTCCGAGGTGGGGGAGGGGGAGGGCCTTGTAGGCTCCTCTCTGCGTGGTGTAAACAAAGTCCAAAGTATTTTTTCCCCTTGTTGGAAAGTCTATGTGTTGATGTATTTTTGGGAACACAATCTTTAAGTCTGCGTGGTTGAAATCCCCAGCCAAGATGAGAAAAGCATCTGGATGGGTTGTCTGCTGCTCACTGGTGTGCTGGTACAGATCATTTAGTGCCTCACTCCTGTTGTTGTTGTTGGAGCTGGGAGGGATGTATACAGCAACGAGCAGTATAGCTGTATATTCTCTCGGTAGATAGAACGGCCGGCACTTAATAATCATAAACTCCACCAAGCGTGAGCAGTGTTTGCAGACCACAACAGCGTCGCGGCACCATGCATCATTGATGTAAACACAAAGCCCGCCGCTGCGGATCTTACCTCCCTCGACGAGAGCTCTGTCAGCTCGATAGCATGTTAGCTGGTCGAGCTGTATGGCGCAGTCCGGTACGCTGTTGTTAAGCCATGTTTCCGTAAACACAAACACACAACAGTCTCTTACAGTCCTCTGAAGTAGTCGGATGTAGTCCAGTTTATTGGTCCAGTAGTCCATTTATCTCTACCCAAACCCATCCCCATCCCATCCCAAAACCAAACCCATCACGGCTCAATACCTTTGAGACAGACGCTCTCCAAGATTCATTCCTTTCTCCTCTGTGCATCTGCGTTCGTCATGCACTCTCTCCCCGGATCTTACGTTACACCTTTCGCTACGCCTGCGTCATACACTCGACCGCCTTGTTATGAACGCGGCTGCTTGAGAGACCGGAAGCTGCACATTTCAGTTTATACAGTTTCAATAATCTATATTTTTCTTAAACTAACGCATCGTTTCTCTTCAGTGTGGAGTAGTTTTGTGATGATGAATACGTTTTTTTCAGATTCAGAAACAGGGGCACTATTCACTGCAATTATACAGATTGGAACAGACAGGACAATGTTGAATATAACTCCGACTGTGTTCATCTGAAGAGGAATGGCAGACATGATGCCCTGAGGGTGAGTAAATCTTTGGTTAATTTTCATTTTTGGGTGAACTATCCCTTTAAATCTGTGGATATTCGGAAGAACCCGCTGAGATCTTCCAGCTCACTCCTAATGAACTCATGAAGAATCTTTATTCTCTACACGCATCTGGACTCTTGTTCAGCAACAAAGCCAGCGCAAGTAACCATTTATCAACTATTTAAATGTGTTTCTAATTTTTGACCCCTTTTATTAAGGTGATTTTGATTGATTTTGATCTAGTGGTTCACAGATTTTTAATACTGCCAGTTTTTTGTTCTCTCTCTTTTTTACTCCATTGTGTATGTTTGTGTTTTGCTTAGTTTAGTTATCATTTATTATAGTGTTTGCTGCTCACAGATCAGAGTCACTAAAACGCTGATCTTGCTACATTACTGCTAGTACTGTATACAGTAGGAAAGCTATTCTTTCTTGGCCAGGAAGATGCTGCTGGTCTGTATATCAGGAGTCTAACATATTTAACTTTAATTAAATTAACTCACTTTTCTGACTTCTGCTGAGTGTTTGATTTCTTGAATCTTCTTGATTCTGTTCTGGATCATCTGCTGCATGTCTTTCTGTGTCTTCATCAGTTCAGTCTATAGAGAGAACAACACAGACACATTTATCATAACACAGATTTACTGTCTTCTCAGGAAACTCAGGAAATTTGAATCTTCATGATATAAGCTTTGTAAAAGCAGTTTAGTCAGTAACTTCTACCTTCTTCTGTTGACTCTCCTCTTCTATAGGAACAGTGTTGTGGTTCTTGTGGTCTTTAACGATGCAGACTAAACACACACACGTCTGATCATCTCTACAGAACAGCTCCAGAGGTCTCTCATGTTTCTGACATGTATAGTCCTCCAGATTACTCACAGGATCCATCAGTTTGTGTTTCTTCAAACCTGCCACTCTCAAATGAGGCTCCAGATGAGTTTCACAGTAAGAGCTCTGACACACCAGACACGACTTCAGGGCTTTCAGCTTTCTTTCCTCACAGACGTCACACAGAACTTCAGTTGTTTTCTCAGGAGTTTTATTTTTACAGTGATCTACGAGCTCTCGGAGTGTGGTATTAATCTTGAGATCAGGTCTTTGCTTGAATGTTTCTTTACAGTATGGACAGCTGCAGGTCTGGCTGTTGTCCCAGCACTTATTCAGACAGGTCTTGCAGAAGTTGTGTCCACATGGAGTCGTGACCGGATCAGTGAACACCTCCAGACATATCGAGCACTGAATCTCCTCAGTCAGTGAACTAATGGAGGATGACATTACTGGAAAGAGACATTAATTATTAGTGTGACCTCCTTCAATACTGTTTATAAAGAATCACATGATGCACCTCATGAAGCTGGATGAATGTAAAGAGTGTCTAGAGACAAAGATTGGCGACTTTTAAGAAATTCATATATACAGTCAGCAGGTCATTATTGTAAGATGAACCCAAGCTGATCAGAACCTACATGTGAAGCTCATTACAGAACCACTTACCAAAATAAATAAATACATGTACAAGAATTATACTTGTTAAGCTGAAATTATTTGATCTGATTTACATTTCTTAACTGTACATATTCAATATTATAAAAGAAAAGTCAAAGTGTTTTTCTTGGTTATTAACTTACATGGAGGTAATCTCTCGATACTCTCTCTCCTGGTTTTTCTTGCTGTTTGTGAAGATTCTGCCATTCTTCTTTCCCTCTTAAAGCCTTTTAAAGAAAAAATATAGTTTTCCTTTTTTAGACTCGACTAAATTGGACCATGACAGCTAAATCAATATTTATATTAAATCGGTTAAAGTGTGAGAGTTGATAGTGATGGAAACACAATCATTCATTTGAAACAAAGCGAGTGACTCATTAACTTACTGAACTATGACCTGCTGTTTAAAGTACAAAGAACAAGTCATATTTTCCAGCAAACGTAAATATATATCTCTTTATAGAAAATTAGGCACATCTCTCCACAAAATGGTCAAGAGTCATCCTCATCCTGTTTAATGTTAAAGTGATTTTCAGCTGCAATGAAGCAGGTTTGAGTTCAGTTTGTCTGCAGGTCATTTACTTCCTGTTTCTTTAGTCTTTATGTAATGTGGCAAAATGACAAAAACACCAAACTTTGATTTACAACCAATCAAATTACATACTTTTAATACAATAATGATAGCATTTCAGTGCATTAATCAACTAAAGCAGCTGAGTATTTGACGCTTAAACCTGCTTCTGTTCAACTCATTCCAGTCTGATATAAACCCTACTAAACCAGACCCCTGCCATCAGAAACCTGTTCAGCACAATCTCTCTTATATTTCTATCACTTACCTCTGAGTATCAGATGTGTTCACAAGGGTCTTTAATCGACTCAATATTCTGTTGTTTATAGTTTGATCTTTTCAGGCGTCCATATTGTTGCAGATTAAGTTTCACTTTCATTTTCTCCGAGTCTCTCACTGAACTACAGTGATGTCAGAGCTCCTCCTGTAGTTGTGTGTTGGTTCATGTGTGTCTGTTTGTCAGCTCACCAAGAAGACATTTTAGCAGAATTCATTATTAGGCAACATTTATGAAGAGTTTCCACAATCTAGCAAAAAATGGCTCTATTGTCATCACTGAACCCAGCTCTGGTGGCGCTGCTGTGCATCACATGCTGAATAATACTCTTCTACAGAGAGGGAGCAGGCAGATCTACGGCCTGCTGTTCCTGATGCGTCTAGTAGGGGAGGCTGTACAGTATGAGCATCAGAACAGACTAAGTCTAGAAGCGACACGAATACAACGTATGTAAAATAATCGCTAAAATTATTATTGTTCAGCAATCGTGCAACTTTGCAATATTTAAAGTTAAATTATTTGCTAAGAGTTGATCTCAATTAGTTTTAATATGTTAATAGATAGGTCTAAAATGTACTTAGTGAGGGTCAGGTAAATAGTAACATATGCACGTAAAGTTATGCTATTTGTTTTCTTTGTTTAAAGAAAGAGCTTAGACTTTTGTGTGTTTGCTAGCTATTTTGATTGTTATCTCTTGCAGATTGGAAACTCATCTATGAAGAGGTTTGAGCACATGTATAAATCTTTTTCACATTATTTTATATCAGCTGTAGTTTATCTTCTGTAGTTCTTAATTTCATATTTGAATGGCAAGTGGTAGTCTGCTTAATTTGTCCTTTTACTCTCACAGAGCAAAGACATGGACACTGACAACATTAGATTAGATTAGATTAGATTCAACTTTATTGTCATTTATGCAGAGTACATAACATACAACATGCTTGTTATTGCCACAATCCTCTAGCCTGCTCTCCAGTGAGTATTGAATACATAGATCATACTATTTCACATCTACCATAAGTCAGAAGTCAAATAAAAGGTATTCTTTATTGGTGTTATGTGTGTTTTTTAGGATAATGCTTTGATGAAGGATGCCCTTGTGTTCCTGCATGAACACAGATCATTATCTGTTCTGTGTAAGATTTTACATGCTGTAGCTCATAAGAATAGAGTAATTATTAAACATTGTGGAGGGGTTGTTCTTTTATGCTGGTTTTACCCTGGCTTTACACTTTTTCTAAGCATCCTGCCAAGTCACCTGTGCCGATATACACTGAAGATCAGGAGCAGACTGATGCAATCCACTCTCACCTGACTTCAGTTCTGGACAGCACACCCACACTGACCAGATCAAATTCATCATGAATGGACTTTTTTCCAGAGGTTGGTCTCATCTGTCCATCCTGGAGGCTGAGGAGAAATTTCTGCGAGGACCTGTCATTTACATAAGGTACTGTAAGGATACTATAAAGGAAAATGTGGTCAAACATGAAAATGTGGCCATTATTCACAAATAACCATTTCTTTCTACAACTATCCAACTTTAGTTTTTTTTACCAGTGAGTGGAGCATTTTGACAGGAGGACTGAACAATAATTAAAGAGAGTCATCAACGGGACTCATCCTAGTTCATGTTTTTAATAAATGTTGTTAATAAATAAGATTGTAAAAAAGTTGTCTTTTTCTTCTGAGATGGCTAGATGGCCCTTGGAATTTTAGAAAGGGGTGAATTGTGTTTGTCTTTATAAAACGCTTCGTAGGACACTGTTCTGTTGCTGTATGACAACCAATAGTGAATACTAAAGCATAAATAAATATTACATATTTCATTGGTGCATATGATTACTGTAAGTCTGATGGGCTGAATATGGTTAATATCTGAATGTAACTTTATATATAAATTCACAAAAACATATATATATATCACTCAATCTCCTGTATGAAAATCTGAATATATACAGTAGATCATGTACCATTACATTGAGTTCTTTTTCATATCAATGTCTTCATTCAATGAGCCACTTACGTTAAACTTTTCTTTATAATGGTTTTCTATGGGAGGAAAATGCATAATGTGAAACTTTGAGGGTTGCTTTCATATTCTGGGCACATCTGCTTACTTGTATATCTAGTTGGAAACATTAATAAGGTGTATACTGAGTTTTGTCTTTTAATATTACCTTCTTAATTTATTAACCACGTTAATTATTTGTAAAACTCGTAAGGGTTCTTATGGTAACACTTATTTGGTTTTAATATGATTCAAATGAGAACAGATGCTCTGGAGAGACAACCATCAAAAGAGAAAGGTTTTGCAGGTGATATGAGTCTCCATGTGTTCATTGTGTCTCGAGGCCATTTAGAAAGCTGTCTAAAAACTTTCACCAAAAGAGGAGACCCTTAAATGTACCTTTTTTAGATGTTTAAGCCTTTATTTTGGGTAAGTGTCACTACTTACTGTAAAATTAAGAGATTAATGTTTAGACTTTTGCATATTATAACCTGGAACATGGATGTGTGAAATAATTACATTAGATCCAAAACATAGTTTTAGCAACATAACGCAGATGCTACAGAACACAGTTAGCTGACTAGCTGGATAAGATCGTATGCTACGCTAATATATTACTCCACAGACATTACTGGCTTGTACGTTTACATCCATAATATTATAAATATACAGTTTATTGCTGGTCTGTGGTTTTATACCGCTGTTATTTTGAAAGATTTCATATTATTGTAAGGTGAGCTTAAAGGGTGCACTACTATAAAAATCACAGCTTCAGTGTGACATCAATAAGAAAAAGTATCATTTCATACATATTGTTAATAATAGTTGTTCATATTAAAATATGTACAAACTTAATACATGACCTAGACTATTTATTTAAGCTCTTCTACATTGAACGTCTTTGTAAATACTTCAGAAACACACTTTAAATATTAACTGATGGTTGTCACTTTAAGTTCATCGAGTTTCTATGGATTCTGTCGACTCAGATCTGCAGACTGGCTCTGATCTTTGGTAACTAGCATCAGCTTCTCCAGCCTGTAAATCTGTGGAGAATCAGGACAGAAATCATGTATTCCAGTCTTAAGAGACTATAGAGAAGTTTACATCCATTTAATAAGAGGCTTCATAACGAGGCTAGTTTCTGTGTTCATCCCCATGAATTAAATGTGTTATTGGTTTGTTTTATCTGATTTGTGAATGTGTTACTTAGCTGAACGTGGACTAATATAGATGTTGATATGTGCTTAGATGACACTTCGGCTCCGTTCACAGTAGCTCCACAGAAACTGTTATCATTTACATGTGGAGCGTCTCAAACTCATCTCTGCATGTTGTTGTGAGTTTGGCTTTATTAACGTTCATCTGGGAACACAACGTGCGCCATTTCATCAGATTTTCATCAGAAGGTAAATCATTTATAAATCTACACAAACAGGAGAATACATCACGATTCCCAAATAAAAGCTCAAACCCTCACTCTAAGTTTACACGTTTTGATGTCCACATATTCATTTAATTACATAATAAAGGGAGACGCTATTATAACATACACAAATCAATCACGGTGGAAACATTTAAAGGGAAGTGTAGAAAAGAGGAAGTGATTCTTGCAAAGTTAAGACTTGGACACACAGGGTTAAAGTCAACTTTGTATTTAATGACAAAATGCGTTTCTGATAAATATGACTTTTTATAAGAAACACAGGGTTAGATGAGAAAATATAGGTAGGTTATAATTCAAAAGGAAAGGAAATAAAGAGGAAGAAAAGGAAAGCGAGAATGAAGGGAGGAAAAGGGGAAGATAGGGGAAAGTGAAAGAACAGAAATTAAGAATATATGTTATTTTTTTTATCTAAAGTATATAAAGCCCTGATGTGACACACTCCTGTACAGCAGGTGGCGGTATGCACCCGTAAATGCTGGTTTGCAATTCACCATTAAACTAAAAGAAGAAGAAGAAGGTTCCCCCCAAAGTTTGTGTCGTTGGTTTGTTCCACCGATATACTGTAATGCATTCTAGTAAAGAAGCCCAGCACAAGAGTGTCTTTATGTTAACGAGCAGATGAACAAGAGAAACAACATGCTGTGTGAAACAACTTTCTGTAACATCATAAGAAGTGTCCAGTAGAGGCTGTATTCTCTCTCAGTGACTGCTGTTATCAGTGGAAAACGTTTCATGTATGCAATTTAATACTATAAATGAAAGCGAAGACCTACTAAAGACATATAATTATAAAGTGATCAGTATAAAAGTGTTTTGAATAGAATGGCAGTGTTTTTGTATTAAGTCTGAGTCACAGGTCTGTGTTTCACAGGGACGTGCAGAGAGTTCCTCAGCGGCAGCGGCTCAAATGTGGAAAAAGATTGGATACATTACTATTTTATATTTTTGCAAGAAGTCACTTATAGCCATCAAGCCTGCATTTATTTGATCAAATCACATTTTAATATACTTTATTAATTTACTTTGCATTTTATGCAATGTTGAATTATTAACAATGTTGAAAACCTGTGATAGTTTTTTCAGGATACTGCGATGAATAAAAAGTTAAATAAGAACTTTTACTTATTTAAAATATAACTTTTGTAACGATATACACTACCGTTCAAAAGCTTGGAGTCAGTATTTTTAATTTTTTTATTCAGCAAGGATTTGTTAAATTGATAGAAACGGTGATAGTAAAGATTGATATTGTTAGAAAACATCTCTACTTTGAATAAATGCTGTTCTTTTTAACTTTTTATTTATCAATGAGCCCCAAAAAGTATCACAGGTTCCAATTTAAACATAAAATAAAAAATAAGCAGCACAACTGTTATTAATTGATAATAAATCAGTATATTAGAATGATTTCTGAAGGACCATGCATTGAAGACTGGAGCAATGATGCTGAAGAATCACATAAATAAATTATATTTTATTAAAATAGTATAAATGTATATTAAAATAGAAAAACATTCTTTTAAATTGTAATATTTTCAATATTAGGCTACAGTTTTTTTGATCAAATAATGATGAGCATAAGACACTTTCATAATGCTGCATAATTATCAGAAATGGTAATATATGGCTCTAGAGCCTGTGGTTTCTGAAAACGCTCGCAACCATAGCAACGCCTCAGATTGACAGATATGGAAAAATAAACAGTTTTCTGAGTTTTGAGCGAGTCGTTACTGTTTTGTACAAATTGTCATGTTCATTAGAATTCAAATGCATTTTGTTTTATTGACCACAATATCATTGCTATTTGTTCGAGGGGCACTTTTGAATAATTTTGGAAAAGGACAGGGGCTCGAGTCCCAAAGCCCCCCCTTCTGCACGAGCCTGCTGTTTCATGTTTAATTAATCTACAATAAGACAGAATGTATTTATTGAACATCTTAATTCTGGGATCAATATACTGTATAAGGATCTTAATGAAATTAACTATAAATATTACATTTTCTCAAATGGACAAATAAAATCAGCAGCGAGTCCTAGGCTGGTTAGATAGACTAATTAAGGTATAAGTATAATAGTATTTCATGTGATGGGTTAACGAGTGCCAAGGCTTGCATTCATTAATTAAGATTGATTTACTTGTTTACTCTCAAGAATAAAAGGATTAGCATATTTACTGCTGATTTGAACACTCATAATAAACCCATGAATGTCCTTTAAAACAGTAAATATGATCATTCTGGATTTCATGCTGATATTGAATTTAGCTGCAAGTCATATTACACCATCTGTGTTACAGACATACTTTCTCTTTAAACTTTTAAAGGGTTCAAATTTGTGAATAAAAGTAATTCTGTTCTGTTTTTATAGTAAAACGTACCTCATTGTGCCGTTGTGTTAACATGTGGCATGGTACTATGGTAAGATCATGTCTTTTGGACACTACTATGAGCATAATATCATGCTATTTTTATGTATCTTACAGTACTATGTACATACCGTTGTATATGAATATAGTAATCATACAGTTCTATGATACATATCAAGGTTTTGCCGTCTGATTTATTACAGTAATATCACAGAACATGAGAAAATGTAATTATAGCAGAAACAAACATTATAGAAATTGAAAAACAAATGATAAAAAATAGCAGCACAAAATGTTTTCAAAATTGTAATTATAAACATTTATTTTTATAAATCATTGATTATTTTAATACTATATTTCGTTTTAGGAGTATATTATTTATTATAATTGACAGATGTGATGATCAGTGGGCTTGAGTTTTCACCTCCATCATTAGTGCATGGGCTAAAATATGGATAGAGTTTTTCAGTGAAAGACTGGGCAGTGAAAGAGTAGATATGAGAGCTGGACTCTGCATCATAAAAGCAGACCAGACCCTCCTCATAATCCACAAACACACCGACCCGCTGCGGCTTCACTCTCAGAGACAGAGAGACAGGAGGATCAGCACAGGCTTTATATTCATCTCCATTCCTCAGCCACACGGTCCACTGACCATTACTGGGACTCGCTGTGATCTGTCCCTTCCTGTGAATGGATTCTCTGGCCACTCCTAAATCCCATTCAGTCTTTCCCTTCACCTGCACCTCAAAATAAAATCTCCCTGAGCAGAATCCCTCCTTTCCCAAGACACAGGCACAGTAATCAAATCTCTCTGGATTGTCTGGGAGTTTCTGTCTAATGTCTCCATCTCTCACTTGTTTTCCATCATCAGACAGAATGAGATCAGGATGAGCTGTATCAGGATCCAGAGTCACATCCACTGAGAAAACACAGAATATCAATCAAACTCACAATACACAGATTCTGTGATGATGATGTTTCTAATATTTAATCCAGCGTGATCTCATGATAATTCTTATGTATTGAGAAACAGACCCAAATCCAAGCCTTTATTCTGCGATCTTCATCTCATCCCGAGCAGCGAGTCCAGCGACCGGAAACAGAGAAGCCCGCGCTGACTGACGCGTCCGTTACGAATTCAGATGTTGCCGCTTCAAACGACAGGTTTTACGGCAGGATAATCGAACGCTCATTGGCTCTCACCTGCATTCGTCACAGATTGCGACATGCCGTGTTTCTGGTGAGGTGTGTGTTTGAATGATGCGAGCGCGCGCGCAGTGTTGCCAATTTAGCGACTTTTCAGACCCCCAGGGACGCATCATGAAGCAGAGGTGCCCTGGGCACGGACTGATTAAAGGCCCCCTCAGTTGAAATTGCGCTAATATTTTCTTAAATTCAAATTGTAATGGATTCTATCTACACTAAGTGAAAATAGCAGGATTTTCTGATATTTATACTACTTGTCGCAAAATAGTGGCAATTATCTGCACCTCAGTATTGCATTACATTATAAAACAGTATGCAATAATAACGTATTGAGTGTACATTTTTAATAATTTTAATTCAAATTATTAAATGGAAGCCACCTTATTGGTACAATAAAGCCCTCCCGACACCTACCCTAACCCTCCCCGATACTTTATTCTCAACTTTTTGGTTATTTCTTTCATTTGTATCGACAATAAATGCTTTTACGATGTGATATGAGATTTGAAAAGGGAGAAAAAAAGATTGGCAAAAGGCGGGATCGAACCCAGGTCAATCGCGTTAAAAATGTGCGTTTTGTGCTTGTAAATGTTAGGTATTAATATCTAGTATAATCATGAGAGCAGGCTGTTTAATCAGATTGTAGAGCAGTAATGAAGCTGTGAGTGTATGAATGTAAACTAGTGTAGTGCAGACAGCACACTGTACCTGCATACTGCTGCATCCACTTCAGCTCTGTAGAGACTAATGACAAGAAAACATCAGCAGATCAGGTTATATATAAATAACAGAGTAAATCCTCTTGTTTCTATCTGATCAGTGTATGTATTGATGTACCAGTTTGTGTGAGTTTGTCATCTATAGTGTCCTTCAGTTGGTTCAGAGCTCTCCTCAGAGTCTCCAGACTCTCATGAGTCTTCATACTGATCTCAGGCCAGTTCCTGGTGTTTCTAGAGCTGCACAGGGATGAGTGAATCTACAGCAGGAGAGAGGAGCAATCCTTCAGCATGGGGAGTGTTATGGTGTCATATACTGCATTATCATTGATCAGAGAGATCATGTTGACTGACCTGTAGGAGGTGGAGGTGATCTTCAGTGTGTGAGGGCTGCTCCAGCTCAGTGTTTCTCATCTTTAGCTCAGTGATCTCCTGCTCCAGCTCTTCAATCAGCTCTTGCTCCTGTTTCTCTGCTGCTTTCTGCTGCTCCTCCATCATCTCCAGCAGTTCAGTGTAAAATCCCTGTTGCAAGAATCAGTGTTATTATTGCTCATACATCGGTGTTTTTAAGGGGATTTAAAATACCTCAACAGAAGAAGAAACTTCATCCTGCACCGATTGCTCTGATTGATTCTCAAATCATGTGTTTAGTTGAGGAGAGTTGTTATATTACTGTACTATAAGGTGACCAGACGTGCCTCTTCTCGGGGACATGTTCTGCTCAGGATTTCTAAATTGCCTAAAATAAGCAGGTGCTGGTTTTTTGCACTAAACTGATCGATTTTTGTATGACATCAAAGTACTGTGAGAGCGATTCGAAAGCATGGAGCCGTCTGCTCTGCTCTCTGTAGCTCTCGCAGTACTTTGATGTCAAACAAAACAAAGAAACCTTTTCCATCTCAAAATGTGCACCTCTGGATTGGTCAGTCCAGCAGGGTTAGGTGTAAGAGAGGGAGGTTAAAAGATCTCTACCCAAACCCATCAGGACTCAATACCTTTGAGACAGACGCTCTCCAAGATTCATTCCTTTCTCCTCTGTGCATCTGCGTTCGTCATGCACTCTCTCCCCGGATCTTACGTTACACCTTTCGCTACGCCTGCGTCATACACTCGACCGCCTTGTTATGAACGCGGCTGCTTGAGAGACCGGAAGCTGCACATTTCAGTTTATACAGTTTCAAGAATCTATATTTTTCTTAAACTAACGCATCGTTTGGGTAGTGATGGCGCAGTGGATAAGACACATGCCTTTGGTGTGAGAGACCCGGGTTCGAATCCACTGTGAGACACCAATGTGTCCCTGAGCAAGACACTTAACTCCTAGTTGCTCCAGAGGCGTGCGACCTCTGACATATTACATATAGCAATTGTAAGTCGCTTTGGATAAAAGCGTCAGCTAAATGAATAAATGTAAATGTTTCTCTTCAGAAGGTCTTTATTAACTCCCCGGAGCCGTGTGGAGTAGTTTTGTGATGATGAATACGTTTTTTTCAGATTCAGAAACAGGGGCACTATTCACTGCAATTATACAGATTGGAACAGACAGGACAATGTGGAATATAACTCCGACTGTGTTCATCTGAAGAGGAATGGCAGACATGCCTAGGATGCCCTGAGGGTGAGTAAATCTTTGGTTAATTTTCATTTTTGGGTGAACTATCCCTTTAAATCTGTGGATATTCGGAAGAACCCGCTGAGGTCTTCCAGCTCACTCCTAATGAACTCATGAAGAATCTTTATTCTCTACACGCATCTGGACTCTTGTTCAGCAACAAAGCCAGCGCAAGTAACCATTTATCAACTATTTAAATGTGTTTCTAATTTTTGACCCCTTTTATTAAGGTGATTTTGATTGGTTTTGATCAAATGGTTCACAGATTTTTAATACTGCCAGTTTTTTGTTCTCTCTCTTTTTTACTCCATTGTGTATGTATGTGTTTTGCTTAGTTTAGTTATCATTTATTATAGTGTTTGCTGCTCACAGATCAGAGTCACTAAAACACTGATCTTGCTACATTACTGCTAGTACTGTATACAGTAGGAAAGCTATTCTTTCTTGGCCAGGAAGATGCTGCTGGTCTGTATATCAGGAGTCTAACATATTTAACTTTAATTAAATTAACTCACTTTTCTGACTTCTGCTGAGTGTTTGATTTCTTGAATCTTCTTGATTCTGTTCTGGATCGTCTTCTGCACGTCTTTCTGTGTCTTCATCAGTTCAGTCTATAGAGAGAACAACACAGACACATTTATCATAACACAGATTTACTGTCTTCTCAGGAAACTCAGGAAATTTGAATCTTCATGATATAAGCTTTGTAAAAGCAGTTTAGTCAGTAACTTCTACCTTCTTCTCTTGACTCTCCTCTTCTATAGGAACAGTGTTGTGGTTCTCGTGGTCTTTAATGGTACAGATCGAACACACACACGTCTGATCATCTCTACAGAACAGCTCCAGAGGTCTCTCATGTTTCTGACATATATAGTCCTCCAGATTACTCACAGGATCCATCAGTTTGTGTTTCTTCAAACCTGCCACTCTCAAATGAGGCTCCAGATGAGTTTCACAGTAAGAGCTCTGACACACCAGACACGACTTCAGGGCTTTCAGCTTTCTTTCCTCACAGACGTCACACAGAACTTCAGTTGTTTTCTCAGGAGTTTTCTTTTTACAGTGATCTACGAGCTCTCGGAGTGTGGTATTAATCTTGAGATCAGGTCTGTGCTTGAATGTTTCTTTACAGTATGGACAGCTGCAGGTCTGGCTGTTGTTCCAGCACTTATTCAGACAGGTCTTGCAGAAGTTGTGTCCACATGGAGTAGAGACTGGATCAGTGAACACCTCCAGACATATCGAGCACTGAAGCTCCTCAGACAGTGAACTAATGGAGGATGACATTGCTGGAAAGAGACATTAATTATTAGTGTGACCTCCTTCAGTACTGTTTATAAAGAATCACATGATGCACCTCATGAAGCCGGATGAATGTAAAGAGTGTCTAGAGACAAAGATTGGCGACTTTTAAGAAATTCATATATACAGTCAGCAGGTCATTATTGTAAGATGAACCCAAGCTGATCAGAACCTACATGTGAAGCTCATTACAGAACCACTTACCAAAATAAATAAATACATGTACAAGAATTATACTTGTTAAGCTGAAATTATTTGATCTGATTTACATTTCTTAACTGTACATATTCAATATTATAAAAGAAAAGTCAAAGTGTTTTTCTTGGTTATTAACTTACATGGAGGTAAACTGTCGATACTCCCTCTCCTGGTTTTTCTTGCTGTTTGTGAAGATTCTGCCATTATTCTTTCCCTCTTAAAGCCTTTTAAAGAAAAATGATAGTTTTCCTTTTTTAGACTCGACTAAATTGGACCATGACAGCTAAATCAATATTTATATTAAGTTGGTTAAAGTGTGAGAGTTGATAGTGATGGAAACACAATCATTCATTTGAAACAAAGCGAGTGACTCGTTAACTTACTGAACTATGACCTGCTGTTTAAAGTACAAAGAACAAGTCATATTTTCCAGCAAACATAAATATATATCTCTTTATAGAAAATTAGGCACATCTCTCCACAAAATGGTCGAGTCATCCTCATCCTGTTTAATGTTAAAGTGATTTTCAGCTGCAATGAAGCAGGTTTGTGTTCAGTTTGTCTGCAGGTCATTTACTTCCTGTTTCTTTAGTCTTTATGTAATGTGGCAAAATGACAAAAACACCAAACTTTGATTTACAACCAATCAAATTACATACTTTTAATACAATAATGATAGCATTTCAGTGCATTAATCAACTAAAGCAGCTGAGTATTTGACGCTTAAACCTGCTTCTGTTCAACTCATTCCAGTCTGATATAAACCCTACTAAACCAGACCCCTGCCATCAGAAACCTGTTCAGCACAATCTCTCTTATATTTCTATCACTTACCTCTGAGTATCAGATGTGTTCACAAGGGTCTTTAAACAGATAAATATTCTGTTGTTTATAGTTTGATCTTTTCAGGCGTCCATATTGTTGCAGATTAAGTTTCACTTTCATTTTCTCCGAGTCTCTCACTGAACTACAGTGATGTCAGAGCTCCTCCTGTAGTTGTGTGTTGGTTCATGTGTGTCTGTTTGTCAGCTCATCAAGAAGACATTTTAGCAGAATTCATTATTAGGCAACATTTATGAAGAGTTTCCACAATCTAGCAAAAAATGGCTGTTTTGTCATCACTGAACCCAGCTCTGGTGGCGCTGCTGTGCATCACATGCTGAATAATACTCTTCTACAGAGAGGGAGCAGGCAGATCTACGGCCTGCTGTTCCTGATGCGTCTAGTAGGGGAGGCTGTACAGTATGAGCATCAGAACAGACTAAGTCTAGAAGCGACACGAATACAACGTATGTAAAATAATCGCTAAAATTATTATTGTTCAGCAATCGTGCAACTTTGCAATATTTAAAGTTAAATTATTTGCTAAGAGTTGATCTCAATTAGTTTTAATATGTTAATAGATAGGTCTAAAATGTACTTAGTGAGGGTCAGGTAAATAGTAACATTTGCACGTAACGTTATGCTATTTGTTTTCTTTGTTTAAAGAAAGAGCTTAGACTTTTGTGTGTTTGCTAGCTATTTTGATTGTTAGATTGGAAATGCCTGCATGAAACTCGTCTATGAAGAGCTTTGAGCACATGTATAAATCTTTTTCACATTATTTTATATCAGCTGTAGTTTATCTTCTGTAGTTCTTAATTTCATATTTGAATGGCAAGTGGTAGTCTGCTTAATTTGTCCTTTTACTCTCACAGAGCAAAGACATGGACACTGACAACATGCTTGTTATTGCCACAATCCTCTAGCCTGCTCTCCAGTGAGTATTGAATACATAAATCATACTATTTCACATCTACCATAAGTCAGAAGTCAAATAAAAGGTATTCTTTATTGGTGTTATGTGTGTTTTTTAGGATAATGCTTTGATGAAGGATGCCCTTGTGTTCCTGCATGAACACAGATCATTATCTGTTCTGTGTAAGATTTTACATGCTGTAGCTCATAAGAATAGAGTAATTATTAAACATTGTGGAGGGGTTGTTCTTTTATGCTGGTTTTACCCTGGCTTTACACTTTTTCTAAGCATTCTGCCAAGTCACCTGTGCCGATATACACTGAAGATCAGGAGCAGACTGATGCAATCCACTCTCACCTGACTTCAGTTCTGGACAGCACACCCACACTGACCAGATCAAATTCATCATGAATGGACTTTTTTCCAGAGGTTGGTCTCATCTGTCCATCCTGGAGGCTGAGGAGAAATTTCTGCGAGGACCTGTCATTTACATAAGGTACTGTAAGGATACTATAAAGGAAAATGTGGTCAAACATGACATCCTGCCATTATTCACAAATAACCATTTCTTTCTACAACTATCCAACTTTAGTTTTTTTTACCAGTGAGTGGAGCATTTTGACAGGAGGACTGAACAACAATTAAAGAGAGTCATCAACGGGACTCATCCTAGTTCATGTTTTTAATAAATGTTGTTAATAAATAAGATTGTAAAAAAGTTGTCTTTTTCTTCTGAGATGGCTAGATGGCCCTTGGAATTTTAGAAAGGGGTGAATTGTGTTTGTCTTTATAAAACGCTTCGTAGGACACTGTTCTGTTGCTGTATGACAACCAATAGTGAATACTAAAGCATAAATAAATATTACATATTTCATTGGTGCATATGATTACACTGTAAGTCTGATGGGCTGAATATGGTTAATATCTGAATGTAACTTTATATATAAATTCACAAAAACATATATATATATCACTCAATCTCCTGTATGAAAATCTGAATATATACAGTAGATCATGTACCATTACATTGAGTTCTTTTTCATATCAATGTCTTCATTCAATAAGCCACTTACATTAAACTTTTCTTTATAATGGTTTTCTATGGGAGGAAAATGCATAATGTGAAAACTTTGAGGGTTGCTTTCATATTCTGGGCACATCTGCTTACTTGTATATCTAGTTGGAAACATTAATAAGGCGTATACTGAGTTTTGTCTTTTAATATTACCTTCTTCATTTATTAACCACGTTAATTATTTGTATAACTCGTAAGGGTTCTTATGGTAACACTTATTTGGTTTTAATATGATTCAAATGAGAACAGATGCTCTGGAGAGACAACAGCAAGACAATCATCAAAAGAGAATGGTTTTGCAGGTGATGTTATTATTATTATGATTATTATTTAGACATTTAGCGACTTACAAATGAGGACAACAGAAGCAATCAATTGTAGTTTTAAAACAACTAAAAACAGATCCAAAACTAAAAGCTAAAACTTTACAAATACTACCTATACACATAAATTAAGTAAAAATTACAAATGCATACAACAAATCTTTAAAACTTATAATTTAAATGAAAAAAAACTAAAACAATTAAAAATATTAAAGAACAAACGGTATAATAAATTCAGACAGTATTTAACTAAAATTAAAATAGATAACAAATACAGATCAGGACAGTATAGTTTATCAGTAATCCTAAGAAATAACACTGAGCCAAACACACAACTTACTAACACATAGTGAGAAATGCTTATAAAAACTGAAACAGAAGAGAAACAAGTGCTGGCAGGAAAGAGGAGAAATAAAACGCGATACTTATATCGTCTGCCGGTGTCCCTGCCCGGTGGAGTCGATGGCCTTCACACGACAACTGCCCGGTAAACTACGCTTTTTTATACCCATCTAACAAAATACTAATTGAATTTAGCTGGACACACTTTCCTTATTTTCCCACAACAAATGGCCAAGCAAGCGCCGACACTGACAAGATACGCGAGACAGAACGAGCCCAAACAGATATCAGCACATCTGATGGCCACAGATAATTGCTCTCTCCTTGTCTATCCTGACTGATTGGTCTCTAGTCTTGGGTTTTTAGGGTCCTGTTTTAATGTGTTTCTGTATTTTTCATCTTTATGATATTTTGGAAGCGCAGAATTCAATAATCTTGTGGATGGACCACAGCAAGTCCTTTTGCAGTTGTCTCCATCAAAATGCTATGCAGACATAATGGAAATGACTTTCAGATTGTAGAGCTCGGACAAAGTTGTAAGTAAACTTATTTACTTTATAAGTGCACATATTTATTGGAGTCTGTAAGCTTTAAGATTGTAAGGCATCCCTTTGTTTTTACCACAGGTTCTGAGCAGGAATTCATCAAAGGACATGACTGTTGGAATTAAACCGAGCATCATCAATCTGCAGCGACGTGGTCCAGGTAATAGAAGAAGAAATCTGGGATTGTGTACTGTGTTAGACCAGTTCTCAAACTTCTTATACCTCTTCAAGTACCACCATAATGACCAACATTAAAATACAGAGCGTAGTAGGCCTAACTATTCAGCTACAGCTCTGCACGGTTCAAAAACAAGGCAGTTTTATTCCTAAAAAAAACTAAATAATTATTAAATTAAAATGTGTTACGCCTAAAAGTTACATAAAAACTGTACCATACTCAAATGTAAAAAACAAAAAAAACCTCAAAAATGAAATTGAAATGTATTGTGTTTTAACATTAATTTATATTTAATTTAGTGATTCCTCTGCGTACCGGGAATGTGTGTTTTATTTCGGCTCCCATGGTAATCATAGACTGTATAAAAAGATGGACGACGCGTCTCCGCTTCCTTCCTCTGGGTAAACGTACCTATTAAACACACTTCCATTTTTGAGCTCAGATTATAAAAAGAAAAAATAATTATCCTACTTGATGTCTTAACCGATGGATATGTTTGTTAGTGTATACCTCCTGTAATTTCAAGTCAATCAGATCATCACAGGCTGAGATATGAGTCTCCATGTGTTCACTGTGTCTCGAGGCCATTTAGAAATCTGTCTAAAAACTTTCACCAAAAGAGGAGATAAATGTACCTTTTTTAGATGTTTAAGCCTTTATTTTGGGTAAGTGTCACTACTTACTGTAAAATGAAGAGATTAATATTCAGACTTTTGCATATTATAACCTGGAACATGGATGTGTGAAATAATTACATTAGATCCAAAACATAGTTTTAGCAACATAACGCAGATTCTCCAGAACACAGTTAGCTGACTAGCTGGATAAGATCGTATGCTACGCTAATATATTACTCCACAGACATTACTGGCTTGTACTTTTACATCCATAATATTATAAATATACAGTTTATTGCTGGTCTGTGGTTTTATACTGCTGTTATTTTGAAAGATTTCATATTATTGTAAGGTGAGCTTAAAGGGTGCACTACTATAAAAATCACAGCTTCAGTGTGACATCAATAAGAAAAAGTATCATTTCATACATATTGTTAATAATAGTTGTTCATATTAAAATATGTACAAACTTAATACATGACCTAGACTATTTATTTAAGCTCTTCTACATTGAACGTCTTTGTAAATACTTCAGAAACACACTTTAAATATTAACTGATGGTTGTCACTTTAAGTTCATCGAGTTTCTATGGATTCTGTCGACTCAGATCTGCAGACTGGCTCTGATCTTTGGTAACTAGCATCAGCTTCTCCAGCCTGTAAATCTGTGGAGAATCAGGACAGAAATCATGTATTCCAGTCTTAAGAGACTATAGAGAAGTGTACATCCATTTAATAAGAGGCTTCATAACGAGGCTAGTTTCTGTGTTCATCCCCATGAATTAAATGTGTTATTGGTTTGTTTTATCTGATTTGTGAATGTGTTACTTAGCTGAACGTGGACTAATATAGATGTTGATATGTGCTTAGATGACACTTCGGCTCCGTTCACAGTAGCTCCACAGAAACTGTTATCATTTACATGTGGAGCGTCTCAAACTCATCTCTGCATGTTGTTGTGAGTTTGGCTTTATTAACGTTCATCTGGGAACACAACATGCGCCATTTCATCAGATTTTCATCAGAAGGTAAATCATTTATAAATCTACACAAACAGGAGAATACATCACGATTCCCAAATAAAAGCTCAAACCCTCACTCTAAGTTTACACGTTTTGATGTCCACATATTCATTTAATTACATAATAAAGGGAGACGCTATTATAACATACACAAATCAATCACGGTGGAAACATTTAAAGGGAAGTGTAGAAAAGAGGAAGTGATTCTTGCAAAGTTAAGACTTGGACACACAGGGTTAAAGTCAACTTTGTATTTAATGACAAAATGCGTTTCTGATAAATATGACTTTTTATAAGAAATACAGGGTTAGATGAGAAAATATAGGCAGGCTATAATTCAAAAGGAAATGAAATAAAGAGGAAGAAAGGGAAAGCGAGAATGAAGGGAGGAAAAGGGGAAGATAGGGGAAAGTGAAAGAACAGAAATTAAGAATATATGTTATTTTTTTTATCTAAAGTATATAAAGCCCTGATGTGACACACTCCTGTACAGCAGGTGGCGGTATGCACCTGTAAATGCTGGTTTGCAATCCACCATTAAACTAAAAGAAGAAGAAGGTTCCCCCCCACAGTTTGTGTAGTTGGTTTGTTCCACCGATATACTGTAATGCATTCTAGTAAAGAAGCCCAGCACAAGAGTGTCTTTATGTTAACGAGCAGATGAACAAGAGAAACAACATGCTGTGTGAAACAACTTTCTGTAACATCATACAGAACCAGTTCAGTAACTTGCGTGGATGCGATCTGTGTGTCAGATGAAGGTTTTAGATTAACTTCAAAGTCCCAAATCCAGGGATGGAAAATTAGGAATAATTAACATTTTGTGTGATTTATGGTGTTTAAATCAGTTTTGCATTACATGTTTCCAGTAGATGAGAATCATGTCCAGAAGTGTCCAGTAGAGGCTGTATTCTCTCTCAGTGACTGCTGTTATCAGTGGAAAACGTTTCATGTATGCAATTTAATACTATAAATGAAAGCGAAGACCTACTAAAGACATATAATTATAAAGTGATCAGTATAAAAGTGTTTTGAATAGAATGGCAGTGTTTTTGTATTAAGTCTGAGTCACAGGTCTGTGTTTCACAGGGACGTGCAGAGAGTTCCTCAGCGGCAGCGGCTCAAATGTGGAAAAAGATGGGATACATTACTATTTTATATTTTTGCAAGAAGTCACTTATAGCCATCAAGCCGGCATTTATTTGATCAAATCACATTTTAATATACTTTATTAATTTACTTTGCATTTTATGCAATGTTGAATTATTAACAATGTTGAAAACCTGTGATAGTTTTTTCAGGATACTTCGATGAATAAAAAGTTAAATAAGAACTTTTACTTATTTAAAATATAACTTTTGTAACGATATACACTACCGTTCAAAAGCTTGGAGTCAGTATTTTTAATTTTTTTATTCAGCAAGGATTTGTTAAATTGATAGAAACGGTGATAGTAAAGATTGATATTGTTAGAAAACATCTCTACTTTGAATAAATGCTGTTCTTTTTAACTTTTTATTTATCAATGAACCCCAAAAAGTATCACAGGTTCCAATTTAAACATAAAATAAAAAATAAGCAGCACAACTGTTATTAATTGATAATAAATCAGTATATTAGAATGATTTCTGAAGGACCATGCATTGAAGACTGGAGCAATGATGCTGAAGAATCACATAAATAAATTATATTTTATTAAAATAGTATAAATGTATATTAAAATAGAAACACATTCTTTTAAATTGTAATATTTTCAATATTAGGCTACAGTTTTTTTCATCAAATAATGATGAGCATAAGACACTTTCATAATGCTGCATAATTATCAGAAATGGTAATATATGGCTCTAGAGCCTGTGGTTTCTGAAAACGCTCGCAACCATAGCAACGCCTCAGATTGACAGATATGGAAAAATAAACAGTTTTCTGAGTTTTGAGCGAGTCGTTACTGTTTTGTACAAATTGTCATGTTCATTAGAATTCAAATGCATTTTGTTTTATTGACCACAATATCATTGCTATTTGTTCGAGGGGCACTTTTGAATAATTTTGGAAAAGGACAGGGGCTCGAGCCCCAAAGCCCCCCCTTCTGCACGAGCCTGCTGTTTCATGTTTAATTAATCTACAATAAGACAGAATGTATTTATTGAACATCTTAATTCTGGGATCAATATACTGTATAAGGATCTTAATGAAATTAACTATAAATATTACATTTTCTCAAATGGACAAATAAAATCAGCAGTGAGTCCTAGGCTGGTTAGATAGACTAATTAAGGTATAAGTATAATAGTATTTCATGTGATGGGTTAACGAGTGCCAAGGCTTGCATTCATTAATAAAATTAAGATTGATTTACTTGTTTACTCTCAAGAATAAAAGGATTAGCATATTTACTGCTGATTTGAACACTCATAATAAACCCATGAATATCCTTTAAAACAGTAAATATGATCATTCTGGATTTCATGCTGATATTGAATTTAGCTGCAAGTCATATTACACCATCTGTGTTACAGACATACTTTCTCTTTAAACTTTTAAAGGGTTCAAATTTGTGAATAAAAGTAATTCTGTTCTGTTTTTATAGTAAAACGTACCTCATTGTGCCGTTGTGTTAACATGTGGCATGGTACTATGGTAAGATCATGTCTTTTGGACACTACTATGAGCATAATATCATGCTATTTTTATGTATCTTACAGTACTATGTACATACCGTTGTATATGAATATAGTAATCATACAGTTCTATGATACATATCAAGGTTTTGCCGTCTGATTTATTACAGTAATATCACAGAACATGAGAAAATGTAATTATAGCAGAAACAAACATTATAGAAATTGAAAAACAAATGATAAAAAATAGCAGCACAAAATGTTTTCAAAATTGTAATTATAAACATTTATTTTTATAAATCATTGATTATTTTAATACTATATTTCGTTTTAGGAGTATATTATTTATTATAATTGACAGGTGTGATGATCAGTGGGCTTGAGTTTTCACCTCCATCATTAGTGCATGGGCTAAAATATGGATAGAGTTTTTCAGTGAAAGACTGAGCAGTGAAAGAGTAGATATGAGAGCTGGACTCTGCATCATAAAAGCAGACCAGACCCTCCTCATAATCCACAAACACACCGACCCGCTGCGGCTTCACTCTCAGAGACAGAGAGATAGGAGGACCAGCGAGAGCCTTATATTCATCTCCATTCCTCAGCCACACGGTCCACTGACCATCACTGGGACTCGCTGTGATCTGTCCCTTCCTGTGAATGGATTCTCTGGCCACTCCTAAATCCCATTTAGTCTTTCCCTTCACCTGCACCTCAAAATAAAATCTCCCTGAGGAGAATCCCTCCTTTCCCAAGACACAGGCACAGTAATCAAATCTCTCTGGATTGTCTGGGAGTTTCTGTCTAATGTCTCCATGTCTCACTTGTTTTCCATCATCAGACAGAATGAGATGAGGATGAGCTGTATCAGGATCCAGAGTCACATCCACTGAGAAAACACAGAATATCAATCAAACTCACAATACACAGATTCTGTGATGATGATGTTTCTAATATTTAATCCAGCGTGATCTCATGATAATTCTTATGTATTGAGAAACAGACCCAAATCCAAGCCTTTATTCTGCGATCTTCATCTCATCCCGAGCAGCGAGTCCAGCGACCGGAAACAGAGAAGCCCGCGCTGACTGACGCGTCCGTTACGAATTCAGATGTTGCCGCTTCAAACGACAGGTTTTACGGCAGGATAATCGAACGCTCATTGGCTCTCACCTGCATTCGTCACAGATTGCGACATGCCGTGTTTCTGGTGAGGTGTGTGTTTGAATGATGCGAGCGCGCGCGCAGTGTTGCCAATTTAGCGACTTTTCAGACCCCCAGGGACGCATCATGAAGCAGAGGTGCCCTGGGCACGGACTGATTAAAGGCCCCCTCAGTTGAAATTGCGCTAATATTTTCTTAAATTCAAATTGTAATGGATTCTATCTACACTAAGTGAAAATAGCAGGATTTTCTGATATTTATACTACTTGTCGCAAAATAGTGGCAATTATCTGCACCTCAGTATTGCATTACATTATAAAACAGTATGCAATAATAACGTGTTGAGTGTACATTTTAAATAATTTTAATTCAAATTATTAAATGGAAGCCACCTTATTGGTACAATAAAGCCCTCCCGACACCTACCCTAACCCTCCCCGATACTTTATTATCAACTTTTTGGTTATTTCTTTCATTTGTATCGACAATAAATGCTTTTACGATGTGATATGAGATTTGAAAAGGGAGAAAAAAAGATTGGCAAAAGGCGGGATCGAACCCAGGTCAATCGCGTTAAAAATGTGCGTTTTGTGCTTGTAAATGTTAGGTATTAATATCTAGTATAATCATGAGAGCAGGCTGTTTAATCAGATTGTAGAGCAGTAATGAAGCTGTGAGTGTATGAATGTAAACTAGTGTAGTGCAGACAGCACACTGTACCTGCATACTGCTGCATCCACTTCAGCTCTGTAGAGACACATGACAAGAAAACATCAGCAGATCAGGTTATATATAAATAACAGAGTAAATCCTCTTGTTTCTATCTGATCAGTGTATGTATTGATGTACCAGTTTGTGTGAGTTTGTCATCTATAGTGTCCTTCAGTTGGTTCAGAGCTCTCCTCAGAGTCTCCAGACTCTCATGAGTCTTCATACTGATCTCAGGCCAGTTCCTGGTGTTTCTAGAGCTGCACAGGGATGAGTGAATCTACAGCAGGAGAGAGGAGCAATCCTTCAGCATGGGGAGTGTTATGGTGTCATATACTGCATTATCATTGATCAGAGAGATCATGTTGACTGACCTGTAGGAGGTGGAGGTGATCTTCAGTGTGTGAGAGCTGCTCCAGCTCAGTGTTTCTCATCTTTAGCTCAGTGATCTCCTGCTCCAGCTCTTCAATCAGCTCTTGCTCCTGTTTCTCTGCTGCTTTCTGCTGCTCCTCCATCATCTCCAGCAGTTCAGTGTAAAATCCCTGTTGCAAGAATCAGTGTTATTATTGCTCATACATCAGTGTTTTTAAGGGGATTTAAAATACCTCAACAGAACAAGAAACTTCATCCTGCACCAATTGCTCTGATTGATTCTCAAATCATGTGTTTAGTTGAGGAGAGTTGTTATATTACTGTACTATAAGGTGACCAGACGTGCCTCTTCCCGGGGACATGTTCTGCTCAGGATTTCTAAATTGCCTAAAATAAGCAGGTGTTGGTTTTTTGCACTAAACTGATCGATCTTTGTATGACATCAAAGTACTGTGAGAGCGATTCGAAAGCATGGAGCCGTCTGCTCTCTGTAGCTCTCGCAGTACTTTGATGTCAGACAAAACAAAGAAACCTTTTCCATCTCAAAATGTGCACCTCTGGATTGGTCAGTCCAGCAGGGTTAGGTGTAAGAGAGGGAGGTTAAAAGATCAAGATCAAGATCAAGTGTGCTTTATTGTCAATTCTTCCACATGTACGGCGCATACATACAGATAATTGAAATTGTGTTACTCTCAGACTCTTGGTGCATACAGTTAAAATTAAACACGTTCAAATACAGATAATACAGTTTAAACATATGTACATACAACTATACAGCTATACAAATGAGGACATTGTACAAAAATAAAGAAATAGATAAAGTGGCATAAGGCACAAGGCAGAATAGATAGAGTGCAAACCAGTTAAATAAAACAAAACTGTGCAGATATATGTGTAGTGCAAGAAGAGCTTGGCAGTAGGGAGAACAGTCCTTATATCAGACTATCCGAAGAGGTAGTTTGCAGTCAATGCTGGATGAGGTAGTGATCAGTCCAATGTTGCACAAGTGACAGGTGCTGGTCACAGTCTTTAAGTTGGTGAAGGGGGGGGGGGGGGGCTCAGAGTTCAGTGTTGCATGGGGTAAAAGAGGGGAGGGGGGGCAAGGACGGGAGGGAGTTCAGCTTCCTGACAGCCTGATGTATGAAGCTGTCCTTCAGTCTGCTGGTCCTCGCCTGGAGAGTCCGCAGTCTCCTCCCTGATGGCAGCAGACTGAAGAAGCTGTGTGTCGGGTGGGTGGGATCACCTGCAATGCGGAGGGCTTTGCGGGTGAGACGGGTGCTGTAAATGTCCTGGAGGGAGGAGAGAGAGACACCAACGATCTTCTCAGCTGCTCTCACTATGCGCTGAAGTGACTTGCGGCAGGATGCGTTGCAAGCGCCATACCACACAGTGATGCAGCTGGTTAGGATGCTCTCGATGGTGCCTCTGTAGTGGGAAGTCGTGGCCTAATGGTTAGAGAGTCGGACTTGTAATCCGAAGGTTGCGGGTTCGAGTCTCCGGCTGGCAGGAATTGTAGGTGGGGGGAGTGAATGTCCAGCGCTCTCTCCACCCTCAATACCACGACTGAGGTGCCCTTGAGCAAGGCACCGAACCCCCAACTGCTCCCCGGGCGCCGCAGCATAAATGGCTGCCCACTGCTCCGGGTGTGTGTTCACTGCTGTGTGTGTGTGTGTTCACTGCTGTGTGTGTGCACGTTTGTATGGGTTAAATGCAGAGCACGAATTCCGAGTATGGGTCACCGAGATGGGGGCAGGGGCTCTGGCTCTTCTCAGTTTGCAGAGGAAGTAGAGACGCTGCTGTGCTTTCTTGGCCAGTGCTACAGTGTTTTAGTCCAGGAGAGGTCCTCTGTGATGTGCACACCCAGGAACTTGGTGCTGCTCACTCTCTCCACAGTCGCACCGTTGATGGTCAGAGGGGGCATGCTGAGTGTGTCAACAACAATCTCCTTCGTCTTCTCCACATTCAGAGAGAGATTGTTGTCACTGCACCACCCGGCCAGGCGGCTCACCTCGCTGCTGTAGTTTGTCTCATCTCTGTTGCTAATGAGACCCACCACAGTCGTGTCATCCGCAAACTTAATGAACAGGTTGGAGTTGTGTGACGGTGTGCAGTCGTGGGTCAGCACAGTGAAGAGGAGGGGTCTCAGCACACATCCTTGGGGGGCCCCAGTGTTCAGTGTGATGGTGCTGGATGTGTTACTGCCAACCCGTACTGCTTGAGGTCTCCCGGTCAGGAAGTCCAACAGCCAGTTGCACAGAGAGGTGTTGAGCCCCAGCTGGACCAGTTTGTGAGTGAGCTGTTGAGGGATGATTGTGTTGAATGCTGAAATGAAGTCTATGAACAGCATCCTGACATATAAGTCTTTTTTGTCCAGATGTGTGAGGGCTGGGTGGAGGGCAGTGGCGATGGCATCATCGGTCGAGCGGTTGGACCTATATGCAAACTGGACTGGGGTCAAGGGAGGGGGGGGACAGACTTGATGTGGTGCATGACTAGCCGTTCGAAGCACTTCATGAGAATAGGAGTGAGTGCTATTGGACGGTAGTCATTGAAACAGGATGGAGATGACTTCTTCGGGACTGGAATGATGGTGGTAGCTTTGAAGCATGTGGGGACAACGGCCTGATTTAGCGAGATGTTGAAGATGTCTGTGAAGACATCAGTGAGTTCCACTGCACAGTCTCTCAGTACACGCCCAGGAATGTTGTCAGGACCCGGAGCTTTACGTGTGTTGATCCTGCTGAGGGATCTCCTCACACTGTCCGGGGACAGCGTCATCACCTGGTCGCCGGGAGGAGGTGGAGTCTTCTGTGCAGTGGTGCTGTTTTGTGCCTCAAAGCGAGCAAAGAAGGTATTCAGCTCGTTCAGCAGGGGGATGGTGCTGTCACAGGTCTGTGGTGGGGGCTTGTAGTCCGTGATGGTCTGTATCCCCTGCCACAGGCTCCGAGTGTCTCTGCTGTCGCTGAAACGATGGGCTATCCTCCTGGAGTACTGTCTCTTGGCCTCTCTGATGCCGCGGGAAAGGTTGGCCCTAGCTGTCTTCAGGCCCTCCTCATCTCCAGCTCTAAAGGCAACGTTCCGAGCCTTCAGAAGTATGTAAACCTCCCCTGTCATCCACGGCTTCTGGTTGGCCCTGACAATGATGGACTTTGTGACCGTTACATCATCAATGCACTTGGTGATGTAGGCAGTGACAGTCTCCGAGTACTCTTGGAGGTCTGTAGTGTTGTTGTGTGTTGCAGCCTGTTTAAACATATTCCAGTCAGTGGTGTCAAAACAGTCTTGAAGTGCCTCTGACGACCCTTCCGGCCACACTTGAATCTGTTTGTGTATTGGTTTGATGACTTTAACGAGCGGTCTGTATGCAGGCATTAGCATGACAGTGATGTGGTCTGAGGCTCCGAGGTGGGGGAGGGGGAGGGCCTTGTAGGCTCCTCTCTGGGTGGTGTAAACAAAGTCCAAAGTATTTTTTCCCCTTGTTGGAAAGTCTATGTGTTGATGTATTTTTGGGAACACACTCTTTAAGTCTGCGTGGTTGAAATCCCCAGCCAAGATGAGAAAAGAATCTGGATGGGTTGTCTGCTGCTCACTGGTGTGCTGGTACAGATCATTTAGTGCCTCACTCCTGTTGTTGTTGTTGGAGCTGGGAGGGATGTATACAGCAACGAGCAGTATAGCTGTATATTCTCTCGTTAGATAGAACGGCCGGCACATAATAATCTTAAACTCCACCAAGCGTGAGCAGTGTTTGCAGACCACAACAGCGTCGCGGCACCACCGCGGATCTTACCTCCCTCGACGAGAGCTCTGTCAGCTCGATAGCATGTTAGCTGGTCGAGCTGTATGGCGCAGTCCGGTACGCTGTTGTTAAGCCATGTTTCCGTAAACACAAACACACAACAGTCTCTTACAGTCCTCTGAAGTAGTCGGATGTAGTCCAGTTTATTGGTCCAGTAGTCCATTTATCTCTCTACCCAAACCCATCCCCATCCCATCCCAAACCCAAACCCATCACGGCTCAATACCTTTGAGACAGACGCTCTCCAAGATTCATTCCTTTCTCCTCTGTGCATCTGCGTTCGTCATGCACTTTCCCCCCCGGATCTTACGGTACACCTTTCGCTACGCCTGCGTCATACACTCGACCGCCTTGTTATGAACGCGGCTGCTTGAGAGACCGGAAGCTGCACATTTCAGTTTATACAGTTTCAATAATCTATATTTTTCTTAAACTAACGCATCGTTTCTCTTCAGAAGGTCTTTATTAACACCCCGCAGCCGTGTGGAGTAGTTTTGTGATGATGAATACGTTTTTTTCAGATTCAGAAACAGGGGCACTATTCACTGCAATTATACAGATTGGAACAGACAGGACAATGTGGAATATAACTCCGACTGTGTTCATCTGAAGAGGAATGGCAGACATGCCTAGGATGCCCTGAGGGTGAGTAAATCTTTGGTTAATTTTCATTTTTGGGTGAACTATCCCTTTAAATCTGTGGATATTTGGAAGAACCCGCTGAGATCTTCCAGCTCACTCCTAATGAACTCATGAAGAATCTTTATTCTCTACACGCATCTGGACTCTTGTTCAGCAACAAAGCCAGCGCAAGTAACCATTTATCAACTATTTAAATGTGTTTCTAATTTTTGACCCCTTTTATTAAGGTGATTTTGATTGGTTTTGATCGAATGGTTCACAGATTTTTAATACTGCCAGTTTTTTGTTCTCTCTCTTTTTTACTCCATTGTGTATGTTTGTGTTTTGCTTAGTTTAGTTATCATTTATTATAGTGTTTGCTGCTCACAGATCAGAGTCACTAAAACGCTGATCTTGCTACATTACTGCTAGTACTGTATACAGTAGGAAAGATATTCTTTCTTGGCCAGGAAGATGCTGCTGGTCTGTATATCAGGAGTCTTGGAGAGATGCAACTAAATGATGTATAACATATTTAACTTTAATTAAATTAACTCACTTTTCTGACTTCTGCTGAGTGTTTGATTTCTTGAATCTTCTTGATTCTGTTCTGGATCGTCTTCTGCACGTCTTTCTGTGTCTTCATCAGTTCAGTCTATAGAGAGAACAACACAGACACATTTATCATAACACAGATTTACTGTCGTCTGAGGAAACTTACAATTTTTATTTTTCACAATAAGAAATTAAAAATTTTAATCTTCATGATATAAGCTTTGTAAAAGCAGTTTAGTCAGTAACTTCTACCTTCTTCTGTTGACTCTCCTCTTCTATAGGAACAGTGTTGTGGTTCTTGTGTTCTTTAACGGTGCAGACTAAACACACACACGTCTGATCATCTCTACAGAACAGATCCAGAGGTCTCTCATGTTTCTGACATATATAGTCCTCCAGATTACTCACAGGATCCATCAGTTTGTGTTTCTTCAAACCTGCCACTCTCAAATGAGGCTCCAGATGAGTTTCACAGTAAGAGCTCTGACACACCAGACACGACTTCAGGGCTTTCAGCTTTCTTTCCTCACAGACGTCACACAGAACTTCAGTTGTTTTCTCAGGACTTTTCTTTTTACAGTGATCTACGAGCTCTCGGAGTGTGGTATTAATCTTGAGATCAGGTCTGTGCTTGAATGTTTCTTTACAGTATGGACAGCTGCAGGTCTGGCTGTTGTCCCAGCACTTATTCAGACAGGTCTTGCAGAAGTTGTGTCCACATGGAGTCGAGACTGGATCAGTGAACACCTCCAGACATATCGAGCACTGAATCTCCTCAGACAGTGAACTAATGGAGGATGACATTACTGGAAAGAGACATTAATTATTAGTGTGACCTCCTTCTGTACTGTTTATAAAGAATCACATGATGCACCTCATGAAGCTGGATGAATGTAAAGAGTGTCTAGAGACAAAGATTGGCGACTTTTAAGAAATCCATATATACAGTCAGCAGGTCATTATTGTAAGATGAACCCAAGCTGATCAGAACCTACATGTGAAGCTCATTACAGAACCACTTACCAAAATAAATAAATACATGTACAAGAATTATACTTGTTAAGCTGAAATTATTTGATCTGATTTACATTTCTTAACTGTACATATTCAATATTATAAAAGAAAAGTCAAAGTGTTTTTCTTGGTTATTAACTTACATGGAGGTAATCTCTCGATACTCCGTCTCCTGGTTTTTCTTGCTGTTTGTGAAGATTCTGCCATTATTCTTTCCCTCTTAAAGCCTTTTAAAGAAAAAATATAGTTTTCCTTTTTTAGACTCGACTAAATTGGACCATGACAGCTAAATCAAGATTTATATTAAATTGGTTAAAGTGTGAGAGTTGATAGTGATGGAAACACAATCATTCATTTGAAACAAAGCGAGTGACTCGTTAACTTACTGAACTATGACCTGCTGTTTAGATTAAAGACAGTACAAAGAACAAGTCATACATTTTCCAGCAAACATAAATATATATCTCTTTATAGAAAATTAGGCACATCTATCCACAAAATGGTCAAGAGTCATCCTCATCCTGTTTAATATTAAAGTGATTTTCAGCTGCAATGAAGCAGGTTTGAGTTCAGTTTGTCTGCAGGTCATTTACTTCCTGTTTCTTTAGTCTTTATGTAATGTGGCGAAATGACAGAAACACCAAACTTTGAATTACAACCAATCAAATTACGTACTTTTAATACAATTCTGACACAGTTTCAGTGCATTAATCAACTAAAGCAGCTGAGTATTTGACGCTTAAACCTGCTTCTGTTCAACTCATTCCAGTCTGATATAAACCCTACTAAACCAGACCCCTGCCATCAGAAACCTGTTCAGCACAATCTCTCTTATATTTCTATCACTTACCTCTGAGTAGCAGATGTGTTCACAAGGGTCTTTAAACAGATAAATATTCTGTTGTTTATAGAGTTTGATCTTTTCAGGCGTCCATATTGTTGCAGATTAAGTTTCTCTTTCTCTTTCTCCGAGTCTCTCACTGAACTACAGTGATGTCAGAGCTCCTCCTGTAGTTGTGTGTTGGTTCATGTGTGTCTGTTGGTCAGCTCATGAAGAAGATATTTAAGCAGAATTGATTATTTGGCAACATTTATGAAGAGTTTCCTCGTAAATCTAGCAAAAAATGTGTCTATTGTCAGCACTGAACCCAGCTCTGGTGGCGTTGCTGTGCATCACATGCTGAATAATACTCTTCTATATGAGTCTATGAAGAGGTTTGAGCACATGTATAAATCTTTTTCACATTATTTTATATCAGCTGTAGTTTATCTTCTGTAGTTCTTAATTTCATATTTGAATGGCAAGTGGTAGTCTGCTTAATTTGTCCTTTTACTCTCACAGAGCAAAGACATGGACACTGACAACATGCTTGTTATTGCCACAATCCTCTAGCCTGCTCTCCAGTGAGTATTGAATACATAAATCATACTATTTCACATCTACCATAAGTCAGAAGTCAAATAAAAGGTATTCTTTATTGGTGTTATGTGTGTTTTTTAGGATAATGCTTTGATGAAGGATGCCCTTGTGTTCCTGCATGAACACAGATCATTATCTGTTCTGTGTAAGATTTTACATGCTGTAGCTCATAAGAATAGAGTAATTATTAAACATTGTGGAGGGGTTGTTCTTTTATGCTGGTTTTACCCTGGCTTTACACTTTTTCTAAGCATTCTGCCAAGTCACCTGTGCCGATATACACTGAAGATCAGGAGCAGACTGATGCAATCCACTCTCACCTGACTTCAGTTCTGGACAGCACACCCACACTGACCAGATCAAATTCATCATGAATGGACTTTTTTCCAGAGGTTGGTCTCATCTGTCCATCCTGGAGGCTGAGGAGAAATTTCTGCGAGGACCTGTCATTTACATAAGGTACTGTAAGGATACTATAAAGGAAAATGTGGTCAAACATGACATCCTGCCATTATTCACAAATAACCATTTCTTTCTACAACTATCCAACTTTAGTTTTTTTTACCAGTGAGTGGAGCATTTTGACAGGAGGACTGAACAATAATTAAAGAGAGTCATCAACGGGAGTCATCCTAGTTCATGCTTTTAATAAATGTTGTTAATATATAAGATTGTTGTACACAAAAAAGTTGTCTTTTTCTTCTGAGATGGCTAGATGGCCCTTGGAATTTTAGAAAGGGGTGAATTGTGTTTGTCTTTATAAAACGCTTCGTAGGACACTGTTCTGTTGCTGTATGACAACCAATAGTGAAAACTAAAGCATAAATAAATATTACATATTTCATTGGTGCATATGATTACACTGTAAGTCTGATGGGCTGAATATGGTTAATATCTGAATGTAACTTTATATATAAATTCACAAAAACATATATATATATCACTCAATCTCCTGTATGAAAATCTGAATATATACAGTAGATCATGTACCATTACATTGAGTTCTTTTTCATATCAATGTCTTCATTCAATGAGCCACTTACGTTAAACTTTTCTTTATAATGGTTTTCTATGGGAGGAAAATGCATAATGTGAAAACTTTGAGGGTTGCTTTCATATTCTGGGCACATCTGCTTACTTGTATATCTAGTTGGAAACATTAATAAGGTGTATACTGAGTTTTGTCTTTTAATATTACCTTCTTAATTTATTAACCACGTTAATTATTTGTAAAACTCGTAAGGGTTCTTATGGTAACACTTATTTGGTTTTAATATGATTCAAATGAGAACAGATGCTCTGGAGAGACAACCATCAAAAGAGAATGGTTTTGCAGGTGATATGAGTCTCCATGTGTTCATTGTGTCTCGAGGCCATTTAGAAAGCTGTCTAAAAACTTTCACCAAAAGAGGAGACCCTTAAATGTACCTTTTTTAGATGTTTAAGCCTTTATTTTGGGTAAGTGTCACTACTTACTGTAAAATTAAGAGATTAATGTTTAGACTTTTGCATATTATAACCTGGAACATGGATGTGTGAAATAATTACATTAGATCCAAAACATAGTTTTAGCAACATAACGCAGATGCTACAGAACACAGTTAGCTGACTAGCTGGATAAGATCGTATGCTACGCTAATATATTACTCCACAGACATTACTGGCTTGTACGTTTACATCCATAATATTATAAATATACAGTTTATTGCTGGTCTGTGGTTTTATACCGCTGTTATTTTGAAAGATTTCATATTATTGTAAGGTGAGCTTAAAGGGTGCACTACTATAAAAATCACAGCTTCAGTGTGACATCAATAAGAAAAAGTATCATTTCATACATATTGTTAATAATAGTTGTTCATATTAAAATATGTACAAACTTAATACATGACCTAGACTATTTATTTAAGCTCTTCTACATTGAACGTCTTTGTAAATACTTCAGAAACACACTTTAAATATTAACTGATGGTTGTCACTTTAAGTTCATCGAGTTTCTATGGATTCTGTCGACTCAGATCTGCAGACTGGCTCTGATCTTTGGTAACTAGCATCAGCTTCTCCAGCCTGTAAATCTGTGGAGAATCAGGACAGAAATCATGTATTCCAGTCTTAAGAGACTATAGAGAAGTTTACATCCATTTAATAAGAGGCTTCATAACGAGGCTAGTTTCTGTGTTCATCCCCATGAATTAAATGTGTTATTGGTTTGTTTTATCTGATTTGTGAATGTGTTACTTAGCTGAACGTGGACTAATATAGATGTTGATATGTGCTTAGATGACACTTCGGCTCCGTTCACAGTAGCTCCACAGAAACTGTTATCATTTACATGTGGAGCGTCTCAAACTCATCTCTGCATGTTGTTGTGAGTTTGGCTTTATTAACGTTCATCTGGGAACACAACGTGCGCCATTTCATCAGATTTTCATCAGAAGGTAAATCATTTATAAATCTACACAAACAGGAGAATACATCACGATTCCCAAATAAAAGCTCAAACCCTCACTCTAAGTTTACACGTTTTGATGTCCACATATTCATTTAATTACATAATAAAGGGAGACGCTATTATAACATACACAAATCAATCACGGTGGAAACATTTAAAGGGAAGTGTAGAAAAGAGGAAGTGATTCTTGCAAAGTTAAGACTTGGACACACAGGGTTAAAGTCAACTTTGTATTTAATGACAAAATGCGTTTCTGATAAATATGACTTTTTATAAGAAACACAGGGTTAGATGAGAAAATATAGGTAGGTTATAATTCAAAAGGAAAGGAAATAAAGAGGAAGAAAAGGAAAGCGAGAATGAAGGGAGGAAAAGGGGAAGATAGGGGAAAGTGAAAGAACAGAAATTAAGAATATATGTTATTTTTTTTATCTAAAGTATATAAAGCCCTGATGTGACACACTCCTGTACAGCAGGTGGCGGTATGCACCCGTAAATGCTGGTTTGCAATTCACCATTAAACTAAAAGAAGAAGAAGAAGGTTCCCCCCAAAGTTTGTGTCGTTGGTTTGTTCCACCGATATACTGTAATGCATTCTAGTAAAGAAGCCCAGCACAAGAGTGTCTTTATGTTAACGAGCAGATGAACAAGAGAAACAACATGCTGTGTGAAACAACTTTCTGTAACATCATACAGAACCAGTTCAGTAACTTGCGTGGATGCGATCTGTGTGTCAGATGAAGGTTTTAGATTAACTTCAAAGTCCCAAATCCAGGGATGGAAAATTAGGAATAATTAACATTTTGTGTGATTTATGGTGTTTAAATCAGTTTTGCATTACATGTTTCCAGTAGATGAGAATCATGTCCAGAAGTGTCCAGTAGAGGCTGTATTCTCTCTCAGTGACTGCTGTTATCAGTGGAAAACGTTTCATGTATGCAATTTAATACTATAAATGAAAGCGAAGACCTACTAAAGACATATAATTATAAAGTGATCAGTATAAAAGTGTTTTGAATAGAATGGCAGTGTTTTTGTATTAAGTCTGAGTCACAGGTCTGTGTTTCACAGGGACGTGCAGAGAGTTCCTCAGCGGCAGCGGCTCAAATGTGGAAAAAGATGGGATACATTACTATTTTATATTTTTGCAAGAAGTCACTTATAGCCATCAAGCCTGCATTTATTTGATCAAATCACATTTTAATATACTTTATTAATTTACTTTGCATTTTATGCAATGTTGAATTATTAACAATGTTGAAAACCTGTGATAGTTTTTTCAGGATACTGCGATGAATAAAAAGTTAAATAAGAACTTTTACTTATTTAAAATATAACTTTTGTAACGATATACACTACCGTTCAAAAGCTTGGAGTCAGTATTTTTAATTTTTTTATTCAGCAAGGATTTGTTAAATTGATAGAAACGGTGATAGTAAAGATTGATATTGTTAGAAAACATCTCTACTTTGAATAAATGCTGTTCTTTTTAACTTTTTATTTATCAATGAGCCCCAAAAAGTATCACAGGTTCCAATTTAAACATAAAATAAAAAATAAGCAGCACAACTGTTATTAATTGATAATAAATCAGTATATTAGAATGATTTCTGAAGGACCATGCATTGAAGACTGGAGCAATGATGCTGAAGAATCACATAAATAAAGGATATTTTATTAAAATAGTATAAATGTATATTAAAATAGAAAAACATTCTTTTAAATTGTAATATTTTCAATATTAGGCTACAGTTTTTTTGATCAAATAATGATGAGCATAAGACACTTTCATAATGCTGCATAATTATCAGAAATGGTAATATATGGCTCTAGAGCCTGTGGTTTCTGAAAACGCTCGCAACCATAGCAACGCCTCAGATTGACAGATATGGAAAAATAAACAGTTTTCTGAGTTTTGAGCGAGTCGTTACTGTTTTGTACAAATTGTCATGTTCATTAGAATTCAAATGCATTTTGTTTTATTGACCACAATATCATTGCTATTTGTTCGAGGGGCACTTTTGAATAATTTTGGAAAAGGACAGGGGCTCGAGCCCCAAAGCCCCCCCTTCTGCACGAGCCTGCTGTTTCATGTTTAATTAATCTACAATAAGACAGAATGTATTTATTGAACATCTTAATTCTGGGATCAATATACTGTATAAGGATCTTAATGAAATTAACTATAAATATTACATTTTCTCAAATGGACAAATAAAATCAGCAGTGAGTCCTAGGCTGGTTAGATAGACTAATTAAGGTATAAGTATAATAGTATTTCATGTGATGGGTTAACGAGTGCCAAGGCTTGCATTCATTAATTAAGATTGATTTACTTGTTTACTCTCAAGAATAAAAGGATTAGCATATTTACTGCTGATTTGAACACTCATAATAAACCCATGAATATCCTTTAAAACAGTAAATATGATAATTCTGGATTTCATGCTGATATTGAATTTAGCTGCAAGTCATATTACACCATCTGTGTTACATACTTTCTCTTTAAACTTTTAAAGGGTTCAAATTTGTGAATAAAAGTAATTCTGTTCTATTTTTATAGTAAAATGTACCTCATTGTGCCGTTGTGTTAACATGTGGCATGGTACTATGGTAAGATCATGTCTTTTGGACACTACTATGAACATAATATCATGCTATTTTTATGTATCTTACAGTACTATGTACATACCGTTGTATATGAATATAGTAATCATACAGTTCTATGATACATATCAAGGTTTTGCCGTCTGATTTATTACAGTAATATCACAGAACATGAGAAAATGTAATTATAGCAGAAACATTATAGAAATAGAAAAACAAATGATAAAAAATAGCAGCACAAAATGTTTTCAAAATTGTAATTATAAACATTTATTTTTATAAATCATTAATTATTTTAATATTGTATTTCATTTTAGGAGTATATTATTTATTATAATTGACAGGTGTGATGATCAGTGGGCTTGAGTTTTCACCTCCATCATTAAGGCATGGGCTAAAATATGGATAGAGTTTTTCAGTGAAAGACTGAGCAGTGAAAGAGTAGATATGAGAGCTGGACTCTGCATCATAAAAGCAGACCAGACCCTCCTCATAATCCACAAACACACCGACCCGCTGCGGCTTCACTCTCAGAGACAGAGAGACAGAAGGACCAGCGAGAGCCTCATATTCATCTCCATTCCTCAGCCACACGGTCCACTGACCATCACTGGGACTCGCTGTGATCTTTCCCTTCCTGTGAATGGATTCTCTGGCCACTCCTAAACTCCATTCAGTCTTTCCCTTCACCTGCACCTCAAAATAAAATCTCCCTGAGGAGAATCCCTCCTTTCCCAAGACACAGCCACATGGATCAAATCTCTCTGGTTTGTCTGGGAGTTTCTGTCTAATGTCTCCAAGTCTCACTTGTTTTCCATCATCAGACAGAATGAGACGAGGATGAGCTGTATCAGGATCCAGAGTCACATCCACTGAGAAAACACAGAATATCAATCAAACTCACAATACACAGATTCTGTGATGATGATGTTTCTAATATTTAATCCAGCGTGATCTCATGATAATTCTTATGTATTGAGAAACAGACCCAAATCCAAGCCTTTATTCTGCGATCTTCATCTCATCCCGAGCAGCGAGTCCAGCGACCGGAAACAGAGAAGCCCGCGCTGACTGACGCGTCCGTTACGAATTCAGATGTTGCCGCTTCAAACGACAGGTTTTACGGCAGGATAATCGAACGCTCATTGGCTCTCGCCTGCATTCGTCACAGATTGCGACATGCCGTGTTTCTGGTGAGGTGTGTGTTTGAATGATGCGAGCGCGCGCAGTGTTGCCAATTTAGCGACTTTTCAGACCCCCAGGGACGCATCATGAAGCAGAGGTGCCCTGGGCACGGACTGATTAAAGGCCCCCTCAGTTGAAATTGCGCTAATATTTTCTTAAATTCAAATAGTAATGGATTCTATCTACACTAAGTGAAAATAGCAGGATTTTCTGATATTTATACTACTTGTCGCAAAATAGTGGCAATTATCTGCACCTCAGTATTGCATTACATTATAAAACAGTATGCAATAATAACGTATTGAGTGTACATTTTTAATAATTTTAATTCAAATTATTAAATGGAAGCCACCTTATTGGTACAATAAAGCCCTCCCGTCACCTACCCTAACCCGATACTTTATTATCAACTTTTTGGTTATTTCTTTCATTTGTATCGACAATAAATGCTTTTACGATGTGATATGAGATTTGAAAAGGGAGAAAAAAAGATTGGCAAAAGGCGGGATTGAACCCAGGTCAATCGCGTTAAAAATGTTTTGTGCTTGTAAATGTTAGGTATTAATATCTAGTATAATCATGAGAGCAGGCTGTTTAATCAGATTGTAGAGCAGTAATGAAGCTGTGAGTGTATGAATGTAAACTAGTGTAGTGCAGACAGCACACTGTACCTGCATACTGCTGCATCCACTTCAGCTCTGTAGAGACTAATGACAAGAAAACATCAGCAGATCAGGTTATATATAAATAACAGAGTAAATCCTCTTGTTTCTATCTGATCAGTGTATGTATTGATGTACCAGTTTGTGTGAGTTTGTCATCTATAGTGTCCTTCAGTTGGTTCAGAGCTCTCCTCAGAGTCTCCAGACTCTCATCAGTCTTCATACTGATCTCAGGCCAGTTCCTGGTGTTTCTAGAGCTGCACAGGGATGAGTGAATCTACAGCAGGAGAGAGGAGCAATCCTTCAGCATGGGGAGTGTTATGGTGTCATATACTGCATTATCATTGATCAGAGAGATCATGTTGACTGACCTGTAGGAGGTGGAGGTGATCTTCAGTGTGTGAGAGCTGCTCCAGCTCAGTGTTTCTCATCTTTAGCTCAGTGATCTCCTGCTCCAGCTCTTCAATCAGCTCTTGCTCCTGTTTCTCTGCTGCTTTCTGCTGCTCCTCCATCATCTCCAGCAGTTCAGTGTAAAATCCCTGTTGCAAGAATCAGTGTTATTATTGCTCATACATCGGTGTTTTTAAGGGGATTTAAAATACCTCAACAGAAGAAGAAACTTCATCCTGCACCGATTGCGCTGATTGATTCTCAAATCATGTGTTTAGTTGAGGAGAGTTGTTATATTACTGTACTATAAGGTGACCAGACGTGCCTCTTCCCGGGGACATGTTCTGCTCAGGATTTCTAAATTGCCTAAAATAAGCAGGTGTTGGTATTTTGCACTAAACTGATTGATCTTTGTATGACATCAAAGTACTGTGAGAGCGATTCGAAAGCATGGAGCCGTCTGCTCTCTGTAGCTCTCGCAGTACTTTGATGTCAAACAAAACAAAGAAACCTTTTCCATCTCAAAATGTGCACCTCTGGATTGGTCAGTCCAGCAGGGTTAGGTGTAAGAGAGGAAGGTTAAAAGATCTCTACCCAAACCCATCAGGACTCAATACCTTTGAGACAGACGCTCTCCAAGATTCATTCCTTTCTCCTCTGTGCATCTGCGTTCGTCATGCACTCTCTCTCCGGATCTTACGTTACACCTTTCGCTACGCCTGCGTCATACACTCGACCGCCTTGTTATGAACGCGGCTGCTTGAGAGACCGGAAGCTGCACATTTCAGTTTATACAGTTTCAAGAATCTATATTTTTCTTAAACTAACACATCGTTTGGGTAGTGATGGCGCAGTGGATAAGACACATGCCTTTGGTGTGAGAGACCTGGGTTCGAATCCACTGTGAGACACCAATGTGTCCCTGAGCAAGACACTTAACTCCTAGTTGCTCCAGAGGCGTGCGACCTCTGACATATTACATATAGCAATTGTAAGTCGCTTTGGATAAAAGCGTCAGCTAAATGAATAAATGTAAATGTTTCTCTTCAGAAGGTCTTTATTAACTCCCCGCCGTGTGGAGTAGTTTTGTGATGATGAATACGTTTTTTTCAGATTCAGAAACAGGGGCACTATTCACTGCAATTATACAGATTGGAACAGACAGGACAATGTGGAATATAACTCCGACTGTGTTCATCTGAAGAGGAATGGCAGACATGCCTAGGATGCCCTGAGGGTGAGTAAATCTTTGGTTAATTTTCATTTTTGGGTGAACTATCCCTTTAAATCTGTGGATATTTGGAAGAACCCGCTGAGATCTTCCAGCTCACTCCTAATGAACTCATGAAGAATCTTTATTCTCTACACGCATCTGGACTCTTGTTCAGCAACAAAGCCAGCGCAAGTAACCATTTATCAACTATTTAAATGTGTTTCTAATTTTTGACCCCTTTTATTAAGGTGATTTTGATTGGTTTTGATCGAATGGTTCACAGATTTTTAATACTGCCAGTTTTTTGTTCTCTCTCTTTTTTACTCCATTGTGTATGTATGTGTTTTGCTTAGTTTAGTTATCATTTATTATAGTGTTTGCTGCTCACAGATCAGAGTCACTAAAACGCTGATCTTGCTAGATTACTGCTAGTACTGTATACAGTAGGAAAGCTATTCTTTCTTGGCCAGGAAGATGCTGCTGGTCTCTATATCAGGAGTCTAACATATTTAACTTTAATTAAATTAACTCACTTTTCTGACTTCTGCTGAGTGTTTGATTTCTTGAATCTTCTTGATTCTGTTCTGGATCATCTGCTGCATGTCTTTCTGTGTCTTCATCAGTTCAGTCTATAGAGAGAACAACACAGACACATTTATCATAACACAGATTTACTGTCTTCTGAGGAAACTCAGGAAATTTGAATCTTCATGATATAAGCTTTGTAAAAGCAGTTTAGTCAGTAACTGCTACCTTCTTCTCTTGACTCTCCTCTTCTATAGGAACAGTGTTGTGGTTCTCGTGGTCTTTAATGGTACAAATCGAACACACACACGTCTGATCATCTCTACAGAACAGCTCCAGAGGTCTCTCGTGTTTCTGACATATATAGTCCTCCAGATTACTCACAGGATCCATCAGTTTGTGTTTCTTCAAACCTGCCACTCTCAAATGACGCTCCAGATGAGTTTCACAGTAAGAGCTCTGACACACCAGACACGACTTCAGGGCTTTCAGCTTTCTTTCCTCACAGACGTCACACAGAACTTCAGTTGTTTTCTCAGGAGTTTTCTTTTTACAGTGATCTACGAGCTCTCGGAGTGTGGTATTAATCTTGAGATCAGGTCTTTGCTTGAATGTTTCTTTACAGTATGGACAGCTGCAGGTCTGGCTGTTGTTCCAGCACTTATTCAGACAGGTCTTGCAGAAGTTGTGTCCACATGGAGTCGAGACTGGATCAGTGAACACCTCCAGACATATCGAGCACTGAAGCTCCTCAGACAGTGAACTAATGGAGGATGACATTGCTGGAAAGAGACATTAATTAGGATTAGTGTGAACTCCTTCAATACTGTTTATAAAGAATCACATGATGCACCTCATGAAGCTGGATGAATGTAAAGAGTGTCAAGAGACAAAGATTGGCGACTTTTAAGAAATTCATATATACAGTCAGCAGGTCATTATTGTAAGATGAACCCAAGCTGATCAGAACCTACATGTGAAGCTCATTACAGAACCACTTACCAAAATAAATAAATACATGTACAAGAATTATACTTGTTAAGCTGAAATTATTTGATCTGATTTACATTTCTTAACTGTACATATTCAATATTATAAAAGAAAAGTCAAAGTGTTTTTCTTGGTTATTAACTTACATGGAGGTAAACGCTCGATACTCTCTCTCCTGGTTTTTCTTGCTGTTTGTGAAGATTCTGCCATTATTCTTTCCCTCTTAAAGCCTTTTAAAGAAAAATAATAGTTTTTCTTTTTTAGACTCGACTAAATTGGACCATGACAGCTAAATCAATATTTATATTAAGTTGGTTAAAGTGTGAGAGTTGATAGTGATGGAAACACAATCATTCATTTGAAACAAAGCGAGTGACTCGTTAACTTACTGAACTATGACCTGCTGTTTAAAGTACAAAGAACAAGTCATATTTTCCAGCAAACATAAATATATATTTCTTTATAGAAAATTAGGCACATCTCTCCACAAAAGACATTATATGGTCAAGAGTCATCCTCATCCTGTTTAATGTTAAAGTGATTTTCAGCTGCAATGAAGCAGGTTTGAGTTCAGTTTGTCTGCAGGTCATTTACTTCCTGTTTCTTTAGTCTTTATGTAATGTGGCAAAATGACAAAAACACCAAACTTTGATTTACAACCAATCAAATTACGTACTTTTAATACAATAATGATAGCATTTCAGTGAATTAATCAACTAAAGCAGCTGAGTATTTGACGCTTAAACCTGCTTCTGTTCAACTCATTCCAGTCTGATATAAACCCTACTAAACCAGACCCCTGCCATCAGAAACCTGTTCAGCACAATCTCTCTTATATTTCTATCACTTACCTCTGAGTATCAGATGTGTTCACAAGGGTCTTTAAACAGATAAATATTCTGTTGTTTATAGTTTGATCTTTTCAGGCGTCCATATTGTTGCAGATTAAGTTTCACTTTCATTTTCTCCGAGTCTCTCACTGAACTACAGTGATGTCAGAGCTCCTCCTGTAGTTGTGTGTTGGTTCATGTGTGTCTGTTTGTCAGCTCACCAAGAAGATATTTAAGCAGAATTGATTATTTGGCAACATTTATGAAGAGTTTCCTCGTAAATCTAGTAAAAAATGTGTCTATTGTCAGCACTGAACCCAGCTCTGGTGGCGCTGCTGTGCATCACATGCTGAATAATACTCTTCTATACGAGTCTATGAAGAGGTTTGAGCACATGTATAAATCTTTTTCACATTATTTTATATCAGCTGTAGTTTATCTTCTGTAGTTCTTAATTTCATATTTGAATGGCAAGTGGTAGTCTGCTTAATTTGTCCTTTTACTCTCACAGAGCAAAGACATGGACACTGACAACATGCTTGTTATTGCCACAATCCTCTAGCCTGCTCTCCAGCGAGTATTGAATACATAAATCATACTATTTGACATCTACCATAAGTCAGAAGTCAAATAAAAGGTATCCTTTATTGGTGTTATGTGTGTTTTTTAGGATAATGCTTTGATGAAGGATGCCCTTGTGTTCCTGCATGAACACAGATCATTATCTGTTCTGTGTAAGATTTTACATGCTGTAGCTCATAAGAATAGAGTAATTATTAAACATTGTGGAGGGATTGTTCTTTTATGCTGGTTTTACGGAGGGTGATTTTACCCCAATATAATAAAGCAAAGATAATGCAAATGTGAAATGGATTGTCATAACACTTTTATATGCATCCCTATAGATACAGAAGCCACTCTGAAGAGAGATCCTCCTTCTAGTCTCCCTGTATAGTCATCAAAGCCTGGGTTTGGAGATGACCAGCACAGAGACATCTTTAGGTCCACAGCTAAGAGACGATTGCCATGTTCCTATGGCATATAACGCTGACAGTATGCCCTCTACCCCGGGCTGAACACTCCTGTCAATTTCCCTCAGGTGAGCTTTTCTATTTTCTTCATTAATTGCTAGAAAGCTGTTGTACTTTATTGCTGATCATTGAGTTCTAACAATAAGATCTGAATACTAATGCTGTAACATTTCAATTTCTGTTAGCTTGACATTCCTGCAATCAGAGTCTTATTGAGCAGTTTGAGACAGAGGGGTATGTGTACTGGTTTCTGAACATCTCAGTTTGTTGTTTCATCTTTGAAGTCTCTTCCTTGCCAATGGAAATAACTGACCAAACACAGCAACACAGCACAGATGAAACATGCAATAAATCATAAGGCATCAATCAATCATGCCTCGTCATTGTTTTCATAATCACCTTAGTAAAAATCCCACATGGCAATACTTACATTTCTATTCTTGATAACCAACATTAAAACTATTTAAATGAAATTTAAAAAAAATTAATTATGAATTAAGTAACCAGAGTTGTCGTATGGGGGGGGGGGGGGGGGGGGGGGGGGGGGGGGGAATATACACTGAAGATCAGGAGCAGACTGATGCAATCCACTCTCACCTGACTTCAGTTCTGGACAGCACACCCACACTGACCAGATCAAATTCATCATGAATGGACTTTTTTCCAGAGACTGGTCTCGTGTTAGCTGAGCTCTGCATTATGTCAGATTCACATTGTTTTAAATGTCAAATAGTTTATCCATAATGTGAGACCATTGCTCTAAAAACAATGTTTTTTGTGGTTATTATAGAAGAGACACTTTTTATTTTGTTGTAAGAAGCTAAACATGTGAAATGATACTTGGCTACTTGGGATGTGTGATCAATCTCAGTTCTTTCTCTGGTAGTCCATTATCTGTCCCTGGCTTTTGTGGAAAATCTGTCCATCCTGGAGGCTGAGGAGAAATTTCTGCCAGGACCTGTCGTCTACATAAGGTACTGTAAGGATTTACATTTATGCATTTAGCAGACACTTTTATCCAAAGCGACTTACATTGCATTCAAGTTACAGTTTCTACATTTAATCAGCTCTTGCTTTCCCTGGGAATCGAACCATGATCTTGGCGTTGCTAGCGCCATGCTCTACTATTTGAGCTACAGGAAAGCCTATAAGGATACTATAAAGGAAAATGTGGTCAAACATGACATCCTGCCATTATTCACAAATAACCATTTCTTTCTACAACTATCCAACTTTAGTTTTTTTACCAGTGAGTGGAGCATTTTGACAGGAGGACTGAACAATAATTAAAGAGAGTCATCAACGGGACTCATCCTAGTTCATGCTTTTAATAAATGTTGTTAATAAATAAGATTGTTGTACACAAAAAAGTTGTCTTTTTCTTCTGAGATGGCTAGATGGCCCTTGGAATTTTAGAAAGGGGTGAATTGTGTTTGTCTTTATAAAACGCTTCGTAGGACACTGTTCTGTTGCTGTATGACAACCAATAGTGAATACTAAAGCATAAATAAATATTACATATTTCATTGGTGCATATGATTACTGTAAGTCTGATGGGCTGAATATGGTTAATATCTGAATGTAACTTTATTTATAAATTCACAAAAACATATATATATATCACTCAATCTCCTGTATGAAAATCTGAATATATACAGTAGATCATGTACCATTACATTGAGTTCTTTTTCATATCAATGTCTTCATTCAATGAGCCACTTACGTTAAACTTTTCTTTATAATGGTTTTCTATGGGAAGAAAATGCATAATGTGAAACTTTGAGGGTTGCTTTCATATTCTGGGCACATCTGCTTACTTGTATATCTAGTTGGAAACATTAATAAGGTGTATACTGAGTTTTGTCTTTTAATATTACCTTCTTAATTTATTAACCACGTTAATTATTTGTATAACTCGTAAGGGTTCTTATGGTAACACTTATTTGGTTTTAATATGATTCAAGTGAGAACAGATGCTCTGGAGAGACAACAGCAAGACAATCATCAAAAGAGAAAGGTTTTGCAGGTGATGTTATTATTATTATGATTATTATTTAGTCATTTAGCGACTTACAAATGAGGACAACAGAAGCAATCAATTGTAGTTTTAAAAAAACTAAAAACAGATCCAAAACTAAAAGGTAAAACTTTACAAATACTACCTATACACATAAATTAAGTAAAAATTACAAATGCATACAACAAATCTTTAACACTTATAATTTAAATTAAAAAAAGCTAAATTAAAAATATTAAAGAACAAACGGTATAATAAATTCAGACAGTATTTAACTAAAATTAAAATAGATAACAAATACAGATCAGGACAGTATAGTTTATCAGTAATCCTAAGAAATAACACTGAGCCAAACACACAACTTACTAACACATAGTGAGAAATGCTTATAAAAACTGAAACAGAAGAGAAACAAGTGCTGGCAGGAAAGAGGAGAAATAAAAAGCGATACTTATATCGTCTGCCGGTGTCCCTGCCCGGTGGAGTCGATGGCCTTCACACGACAACTGCCCGGTAAACTACGCTTTTTTATACCCATCTAACAAAATACTAATTGAATTTAGCTGGACACACTTTCCTTATTTTCCCACAACAAATGGCCAAGCAAGCGCCGACACTGACAAGATACGCGAGACAGAACGAGCCCAAACAGATATCAGCACATCTGATGGCCACAGATAATTGCTCTCTCCTTGTCTATCCTGACTGATTGGTCTCTAGTCTTGTGTTTTTAGGGTCCTGTTTTAATGTGTTTCTGTATTTTTCATCTTTATGATATTTTGGAAGCGCAGAATTCAATAATCTTGTGGATGGACCACAGCAAGTCCTTTTGCAGTTGTCTTCATCAAAATGCTATGCAGACATAATGGAAATGACTTTCAGATTGTAGAGCTCGGACAAAGTTGTAAGTAAACTTATTTACTTTATAAGTGCACATATTTATTGGAGTCTGTAAGCTTTAAGATTGTAAGGCATCCCTTTGTTTTTACCACAGGTTCTGAGCAGGAATTCATCAAAGGACATGACTGTTGGAATTAAACCGAGCATCATCAATCTGCAGCGACGTGGTCCAGGTAATAGAAGAAGAAATCTGGGATTGTGTACTGTGTTAGACCAGTTCTCAAACTTCTTATACCTCTTCAAGTACCACCATAATGACCAACATTAAAATACAGAGCGTAGTAGGCCTAACTATTCAGCTACAGCTCTGCACGGTTCAAAAACAAGGCAGTTTTATTCCTAAAAAAAACTAAATAATTATTAAATTAAAATGTGTTACGCCTAAAAGTTACATAAAAACTGTACCATACTCAAATGTAAAAAACAAAAAAAAACTTAAAAATGAAATTGAAATGTATTGTGTTTTAACATTAATTTATATTTAATTTAGTGATTCCTCTGCGTCCCGGGAATGTGTGTTTTATTTCGGCTCCCATGGTAATCATAGACTGTATAAAAAGATGGACGACGCGTCTCCGCTTCCTTCCTCTGGGTAAACGTACCTATTAAACACACTTCCATTTTTGAGCTCAGATTATAAAAAGAAAAAATAATTATCCTACTTGATGTCTTAACCGATGGATGTGTTTGTTAGTGTATACCTCCTGTAATTTCAAGTCAATCAGATCATCACACGCTGAGATATGAGTCTCCATGTGTTCATTGTGTCTCGAGGCCATTTAGAAATCTGTCTAAAAACTTTCACCAAAAGAGGAGATAAATGTACCTTTTTTAGATGTTTAAGCCTTTATTTTGGGTAAGTGTCACTACTTACTGTAAAATGAAGAGATTAATGTTCAGACTTTTGCATATTATAACCTGGAACATGGATGTGTGAAATAATTACATTAGATCCAAAACATATTTTTAGCAACATAACGCAGATGCTCCAGAACACAGTTAGCTGACTAGCTGGATAAGATCGTATGCTACGCTAATATATTACTCCACAGACATTACTGGCTTGTACTTTTACATCCATAATATTATAAATATACAGTTTATTGCTGGTCTGTGGTTTTATACTGCTGTTATTTTGAAAGATTTCATATTATTGTAAGGTGAGCTTAAAGGGTGCACTACTATAAAAATCACAGCTTCAGTGTGACATCAATAAGAAAAAGTATCATTTCATACATATTGTTAATAATAGTTGTTCATATTAAAATATGTACAAACTTAATACATGACCTAGACTATTTATTTAAGCTCTTCTACATTGAACGTCTTTGTAAATACTTCAGAAACACACTTTAAATATTAACTGATGGTTGTCACTTTAAGTTCATCGAGTTTCTATGGATTCTGTCGACTCAGATCTACAGACTGGCTCTGATCTTTGGTAACTAGCATCAGCTTCTCCAGCCTGTAAATCTGTGGAGAATCAGGACAGAAATCATGTATTCCAGTCTTAAGAGACTATAGAGAAGTTTACATCCATTTAATAAGAGGCTTCATAACGAGGCTAGTTTCTGTGTTCATCCCCATGAATTAAATGTGTTATTGGTTTGTTTTATCTGATTTGTGAATGTGTTACTTAGCTGAACGTGGACTAATATAGATGTTGATATGTGCTTAGATGACACTTCGGCTCCGTTCACAGTAGCTCCACAGAAACTGTTATCATTTACATGTGGAGCGTCTCAAACTCATCTCTGCATGTTGTTGTGAGTTTGGCTTTATTACCGTTCATCTGGGAACACAACGTGCGCCATTTCATCAGATTTTCATCAGAAGGTAAATCATTTATAAATCTACACAAACAGGAGAATACATCACGATTCCCAAATAAAAGCTCAAACCCTCACTCTAAGTTTACACGTTTTGATGTCCACATATTCATTTAATTACATAATAAAGGGAGACGCTATTATAACATACACAAATCAATCACGGTGGAAACATTTAAAGGGAAGTGTAGAAAAGAGGAAGTGATTCTTGCAAAGTTAAGACTTGGACACACAGGGTTAAAGTCAACTTTGTATTTAATGACAAAATGCGTTTCTGATAAATATGACTTTTTATAAGAAACACAGGATTAGATGAGAAAATATAGGCAGGCTATAATTCAAAAGGAAAGGAAATAAAGAGGAAGAAAAGGAAAGCGAGAATGAAGGGAGGAAAAGGGGAAGATAGGGGAAAGTGAAAGAACAGAAATTAAGAATATATGTTATTTTTTTTATCTAAAGTACATAAAGCCCTGATGTGACACACTCCTGTACAGCAGGTGGCGGTATGCACCTGTAAAAGCTGGTTTGCAATTCACCATTAAACTAAAAGAAGAAGAAGAAGGTTCCCCCCACAGTTTGTGTCGTTGGTTTGTTCCACCGATATACTGTAATGCATTCTAGTAAAGAAGCCCAGCACAAGAGTGTCTTTATGTTAACGAGCAGATGAACAAGAGAAACAACATGCTGTGTGAAACAACTTTCTGTAACATCATACAGAACGAGTTCAGTAACTTGCGTGGATGCGATCTGTGTGTCAGATGAAGGTTTTAGATTAACTTCAAAGTCCCAAATCCAGGGATGGAAAATTAGGAATAATTAACATTTTGTGTGATTTATGGTGTTTAAATCAGTTTTGCATTACATGTTTCCAGTAGATGAGAATCATGTCCAGAAGTGTCCAGTAGAGGCTGTATTCTCTCTCAGTGACTGCTGTTATCAGTGGAAAACGTTTCATGTGTTTATATGCAATTTAATACTATAAATGAAAGCGAAGACCTACTAAAGACATATAATTATAAAGTGATGAGTATAAAAGTGTTTTGAATAGAATGGCAGTGTTTTTGTATTAAGTCTGAGTCACAGGTCTGTGTTTCACAGGGACGTGCAGAGAGTTCCTCAGCGGCAGCGGCTCAAATGTGGAAAAAGATTGGATACATTACTATTTTATATTTTTGCAAGAAGTCACTTATAGCCATCAAGCCTGCATTTATTTGATCAAATCACATTTTAATATACTTTATTAATTTACTTTGCATTTTATGCAATGTTGAATTATTAACAATGTTGAAAACCTGTGATAGTTTTTTCAGGATACTTTGATGAATAAAAAGTTAAATAAGAACTTTTACTTATTTAAAATATAACTTTTGTAACGATATACACTACCGTTCAAAAGCTTGGAGTCAGTATTTTTAATTTTTTTATTCAGCAAGGATTTGTTAAATTGATAGAAACGGTGATAGTAAAGATTGATATTGTTAGAAAACATCTCTACTTTGAATAAATGCTGCTCTTTTTAACTTTTTATTTATCAATGAACCCCAAAAAGTATCACAGGTTCCAATTTAAACATAAAATAAAAAATAAGCAGCACAACTGTTATTAATTGATAATAAATCAGTATATTAGAATGATTTCTGAAGGACCATGCATTGAAGACTGGAGCAATGATGCTGAAGAATCACATAAATAAATTATATTTTATTAAAATAGTATAAATGTATATTAAAATAGAAAAACATTCTTTTAAATTGTAATATTTTCAATATTAGGCTACAGTTTTTTTCATCAAATAATGATGAGCATAAGACACTTTCATAATGCTGCATAATTATCAGAAATGGTAATATATGGCTCTAGAGCCTGTGGTTTCTGAAAACGCTCGCAACCATAGCAACGCCTCAGATTGACAGATATGGAAAAATAAACAGTTTTCTGAGTTTTGAGCGAGTCGTTACTGTTTTGTACAAATTGTCATGTTCATTAGAATTCAAATGCATTTTGTTTTATTGACCACAATATCATTGCTATTTGTTCGAGGGGCACTTTTGAATAATTTTGGAAAAGGACAGGGGCTCGAGTCCCAAAGCCCCCCCTTCTGCACGAGCCTGCTGTTTCATGTTTAATTAATCTACAATAAGACAGAATGTATTTATTGAACATCTTAATTCTGGGATCAATATACTGTATAAGGATCTTAATGAAATTATAAATATTACATTTTCTCAAATGGACAAATAAAATCAGCAGTGAGTCCTAGGCTGGTTAGATAGACTAATTAAGGTATAAGTATAATAGTATTTCATGTGATGGGTTAACGAGTGCCAAGGCTTGCATTCATTAATAAAATTAAGATTGATTTACTTGTTTACTCTCAAGAATAAAAGGATTAGCATATTTACTGCTGATTTGAACACTCATAATAAACCCATGAATATCCTTTAAAACAGTAAATATGATCATTCTGGATTTCATGCTGATATTGAATTTAGCTGCAAGTCATATTACACCATCTGTGTTACAGACATACTTTCTCTTTAAACTTTTAAAGGGTTCAAATTTGTGAATAAAAGTAATTCTGTTCTGTTTTTATAGTAAAACGTACCTCATTGTGCCGTTGTGTTAACATGTGGCATGGTACTATGGTAAGATCATGTCTTTTGGACACTACTATGAACATAATATCATGCTATTTTTATGTATCTTACAGTACTATGTACATACCGTTGTATATGAATATAGTAATCATACAGTTCTATGATACATATCAAGGTTTTGCCGTCTGATTTATTACAGTAATATCACAGAACATGAGAAAATGTAATTATAGCAGAAACAAACATTATAGAAATTGAAAAACAAATGATAAAAAATAGCAGCACAAAATGTTTTCAAAATTGTAATTATAAACATTTATTTTTATAAATCATTGATTATTTTAATACTATATTTCGTTTTAGGAGTATATTATTTATTATAATTGACAGGTGTGATGATCAGTGGGCTTGAGTTTTCACCTCCATCATTAGTGCATGGGCTAAAATATGGATAGAGTTTTTCAGTGAAAGACTGAGCAGTGAAAGAGTAGATATGAGAGCTGGACTCTGCATCATAAAAGCAGACCAGACCCTCCTCATAATCCACAAACACACCGACCCGCTGCGGCTTCACTCTCAGAGACAGAGAGACAGAAGGACCAGCGAGAGCCTCATATTCATCTCCATTCCTCAGCCACACGGTCCACTGACCATCACTGGGACTCGCTGTGATCTGTCCCTTCCTGTGAATGGATTCTCTGGCCACTCCTAAATCCCATTTAGTCTTTCCCTTCACCTGCACCTCAAAATAAAATCTCCCTGAGGAGAATCCCTCCTTTCCCAAGACACAGGCACAGTAATCAAATCTCTCTGGATTGTCTGGGAGTTTCTGTCTAATGTCTCCATGTCTCACTTGTTTTCCATCATCAGACAGAATGAGATGAGGATGAGCTGTATCAGGATCCAGAGTCACATCCACTGAGAAAACACAGAATATCAATCAAACTCACAATACACAGATTCTGTGATGATGATGTTTCTAATATTTAATCCAGCGTGATCTCATGATAATTCTTATGTATTGAGAAACAGACCCAAATCCAAGCCTTTATTCTGCGATCTTCATCTCATCCCGAGCAGCGAGTCCAGCGACCGGAAACAGAGAAGCCCGCGCTGACTGACGCGTCCGTTACGAATTCAGATGTTGCCGCTTCAAACGACAGGTTTTACGGCAGGATAATCGAACGCTCATTGGCTCTCACCTGCATTCGTCACAGATTGCGACATGCCGTGTTTCTGGTGAGGTGTGTGTTTGAATGATGCGAGCGCGCGCGCAGTGTTGCCAATTTAGCGACTTTTCAGACCCCCAGGGACGCATCATGAAGCAGAGGTGCCCTGGGCACGGACTGATTAAAGGCCCCCTCAGTTGAAATTGCGCTAATATTTTCTTAAATTCAAATTGTAATGGATTCTATCTACACTAAGTGAAAATAGCAGGATTTTCTGATATTTATACTACTTGTCGCAAAATAGTGGCAATTATCTGCACCTCAGTATTGCATTACATTATAAAACAGTATGCAATAATAACGTGTTGAGTGTACATTTTAAATAATTTTAATTCAAATTATTAAATGGAAGCCACCTTATTGGTACAATAAAGCCCTCCCGACACCTACCCTAACCCTCCCCGATACTTTATTATCAACTTTTTGGTTATTTCTTTCATTTGTATTGACAATAAATGCTTTTACGATGTGATATGAGATTTGAAAAGGGAGAAAAAAAAGATTGGCAAAAGGCGGGATCGAACCCAGGTCAATCGCGTCAAAAATGTATGTTTTGTGCTTGTAAATGTTAGGTATTAATATCTAGTATAATCATGAGAGCAGGCTGTTTAATCAGATTGTAGAGCAGTAATGAAGCTGTGAGTGTATGAATGTAAACTAGTGTAGTGCAGACAGCACACTGTACCTGCATACTGCTGCATCCACTTCAGCTCTGTAGAGACACATGACAAGAAAACATCAGCAGATCAGGTTAAGATTAAGGTTATATATAAATAACAGAGTAAATCCTCTTGTTTCTATCTGATCAGTGTATGTATTGATGTACCAGTTTGTGTGAGTTTGTCATCTATAGTGTCCTTCAGTTGGTTCAGAGCTCTCCTCAGAGTCTCCAGACTCTCATGAGTCTTCATACTGATCTCAGGCCAGTTCCTGGTGTTTCTAGAGCTGCACAGGGATGAGTGAATCTACAGCAGGAGAGAGGAGCAATCCTTCAGCACGGGGAGTGTTATGGTGTCATATACTGCATTATCATTGATCAGAGAGATCATGTTGACTGACCTGTAGGAGGTGGAGGTGATCTTCAGTGTGTGAGAGCTGCTCCAGCTCAGTGTTTCTCATCTTTAGCTCAGTGATCTCCTGCTCCAGCTCTTCAATCAGCTCTTGCTCCTGTTTCTCTGCTGCTTTCTGCTGCTCCTCCATCATCTCCAGCAGTTCAGTGTAAAATCCCTGTTGCAAGAATCAGTGTTATTATTGCTCATACATCAGTGTTTTTAAGGGGATTTAAAATACCTCAACAGAAGAAGAAACTTCATCCTGCACCGATTGCTCTGATTGATTCTCAAATCATGTGTTTAGTTGAGGAGAGTTGTTATATTACTGTACTATAAGGTGACCAGACGTGCCTCTTCTCGGGGACATGTTCTGCTCAGGATTTCTAAATTGCCTAAAATAAGCAGGTGCTGGTTCTTTGCACTAAACTGATCGATTTTTGTATGACATCAAAGTACTGTGAGAGCGATTCGAAAGCATGGAGCCGTCTGCTCTGCTCTCTGTAGCTCTCGCAGTACTTTGATGTCAAACAAAACAAAGAAACCTTTTCCATCTCAAAATGTGCACCTCTGGATTGGTCAGTCCAGCAGGGTTATGTGTAAGAGAGGGAGGTTAAAAGATCTCTACCCAAACCCATCAGGACTCAATACCTTTGAGACAGACGCTCTCCAAGATTCATTCCTTTCTCCTCTGTGCATCTGCGTTCGTCATGCACTCTCTCCCCGGATCTTACGTTACACCTTTCGCTACGCCTGCGTCATACACTCGACCGCCTTGTTATGAACGCGGCTGCTTGAGAGACCGGAAGCTGCACATTTCAGTTTATACAGTTTCAAGAATCTATATTTTTCTTAAACTAACGCATCGTTTGGGTAGTGATGGCGCAGTGGATAAGACACATGCCTTTGGTGTGAGAGACCCGGGTTCGAATCCACTGTGAGACACCAATGTGTCCCTGAGCAAGACACTTAACTCCTAGTTGCTCCAGAGGCGTGCGACCTCTGACATATTACATATAGCAATTGTAAGTCGCTTTGGATAAAAGCGTCAGCTAAATGAATAAATGTAAATGTTTCTCTTCAGAAGGTCTTTATTAACTCCCCGCCGTGTGGAGTAGTTTTGTGATGATGAATACGTTTTTTTCAGATTCAGAAACAGGGGCACTATTCACTGCAATTATACAGATTGGAACAGACAGGACAATGTGGAATATAACTCCGACTGTGTTCATCTGAAGAGGAATGGCAGACATGCCTAGGATGCCCTGAGGGTGAGTAAATCTTTGGTTAATTTTCATTTTTGGGTGAACTATCCCTTTAAATCTGTGGATATTTGGAAGAACCCGCTGAGATCTTCCAGCTCACTCCTAATGAACTCATGAAGAATCTTTATTCTCTACACGCATCTGGACTCTTGTTCAGCAACAAAGCCAGCGCAAGTAACCATTTATCAACTATTTAAATGTGTTTCTAATTTTTGACCCCTTTTATTAAGGTGATTTTGATTGGTTTTGATCGAATGGTTCACAGATTTTTAATACTGCCAGTTTTTTGTTCTCTCTCTTTTTTACTCCATTGTGTATGTATGTGTTTTGCTTAGTTTAGTTATCATTTATTATAGTGTTTGCTGCTCACAGATCAGAGTCACTAAAACGCTGATCTTGCTAGATTACTGCTAGTACTGTATACAGTAGGAAAGCTATTCTTTCTTGGCCAGGAAGATGCTGCTGGTCTCTATATCAGGAGTCTAACATATTTAACTTTAATTAAATTAACTCACTTTTCTGACTTCTGCTGAGTGTTTGATTTCTTGAATCTTCTTGATTCTGTTCTGGATCATCTGCTGCATGTCTTTCTGTGTCTTCATCAGTTCAGTCTATAGAGAGAACAACACAGACACATTTATCATAACACTGATTTACTGTCTTCTCAGGAAACTCAGGAAATTTGAATCTTCATGATATAAGCTTTGTAAAAGCAGTTTAGTCAGTAACTGCTACCTTCTTCTCTTGACTCTCCTCTTCTATAGGAACAGTGTTGTGGTTCTCGTGGTCTTTAATGGTACAAATCGAACACACACACGTCTGATCATCTCTACAGAACAGCTCCAGAGGTCTCTCGTGTTTCTGACATATATAGTCCTCCAGATTACTCACAGGATCCATCAGTTTGTGTTTCTTCAAACCTGCCACTCTCAAATGACGCTCCAGATGAGTTTCACAGTAAGAGCTCTGACACACCAGACACGACTTCAGGGCTTTCAGCTTTCTTTCCTCACAGACGTCACACAGAACTTCAGTTGTTTTCTCAGGAGTTTTCTTTTTACAGTGATCTACGAGCTCTCGGAGTGTGGTATTAATCTTGAGATCAGGTCTTTGCTTGAATGTTTCTTTACAGTATGGACAGCTGCAGGTCTGGCTGTTGTTCCAGCACTTATTCAGACAGGTCTTGCAGAAGTTGTGTCCACATGGAGTAGAGACTGGATCAGTGAACACCTCCAGACATATCGAGCACTGAAGCTCCTCAGACAGTGAACTAATGGAGGATGACATTGCTGGAAAGAGACATTAATTAGGATTAGTGTGAACTCCTTCAATACTGTTTATAAAGAATCACATGATGCACCTCATGAAGCTGGATGAATGTAAAGAGTGTCAAGAGACAAAGATTGGCGACTTTTAAGAAATTCATATATACAGTCAGCAGGTCATTATTGTAAGATGAACCCAAGCTGATCAGAACCTACATGTGAAGCTCATTACAGAACCACTTACCAAAATAAATAAATACATGTACAAGAATTATACTTGTTAAGCTGAAATTATTTGATCTGATTTACATTTCTTAACTGTACATATTCAATATTATAAAAGAAAAGTCAAAGTGTTTTTCTTGGTTATTAACTTACATGGAGGTAATCTCTCGATACTCCCTCTCCTGGTTTTTCTTGCTGTTTGTGAAGATTCTGCCATTATTCTTTCCCTCTTAAAGCCTTTTAAAGAAAAATAATAGTTTTTCTTTTTTAGACTCGACTAAATTGGACCATGACAGCTAAATCAATATTTATATTAAGTTGGTTAAAGTGTGAGAGTTGATAGTGATGGAAACACAATCATTCATTTGAAACAAAGCGAGTGACTCGTTAACTTACTGAACTATGACCTGCTGTTTAAAGTACAAAGAACAAGTCATATTTTCCAGCAAACATAAATATATATTTCTTTATAGAAAATTAGGCACATCTCTCCACAAAAGACATTATATGGTCAAGAGTCATCCTCATCCTGTTTAATGTTAAAGTGATTTTCAGCTGCAATGAAGCAGGTTTGAGTTCAGTTTGTCTGCAGGTCATTTACTTCCTGTTTCTTTAGTCTTTATGTAATGTGGCAAAATGACAAAAACACCAAACTTTGATTTACAACCAATCAAATTACGTACTTTTAATACAATAATGATAGCATTTCAGTGAATTAATCAACTAAAGCAGCTGAGTATTTGACGCTTAAACCTGCTTCTGTTCAACTCATTCCAGTCTGATATAAACCCTACTAAACCAGACCCCTGCCATCAGAAACCTGTTCAGCACAATCTCTCTTATATTTCTATCACTTACCTCTGAGTATCAGATGTGTTCACAAGGGTCTTTAAACAGATAAATATTCTGTTGTTTATAGTTTGATCTTTTCAGGCGTCCATATTGTTGCAGATTAAGTTTCACTTTCATTTTCTCCGAGTCTCTCACTGAACTACAGTGATGTCAGAGCTCCTCCTGTAGTTGTGTGTTGGTTCATGTGTGTCTGTTTGTCAGCTCACCAAGAAGATATTTAAGCAGAATTGATTATTTGGCAACATTTATGAAGAGTTTCCTCGTAAATCTAGTAAAAAATGTGTCTATTGTCAGCACTGAACCCAGCTCTGGTGGCGCTGCTGTGCATCACATGCTGAATAATACTCTTCTATACGAGTCTATGAAGAGGTTTGAGCACATGTATAAATCTTTTTCACATTATTTTATATCAGCTGTAGTTTATCTTCTGTAGTTCTTAATTTCATATTTGAATGGCAAGTGGTAGTCTGCTTAATTTGTCCTTTTACTCTCACAGAGCAAAGACATGGACACTGACAACATGCTTGTTATTGCCACAATCCTCTAGCCTGCTCTCCAGCGAGTATTGAATACATAAATCATACTATTTGACATCTACCATAAGTCAGAAGTCAAATAAAAGGTATCCTTTATTGGTGTTATGTGTGTTTTTTAGGATAATGCTTTGATGAAGGATGCCCTTGTGTTCCTGCATGAACACAGATCATTATCTGTTCTGTGTAAGATTTTACATGCTGTAGCTCATAAGAATAGAGTAATTATTAAACATTGTGGAGGGATTGTTCTTTTATGCTGGTTTTACGGAGGGTGATTTTACCCCAATATAATAAAGCAAAGATAATGCAAATGTGAAATGGATTGTCATAACACTTTTATATGCATCCCTATAGATACAGAAGCCACTCTGAAGAGAGATCCTCCTTCTAGTCTCCCTGTATAGTCATCAAAGCCTAGGTTTGGAGATGACCAGCACAGAGACATCTTTAGGTCCACAGCTAAGAGACGATTGCCATGTTCCTATGGCATATAACGCTGACAGTATGCCCTCTACCCCGGGCTGAACACTCCTGTCAATTTCCCTCAGGTGAGCTTTTCTATTTTCTTCATTAATTGCTAGAAAGCTGTTGTACTTTATTGCTGATCATTGAGTTCTAACAATAAGATCTGAATACTAATGCTGTAACATTTCAATTTCTGTTAGCTTGACATTCCTGCAATCAGAGTCTTATCGAGCAGTTTGAGACAGAGGGGTATGTGTACTGGTTTCTGAACATCTCAGTTTGTTGTTTCATCTTTGAAGTCTCTTCCTTGCCAATGGAAATAACTGACCAAACACAGCAACACAGCACAGATGAAACATGCAATAAATCATAAGGCATCAATCAATCATGCCTCGTCATTGTTTTCATAATCACCTTAGTAAAATTCCCACATGGCAATACTTACATTTCTATTCTTGATAACCAACATTAAAACTATTTAAATGAAATTTAAAAAAAAATAATTATGAATTAAGTAACCAGAGTTGTCGTATTGGGGGGGGGGGGGGGGGGGGGGATATACACTGAAGATCAGGAGCAGACTGATGCAATCCACTCTCACCTGACTTCAGTTCTGGACAGCACACCCACACTGACCAGATCAAATTCATCATGAATGGACTTTTTTCCAGAGACTGGTCTCGTGTTAGCTGAGCTCTGCATTATGTCAGATTCACATTGTATTAAATGTCAAATAGTTTATTCATAATGTGAGACCATTGCTCTAAAAACAATGTTTTTTGTGGTTATTATAGAAGAGACACTTTTTATTTTGTTGTAAGAAGCTAAACATGTGAAATGATACTTGGCTACTTGGGATGTGTGATCAATCTCAGTTCTTTCTCTGGTAGTCCATTATCTGTCCCTGGCTTTTGTGGAAAATCTGTCCATCCTGGAGGCTGAGGAGAAATTTCTGCCAGGACCTGTCGTCTACATAAGGTACTGTAAGGATTTACATTTATGCATTTAGCAGACACTTTTATCCAAAGCGACTTACATTGCATTCAAGTTACAGTTTCTACATTTAATCAGCTCTTGCTTTCCCTGGGAATCGAACCATGATCTTGGCGTTGCTAGCACCATGCTCTACTATTTGAGCTACAGGAAAGCCTATAAGGATACTATAAAGGAAAATGTGGTCAAACATGACATCCTGCCATTATTCACAAATAACCATTTCTTTCTACAACTATCCAACTTTAGTTTTTTTTACCAGTGAGTGGAGCATTTTGACAGGAGGACTGAACAACAATTAAAGAGAGTCATCAACGGGACTCATCCTAGTTCATGCTTTTAATAAATGTTGTTAATAAATAAGATTGTTGTACACAAAAAAGTTGTCTTTTTCTTCTGAGATGGCTAGATGGCCCTTGGAATTTTAGAAAGGGGTGAATTGTGTTTGTCTTTATAAAACGCTTCGTAGGACACTGTTCTGTTGCTGTATGACAACCAATAGTGAATACTAAAGCATAAATAAATATTACATATTTCATTGGTGCATATGATTACTGTAAGTCTGATGGGCTGAATATGGTTAATATCTGAATGTAACTTTATTTATAAATTCACAAAAACATATATATATATCACTCAATCTCCTGTATGAAAATCTGAATATATACAGTAGATCATGTACCATTACATTGAGTTCTTTTTCATATCAATGTCTTCATTCAATGAGCCACTTACGTTAAACTTTTCTTTATAATGGTTTTCTATGGGAAGAAAATGCATAATGTGAAACTTTGAGGGTTGCTTTCATATTCTGGGCACATCTGCTTACTTGTATATCTAGTTGGAAACATTAATAAGGTGTATACTGAGTTTTGTCTTTTAATATTACCTTCTTAATTTATTAACCACGTTAATTATTTGTATAACTCGTAAGGGTTCTTATGGTAACACTTATTTGGTTTTAATATGATTCAAGTGAGAACAGATGCTCTGGAGAGACAACAGCAAGACAATCATCAAAAGAGAAAGGTTTTGCAGGTGATGTTATTATTATTATGATTATTATTTAGTCATTTAGCGACTTACAAATGAGGACAACAGAAGCAATCAATTGTAGTTTTAAAAAAACTAAAAACAGATCCAAAACTAAAAGGTAAAACTTTACAAATACTACCTATACACATAAATTAAGTAAAAATTACAAATGCATACAACAAATCTTTAACACTTATAATTTAAATTAAAAAAAGCTAAATTAAAAATATTAAAGAACAAACGGTATAATAAATTCAGACAGTATTTAACTAAAATTAAAATAGATAACAAATACAGATCAGGACAGTATAGTTTATCAGTAATCCTAAGAAATAACACTGAGCCAAACACACAACTTACTAACACATAGTGAGAAATGCTTATAAAAACTGAAACAGAAGAGAAACAAGTGCTGGCAGGAAAGAGGAGAAATAAAAAGCGATACTTATATCGTCTGCCGGTGTCCCTGCCCGGTGGAGTCGATGGCCTTCACACGACAACTGCCCGGTAAACTACGCTTTTTTATACCCATCTAACAAAATACTAATTGAATTTAGCTGGACACACTTTCCTTATTTTCCCACAACAAATGGCCAAGCAAGCGCCGACACTGACAAGATACGCGAGACAGAACGAGCCCAAACAGATATCAGCACATCTGATGGCCACAGATAATTGCTCTCTCCTTGTCTATCCTGACTGATTGGTCTCTAGTCTTGTGTTTTTAGGGTCCTGTTTTAATGTGTTTCTGTATTTTTCATCTTTATGATATTTTGGAAGCGCAGAATTCAATAATCTTGTGGATGGACCACAGCAAGTCCTTTTGCAGTTGTCTTCATCAAAATGCTATGCAGACATAATGGAAATGACTTTCAGATTGTAGAGCTCGGACAAAGTTGTAAGTAAACTTATTTACTTTATAAGTGCACATATTTATTGGAGTCTGTAAGCTTTAAGATTGTAAGGCATCCCTTTGTTTTTACCACAGGTTCTGAGCAGGAATTCATCAAAGGACATGACTGTTGGAATTAAACCGAGCATCATCAATCTGCAGCGACGTGGTCCAGGTAATAGAAGAAGAAATCTGGGATTGTGTACTGTGTTAGACCAGTTCTCAAACTTCTTATACCTCTTCAAGTACCACCATAATGACCAACATTAAAATACAGAGCGTAGTAGGCCTAACTATTCAGCTACAGCTCTGCACGGTTCAAAAACAAGGCAGTTTTATTCCTAAAAAAAACTAAATAATTATTAAATTAAAATGTGTTACGCCTAAAAGTTACATAAAAACTGTACCATACTCAAATGTAAAAAACAAAAAAAAACTTAAAAATGAAATTGAAATGTATTGTGTTTTAACATTAATTTATATTTAATTTAGTGATTCCTCTGCGTCCCGGGAATGTGTGTTTTATTTCGGCTCCCATGGTAATCATAGACTGTATAAAAAGATGGACGACGCGTCTCCGCTTCCTTCCTCTGGGTAAACGTACCTATTAAACACACTTCCATTTTTGAGCTCAGATTATAAAAAGAAAAAATAATTATCCTACTTGATGTCTTAACCGATGGATGTGTTTGTTAGTGTATACCTCCTGTAATTTCAAGTCAATCAGATCATCACACGCTGAGATATGAGTCTCCATGTGTTCATTGTGTCTCGAGGCCATTTAGAAATCTGTCTAAAAACTTTCACCAAAAGAGGAGATAAATGTACCTTTTTTAGATGTTTAAGCCTTTATTTTGGGTAAGTGTCACTACTTACTGTAAAATGAAGAGATTAATGTTCAGACTTTTGCATATTATAACCTGGAACATGGATGTGTGAAATAATTACATTAGATCCAAAACATATTTTTAGCAACATAACGCAGATGCTCCAGAACACAGTTAGCTGACTAGCTGGATAAGATCGTATGCTACGCTAATATATTACTCCACAGACATTACTGGCTTGTACTTTTACATCCATAATATTATAAATATACAGTTTATTGCTGGTCTGTGGTTTTATACTGCTGTTATTTTGAAAGATTTCATATTATTGTAAGGTGAGCTTAAAGGGTGCACTACTATAAAAATCACAGCTTCAGTGTGACATCAATAAGAAAAAGTATCATTTCATACATATTGTTAATAATAGTTGTTCATATTAAAATATGTACAAACTTAATACATGACCTAGACTATTTATTTAAGCTCTTCTACATTGAACGTCTTTGTAAATACTTCAGAAACACACTTTAAATATTAACTGATGGTTGTCACTTTAAGTTCATCGAGTTTCTATGGATTCTGTCGACTCAGATCTACAGACTGGCTCTGATCTTTGGTAACTAGCATCAGCTTCTCCAGCCTGTAAATCTGTGGAGAATCAGGACAGAAATCATGTATTCCAGTCTTAAGAGACTATAGAGAAGTTTACATCCATTTAATAAGAGGCTTCATAACGAGGCTAGTTTCTGTGTTCATCCCCATGAATTAAATGTGTTATTGGTTTGTTTTATCTGATTTGTGAATGTGTTACTTAGCTGAACGTGGACTAATATAGATGTTGATATGTGCTTAGATGACACTTCGGCTCCGTTCACAGTAGCTCCACAGAAACTGTTATCATTTACATGTGGAGCGTCTCAAACTCATCTCTGCATGTTGTTGTGAGTTTGGCTTTATTACCGTTCATCTGGGAACACAACGTGCGCCATTTCATCAGATTTTCATCAGAAGGTAAATCATTTATAAATCTACACAAACAGGAGAATACATCACGATTCCCAAATAAAAGCTCAAACCCTCACTCTAAGTTTACACGTTTTGATGTCCACATATTCATTTAATTACATAATAAAGGGAGACGCTATTATAACATACACAAATCAATCACGGTGGAAACATTTAAAGGGAAGTGTAGAAAAGAGGAAGTGATTCTTGCAAAGTTAAGACTTGGACACACAGGGTTAAAGTCAACTTTGTATTTAATGACAAAATGCGTTTCTGATAAATATGACTTTTTATAAGAAACACAGGATTAGATGAGAAAATATAGGCAGGCTATAATTCAAAAGGAAAGGAAATAAAGAGGAAGAAAAGGAAAGCGAGAATGAAGGGAGGAAAAGGGGAAGATAGGGGAAAGTGAAAGAACAGAAATTAAGAATATATGTTATTTTTTTTATCTAAAGTACATAAAGCCCTGATGTGACACACTCCTGTACAGCAGGTGGCGGTATGCACCTGTAAAAGCTGGTTTGCAATTCACCATTAAACTAAAAGAAGAAGAAGAAGGTTCCCCCCACAGTTTGTGTCGTTGGTTTGTTCCACCGATATACTGTAATGCATTCTAGTAAAGAAGCCCAGCACAAGAGTGTCTTTATGTTAACGAGCAGATGAACAAGAGAAACAACATGCTGTGTGAAACAACTTTCTGTAACATCATACAGAACGAGTTCAGTAACTTGCGTGGATGCGATCTGTGTGTCAGATGAAGGTTTTAGATTAACTTCAAAGTCCCAAATCCAGGGATGGAAAATTAGGAATAATTAACATTTTGTGTGATTTATGGTGTTTAAATCAGTTTTGCATTACATGTTTCCAGTAGATGAGAATCATGTCCAGAAGTGTCCAGTAGAGGCTGTATTCTCTCTCAGTGACTGCTGTTATCAGTGGAAAACGTTTCATGTGTTTATATGCAATTTAATACTATAAATGAAAGCGAAGACCTACTAAAGACATATAATTATAAAGTGATCAGTATAAAAGTGTTTTGAATAGAATGGCAGTGTTTTTGTATTAAGTCTGAGTCACAGGTCTGTGTTTCACAGGGACGTGCAGAGAGTTCCTCAGCGGCAGCGGCTCAAATGTGGAAAAAGATTGGATACATTACTATTTTATATTTTTGCAAGAAGTCACTTATAGCCATCAAGCCTGCATTTATTTGATCAAATCACATTTTAATATACTTTATTAATTTACTTTGCATTTTATGCAATGTTGAATTATTAACAATGTTGAAAACCTGTGATAGTTTTTTCAGGATACTTTGATGAATAAAAAGTTAAATAAGAACTTTTACTTATTTAAAATATAACTTTTGTAACGATATACACTACCGTTCAAAAGCTTGGAGTCAGTATTTTTAATTTTTTTATTCAGCAAGGATTTGTTAAATTGATAGAAACGGTGATAGTAAAGATTGATATTGTTAGAAAACATCTCTACTTTGAATAAATGCTGCTCTTTTTAACTTTTTATTTATCAATGAACCCCAAAAAGTATCACAGGTTCCAATTTAAACATAAAATAAAAAATAAGCAGCACAACTGTTATTAATTGATAATAAATCAGTATATTAGAATGATTTCTGAAGGACCATGCATTGAAGACTGGAGCAATGATGCTGAAGAATCACATAAATAAATTATATTTTATTAAAATAGTATAAATGTATATTAAAATAGAAAAACATTCTTTTAAATTGTAATATTTTCAATATTAGGCTACAGTTTTTTTCATCAAATAATGATGAGCATAAGACACTTTCATAATGCTGCATAATTATCAGAAATGGTAATATATGGCTCTAGAGCCTGTGGTTTCTGAAAACGCTCGCAACCATAGCAACGCCTCAGATTGACAGATATGGAAAAATAAACAGTTTTCTGAGTTTTGAGCGAGTCGTTACTGTTTTGTACAAATTGTCATGTTCATTAGAATTCAAATGCATTTTGTTTTATTGACCACAATATCATTGCTATTTGTTCGAGGGGCACTTTTGAATAATTTTGGAAAAGGACAGGGGCTCGAGTCCCAAAGCCCCCCCTTCTGCACGAGCCTGCTGTTTCATGTTTAATTAATCTACAATAAGACAGAATGTATTTATTGAACATCTTAATTCTGGGATCAATATACTGTATAAGGATCTTAATGAAATTATAAATATTACATTTTCTCAAATGGACAAATAAAATCAGCAGTGAGTCCTAGGCTGGTTAGATAGACTAATTAAGGTATAAGTATAATAGTATTTCATGTGATGGGTTAACGAGTGCCAAGGCTTGCATTCATTAATAAAATTAAGATTGATTTACTTGTTTACTCTCAAGAATAAAAGGATTAGCATATTTACTGCTGATTTGAACACTCATAATAAACCCATGAATATCCTTTAAAACAGTAAATATGATCATTCTGGATTTCATGCTGATATTGAATTTAGCTGCAAGTCATATTACACCATCTGTGTTACAGACATACTTTCTCTTTAAACTTTTAAAGGGTTCAAATTTGTGAATAAAAGTAATTCTGTTCTGTTTTTATAGTAAAACGTACCTCATTGTGCCGTTGTGTTAACATGTGGCATGGTACTATGGTAAGATCATGTCTTTTGGACACTACTATGAACATAATATCATGCTATTTTTATGTATCTTACAGTACTATGTACATACCGTTGTATATGAATATAGTAATCATACAGTTCTATGATACATATCAAGGTTTTGCCGTCTGATTTATTACAGTAATATCACAGAACATGAGAAAATGTAATTATAGCAGAAACAAACATTATAGAAATTGAAAAACAAATGATAAAAAATAGCAGCACAAAATGTTTTCAAAATTGTAATTATAAACATTTATTTTTATAAATCATTGATTATTTTAATACTATATTTCGTTTTAGGAGTATATTATTTATTATAATTGACAGGTGTGATGATCAGTGGGCTTGAGTTTTCACCTCCATCATTAGTGCATGGGCTAAAATATGGATAGAGTTTTTCAGTGAAAGACTGAGCAGTGAAAGAGTAGATATGAGAGCTGGACTCTGCATCATAAAAGCAGACCAGACCCTCCTCATAATCCACAAACACACCGACCCGCTGCGGCTTCACTCTCAGAGACAGAGAGACAGAAGGACCAGCGAGAGCCTCATATTCATCTCCATTCCTCAGCCACACGGTCCACTGACCATCACTGGGACTCGCTGTGATCTGTCCCTTCCTGTGAATGGATTCTCTGGCCACTCCTAAATCCCATTTAGTCTTTCCCTTCACCTGCACCTCAAAATAAAATCTCCCTGAGGAGAATCCCTCCTTTCCCAAGACACAGGCACAGTAATCAAATCTCTCTGGATTGTCTGGGAGTTTCTGTCTAATGTCTCCATGTCTCACTTGTTTTCCATCATCAGACAGAATGAGATGAGGATGAGCTGTATCAGGATCCAGAGTCACATCCACTGAGAAAACACAGAATATCAATCAAACTCACAATACACAGATTCTGTGATGATGATGTTTCTAATATTTAATCCAGCGTGATCTCATGATAATTCTTATGTATTGAGAAACAGACCCAAATCCAAGCCTTTATTCTGCGATCTTCATCTCATCCCGAGCAGCGAGTCCAGCGACCGGAAACAGAGAAGCCCGCGCTGACTGACGCGTCCGTTACGAATTCAGATGTTGCCGCTTCAAACGACAGGTTTTACGGCAGGATAATCGAACGCTCATTGGCTCTCACCTGCATTCGTCACAGATTGCGACATGCCGTGTTTCTGGTGAGGTGTGTGTTTGAATGATGCGAGCGCGCGCAGTGTTGCCAATTTAGCGACTTTTCAGACCCCCAGGGACGCATCATGAAGCAGAGGTGCCCTGGGCACGGACTGATTAAAGGCCCCCTCAGTTGAAATTGCGCTAATATTTTCTTAAATTCAAATTGTAATGGATTCTATCTACACTAAGTGAAAATAGCAGGATTTTCTGATATTTATACTACTTGTCGCAAAATAGTGGCAATTATCTGCACCTCAGTATTGCATTACATTATAAAACAGTATGCAATAATAACGTGTTGAGTGTACATTTTAAATAATTTTAATTCAAATTATTAAATGGAAGCCACCTTATTGGTACAATAAAGCCCTCCCGACACCTACCCTAACCCTCCCCGATACTTTATTATCAACTTTTTGGTTATTTCTTTCATTTGTATTGACAATAAATGCTTTTACGATGTGATATGAGATTTGAAAAGGGAGAAAAAAAAGATTGGCAAAAGGCGGGATCGAACCCAGGTCAATCGCGTCAAAAATGTATGTTTTGTGCTTGTAAATGTTAGGTATTAATATCTAGTATAATCATGAGAGCAGGCTGTTTAATCAGATTGTAGAGCAGTAATGAAGCTGTGAGTGTATGAATGTAAACTAGTGTAGTGCAGACAGCACACTGTACCTGCATACTGCTGCATCCACTTCAGCTCTGTAGAGACACATGACAAGAAAACATCAGCAGATCAGGTTAAGATTAAGGTTATATATAAATAACAGAGTAAATCCTCTTGTTTCTATCTGATCAGTGTATGTATTGATGTACCAGTTTGTGTGAGTTTGTCATCTATAGTGTCCTTCAGTTGGTTCAGAGCTCTCCTCAGAGTCTCCAGACTCTCATGAGTCTTCATACTGATCTCAGGCCAGTTCCTGGTGTTTCTAGAGCTGCACAGGGATGAGTGAATCTACAGCAGGAGAGAGGAGCAATCCTTCAGCACGGGGAGTGTTATGGTGTCATATACTGCATTATCATTGATCAGAGAGATCATGTTGACTGACCTGTAGGAGGTGGAGGTGATCTTCAGTGTGTGAGAGCTGCTCCAGCTCAGTGTTTCTCATCTTTAGCTCAGTGATCTCCTGCTCCAGCTCTTCAATCAGCTCTTGCTCCTGTTTCTCTGCTGCTTTCTGCTGCTCCTCCATCATCTCCAGCAGTTCAGTGTAAAATCCCTGTTGCAAGAATCAGTGTTATTATTGCTCATACATCAGTGTTTTTAAGGGGATTTAAAATACCTCAACAGAAGAAGAAACTTCATCCTGCACCGATTGCTCTGATTGATTCTCAAATCATGTGTTTAGTTGAGGAGAGTTGTTATATTACTGTACTATAAGGTGACCAGACGTGCCTCTTCTCGGGGACATGTTCTGCTCAGGATTTCTAAATTGCCTAAAATAAGCAGGTGCTGGTTCTTTGCACTAAACTGATCGATTTTTGTATGACATCAAAGTACTGTGAGAGCGATTCGAAAGCATGGAGCCGTCTGCTCTGCTCTCTGTAGCTCTCGCAGTACTTTGATGTCAAACAAAACAAAGAAACCTTTTCCATCTCAAAATGTGCACCTCTGGATTGGTCAGTCCAGCAGGGTTATGTGTAAGAGAGGGAGGTTAAAAGATCTCTACCCAAACCCATCAGGACTCAATACCTTTGAGACAGACGCTCTCCAAGATTCATTCCTTTCTCCTCTGTGCATCTGCGTTCGTCATGCACTCTCTCCCCGGATCTTACGTTACACCTTTCGCTACGCCTGCGTCATACACTCGACCGCCTTGTTATGAACGCGGCTGCTTGAGAGACCGGAAGCTGCACATTTCAGTTTATACAGTTTCAAGAATCTATATTTTTCTTAAACTAACGCATCGTTTGGGTAGTGATGGCGCAGTGGATAAGACACATGCCTTTGGTGTGAGAGACCCGGGTTCGAATCCACTGTGAGACACCAATGTGTCCCTGAGCAAGACACTTAACTCCTAGTTGCTCCAGAGGCGTGCGACCTCTGACATATTACATATAGCAATTGTAAGTCGCTTTGGATAAAAGCGTCAGCTAAATGAATAAATGTAAATGTTTCTCTTCAGAAGGTCTTTATTAACTCCCCGCCGTGTGGAGTAGTTTTGTGATGATGAATACGTTTTTTTCAGATTCAGAAACAGGGGCACTATTCACTGCAATTATACAGATTGGAACAGACAGGACAATGTGGAATATAACTCCGACTGTGTTCATCTGAAGAGGAATGGCAGACATGCCTAGGATGCCCTGAGGGTGAGTAAATCTTTGGTTAATTTTCATTTTTGGGTGAACTATCCCTTTAAATCTGTGGATATTTGGAAGAACCCGCTGAGGTCTTCCAGCTCACTCCTAATGAACTCATGAAGAATCTTTATTCTCTACACGCATCTGGACTCTTGTTCAGCAACAAAGCCAGCGCAAGTAACCATTTATCAACTATTTAAATGTGTTTCTAATTTTTGACCCCTTTTATTAAGGTGATTTTGATTGGTTTTGATCGAATGGTTCACAGATTTTTAATACTGCCAGTTTTTTGTTCTCTCTCTTTTTTACTCCATTGTGTATGTATGTGTTTTGCTTAGTTTAGTTATCATTTATTATAGTGTTTGCTGCTCACAGATCAGAGTCACTAAAACGCTGATCTTGCTAGATTACTGCTAGTACTGTATACAGTAGGAAAGCTATTCTTTCTTGGCCAGGAAGATGCTGCTGGTCTCTATATCAGGAGTCTAACATATTTAACTTTAATTAAATTAACTCACTTTTCTGACTTCTGCTGAGTGTTTGATTTCTTGAATCTTCTTGATTCTGTTCTGGATCATCTGCTGCATGTCTTTCTGTGTCTTCATCAGTTCAGTCTATAGAGAGAACAACACAGACACATTTATCATAACACTGATTTACTGTCTTCTCAGGAAACTCAGGAAATTTGAATCTTCATGATATAAGCTTTGTAAAAGCAGTTTAGTCAGTAACTGCTACCTTCTTCTCTTGACTCTCCTCTTCTATAGGAACAGTGTTGTGGTTCTCGTGGTCTTTAATGGTACAAATCGAACACACACACGTCTGATCATCTCTACAGAACAGCTCCAGAGGTCTCTCGTGTTTCTGACATATATAGTCCTCCAGATTACTCACAGGATCCATCAGTTTGTGTTTCTTCAAACCTGCCACTCTCAAATGACGCTCCAGATGAGTTTCACAGTAAGAGCTCTGACACACCAGACACGACTTCAGGGCTTTCAGCTTTCTTTCCTCACAGACGTCACACAGAACTTCAGTTGTTTTCTCAGGAGTTTTCTTTTTACAGTGATCTACGAGCTCTCGGAGTGTGGTATTAATCTTGAGATCAGGTCTTTGCTTGAATGTTTCTTTACAGTATGGACAGCTGCAGGTCTGGCTGTTGTTCCAGCACTTATTCAGACAGGTCTTGCAGAAGTTGTGTCCACATGGAGTAGAGACTGGATCAGTGAACACCTCCAGACATATCGAGCACTGAAGCTCCTCAGACAGTGAACTAATGGAGGATGACATTGCTGGAAAGAGACATTAATTAGGATTAGTGTGAACTCCTTCAATACTGTTTATAAAGAATCACATGATGCACCTCATGAAGCTGGATGAATGTAAAGAGTGTCAAGAGACAAAGATTGGCGACTTTTAAGAAATTCATATATACAGTCAGCAGGTCATTATTGTAAGATGAACCCAAGCTGATCAGAACCTACATGTGAAGCTCATTACAGAACCACTTACCAAAATAAATAAATACATGTACAAGAATTATACTTGTTAAGCTGAAATTATTTGATCTGATTTACATTTCTTAACTGTACATATTCAATATTATAAAAGAAAAGTCAAAGTGTTTTTCTTGGTTATTAACTTACATGGAGGTAATCTCTCGATACTCCCTCTCCTGGTTTTTCTTGCTGTTTGTGAAGATTCTGCCATTATTCTTTCCCTCTTAAAGCCTTTTAAAGAAAAATAATAGTTTTTCTTTTTTAGACTCGACTAAATTGGACCATGACAGCTAAATCAATATTTATATTAAGTTGGTTAAAGTGTGAGAGTTGATAGTGATGGAAACACAATCATTCATTTGAAACAAAGCGAGTGACTCGTTAACTTACTGAACTATGACCTGCTGTTTAAAGTACAAAGAACAAGTCATATTTTCCAGCAAACATAAATATATATTTCTTTATAGAAAATTAGGCACATCTCTCCACAAAAGACATTATATGGTCAAGAGTCATCCTCATCCTGTTTAATGTTAAAGTGATTTTCAGCTGCAATGAAGCAGGTTTGAGTTCAGTTTGTCTGCAGGTCATTTACTTCCTGTTTCTTTAGTCTTTATGTAATGTGGCAAAATGACAAAAACACCAAACTTTGATTTACAACCAATCAAATTACGTACTTTTAATACAATAATGATAGCATTTCAGTGAATTAATCAACTAAAGCAGCTGAGTATTTGACGCTTAAACCTGCTTCTGTTCAACTCATTCCAGTCTGATATAAACCCTACTAAACCAGACCCCTGCCATCAGAAACCTGTTCAGCACAATCTCTCTTATATTTCTATCACTTACCTCTGAGTATCAGATGTGTTCACAAGGGTCTTTAAACAGATAAATATTCTGTTGTTTATAGTTTGATCTTTTCAGGCGTCCATATTGTTGCAGATTAAGTTTCACTTTCATTTTCTCTGAGTCTCTCACTGAACTACAGTGATGTCAGAGCTCCTCCTGTAGTTGTGTGTTGGTTCATGTGTGTCTGTTTGTCAGCTCACCAAGAAGATATTTAAGCAGAATTGATTATTTGGCAACATTTATGAAGAGTTTCCTCGTAAATCTAGTAAAAAATGTGTCTATTGTCAGCACTGAACCCAGCTCTGGTGGCGTTGCTGTGCATCACATGCTGAATAATACTCTTCTATACGAGTCTATGAAGAGGTTTGAGCACATGTATAAATCTTTTTCACATTATTTTATATCAGCTGTAGTTTATCTTCTGTAGTTCTTAATTTCATATTTGAATGGCAAGTGGTAGTCTGCTTAATTTGTCCTTTTACTCTCACAGAGCAAAGACATGGACACTGACAACATGCTTGTTATTGCCACAATCCTCTAGCCTGCTCTCCAGTGAGTATTGAATACATAAATCATACTATTTGACATCTACCATAAGTCAGAAGTCAAATAAAAGGTATCCTTTATTGGTGTTATGTGTGTTTTTTAGGATAATGCTTTGATGAAGGATGCCCTTGTGTTCCTACATGAACACAGATCATTATCTGTTCTGTGTAAGATTTTACATGCTGTAGCTCATAAGAATAGAGTAATTATTAAACATTGTGGAGGGATTGTTCTTTTATGCTGGTTTTACGGAGGGTGATTTTACCCCAATATAATAAAGCAAAGATAATGCAAATGTGAAATGGATTGTCATAACACTTTTATATGCATCCCTATAGATACAGAAGCCACTCTGAAGAGAGATCCTCCTTCTAGTCTCCCTGTATAGTCATCAAAGCCTAGGTTTGGAGATGACCAGCACAGAGACATCTTTAGGTCCACAGCTAAGAGACGATTGCCATGTTCCTATGGCATATAACGCTGACAGTATGCCCTCTACCCCGGGCTGAACACTCCTGTCAATTTCCCTCAGGTGAGCTTTTCTATTTTCTTCATTAATTGCTAGAAAGCTGTTGTACTTTATTGCTGATCATTGAGTTCTAACAATAAGATCTGAATACTAATGCTGTAACATTTCAATTTCTGTTAGCTTGACATTCCTGCAATCAGAGTCTTATCGAGCAGTTTGAGACAGAGGGGTATGTGTACTGGTTTCTGAACATCTCAGTTTGTTGTTTCATCTTTGAAGTCTCTTCCTTGCCAATGGAAATAACTGACCAAACACAGCAACACAGCACAGATGAAACATGCAATAAATCATAAGGCATCAATCAATCATGCCTCGTCATTGTTTTCATAATCACCTTAGTAAAATTCCCACATGGCAATACTTACATTTCTATTCTTGATAACCAACATTAAAACTATTTAAATGAAATTTAAAAAAAAATAATTATGAATTAAGTAACCAGAGTTGTCGTATTGGGGGGGGGGGGGGGGGGGGGGGGGGATATACACTGAAGATCAGGAGCAGACTGATGCAATCCACTCTCACCTGACTTCAGTTCTGGACAGCACACCCACACTGACCAGATCAAATTCATCATGAATGGACTTTTTTCCAGAGACTGGTCTCGTGTTAGCTGAGCTCTGCATTATGTCAGATTCACATTGTATTAAATGTCAAATAGTTTATTCATAATGTGAGACCATTGCTCTAAAAACAATGTTTTTTGTGGTTATTATAGAAGAGACACTTTTTATTTTGTTGTAAGAAGCTAAACATGTGAAATGATACTTGGCTACTTGGGATGTGTGATCAATCTCAGTTCTTTCTCTGGTAGTCCATTATCTGTCCCTGGCTTTTGTGGAAAATCTGTCCATCCTGGAGGCTGAGGAGAAATTTCTGCCAGGACCTGTCGTCTACATAAGGTACTGTAAGGATTTACATTTATGCATTTAGCAGACACTTTTATCCAAAGCGACTTACATTGCATTCAAGTTACAGTTTCTACATTTAATCAGCTCTTGCTTTCCCTGGGAATCGAACCATGATCTTGGCGTTGCTAGCACCATGCTCTACTATTTGAGCTACAGGAAAGCCTATAAGGATACTATAAAGGAAAATGTGGTCAAACATGACATCCTGCCATTATTCACAAATAACCATTTCTTTCTACAACTATCCAACTTTAGTTTTTTTTACCAGTGAGTGGAGCATTTTGACAGGAGGACTGAACAACAATTAAAGAGAGTCATCAACGGGACTCATCCTAGTTCATGCTTTTAATAAATGTTGTTAATATATAAGATTGTTGTACACAAAAAGTTGTCTTTTTCTTCTGAGATGGCTAGATGGCCCTTGGAATTTTAGAAAGGGGTGAATTGTGTTTGTCTTTATAAAACGCTTCGTAGGACACTGTTCTGTTGCTGTATGACAACCAATAGTGAATACTAAAGCATAAATAAATATTACATATTTCATTGGTGCATATGATTACTGTAAGTCTGATGGGCTGAATATGGTTAATATCTGAATGTAACTTTATATATAAATTCACAAAAACATATATATATATCACTCAATCTCCTGTATGAAAATCTGAATATATACAGTAGATCATGTACCATTACATTGTCCATTTGATCCAAATATGTATATAATTAAGTTTTTAATTCACTAATTAAATGTTTAATGATTATTTATTTAAATTTTTTTCAAAAACACTAATTCATTTGTCTCCTGTAGGCTATGTATGTAGACCAACATTGAATATTTGCAGATATTTTAATCTGTAGTGCAGATCATCTGTTATCTTAATGTCATTTTTATAAATTCACACAAAAACAACAAAACTCTCAATTAGTCAATGTTTATGGACGGGACGGTTATTAGTGAAATTTGGAGCGTCGTGGTTTAATAATGTTGCTGTATATCCTCCTCGCTATTGCGATTAGAGGAAATGAAATTCAGCGTGTTGCATTCATGTTCTGTGTTCATCTGCTGACCTGTACATACATAGTAGGCCGATATATTTTTATAAACTATACCGAATTTGGCCTTTTCATATCAGTTTTTTTTATTGCGATAATAATAAATAAATATTACAGTATGTATAAAACAAACAGAAAATACAGTACGTACATAACATACTAAAATCCTTTCAATAATAAACGAGTTATGGTTTAATAGTTCTTTTTCATATCAATGTCTTCATTCAATGAGCCACTTACGTTAAACTTTTCTTTATAATGGTTTTCTATGGGAGGAAAATGCATAATGTGAAACTTTGAGGGTTGCTTTCATATTCTGGGCACATCTGCTTACTTGTATATCTAGTTGGAAACATTAATAAGGTGTATACTGAGTTTTGTCTTTTAATATTACCTTCTTAATTTATTAACCACGTTAATTATTTTTATAACTCGTAAGGGTTCTTATGGTAACACTTATTTGGTTTTAATATGATTCAAATGAAAGTGAGAACAGATGCTCTGGAGAGACAACAGCAAGACAATCATCAAAAGAGAATGGTTTTGCAGGTGATGTTATTATTATTATGATTATTATTTAGTCATTTAGCGACTTACAAATGAGGACAACAGAAGCAATCAATTGTAGTTTTAAAAAAACTAAAAACAGATCCAAAACTAAAAGGTAAAACTTTACAAATACTACCTATACACATAAATTAAGTAAAAATTACAAATGCATACAACAAATCTTTAACACTTATAATTTAAATTAAAAAAAGCTAAATTAAAAATATTAAAGAACAAACGGTATAATAAATTCAGACAGTATTTAACTAAAATTAAAATAGATAACAAATACAGATCAGGACAGTATAGTTTATCAGTAATCCTAAGAAATAACACTGAGCCAAACACACAACTTACTAACACATCGTGAGAAATGCTTATAAAAACTGAAACAGAAGAGAAACAAGTGCTGGCAGGAAAGAGGAGAAATAAAACGCGATACTTATATCGTCTGCCGGTGTCCCTGCCCGGTGGAGTCGATGGCCTTCACACGACAACTGCCCGGTAAACTACGCTTTTTTATACCCATCTAACAAAATACTAATTGAATTTAGCTGGACACACTTTCCTTATTTTCCCACAACAAATGGCCAAGCAAGCGCCGACACTGACAAGATACGCGAGACAGAACGAGCCCAAACAGATATCAGCACATCTGATGGCCACAGATAATTGCTCTCTCCTTGTCTATCCTGACTGATTGGTCTCTAGTCTTGTGTTTTTAGGGTCCTGTTTTAATGTGTTTCTGTATTTTTCATCTTTATGATATTTTGGAAGCGCAGAATTCAATAATCTTGTGGATGGACCACAGCAAGTCCTTTTGCAGTTGTCTCCATCAAAATGCTATGCAGACATAATGGAAATGACTATAAGATTGTAGAGCTCGGACAAAGTTGTAAGTAAACTTATTTACTTTATAAGTGCACATATTTATTGGAGTCTGTAAGCTTTAAGATTGTAAGGCATCCCTTTGTTTTTACCACAGGTTCTGAGCAGGAATTCATCAAAGGACATGACTGTTGGAATTAAACCGAGCATCATCAATCTGCAGCGACGTGGTCCAGGTAATAGAAGAAGAAATCTGGGATTGTGTACTGTGTTAGACCAGTTCTCAAACTTCTTATACCTCTTCAAGTACCACCATAATGACCAACATTAAAATACAGAGCGTAGTAGGCCTAACTATTCAGCTACAGCTCTGCACGGTTCAAAAACAAGGCAGTTTTATTCCTAAAAAAAACTAAATAATTATTAAATTAAAATGTGTTATGCCTAAAAGTTACATAAAAACTGTACCATACTCAAATGTAAAAAACAAAAAAAACCTCAAAAATGAAATTGAAATGTATTGTGTTTTAACATTAATTTATATTTAATTTAGTGATTCCTCTGCGTACCGGGAATGTGTGTTTTATTTCGGCTCCCATGGTAATCATAGACTGTATAAAAAGATGGACGACGCGTCTCCGCTTCCTTCCTCTGGGTAAACGTACCTATTAAACACACTTCCATTTTTGAGCTCAGATTATAAAAAGAAAAAATAATTATCCTACTTGATGTCTTAACCGATGGATGTGTTTGTTAGTGTATACCTCCTGTAATTTCAAGTCAATCAGATCATCACACGCTGAGATATGAGTCTCCATGTGTTCACTGTGTCTCGAGGCCATTTAGAAATCTGTCTAAAAACTTTCACCAAAAGAGGAGATAAATGTACCTTTTTTAGATGTTTAAGCCTTTATTTTGGGTAAGTGTCACTACTTACTGTAAAATGAAGAGATTAATGTTCAGACTTTTGTATATTATAACCTGGAACATGGATGTGTGAAATAATTACATTAGATCCAAAACATAGTTTTAGCAACATAACGCAGATTCTCCAGAACACAGTTAGCTGACTAGCTGGATAAGATCGTATGCTACGCTAATATATTACTCCACAGACATAACTGGCTTGTACTTTTACATCCATAATATTATAAATATACAGTTTATTGCTGGTCTGTGGTTTTATACTGCTGTTATTTTGAAAGATTTCATATTATTGTAAGGTGAGCTTAAAGGGTGCACTACTATAAAAATCACAGCTTCAGTGTGACATCAATAAGAAAAAGTATCATTTCATACATATTATTAATAATAGTTCATATTAAAATATGTACAAACTTAATACATGACCTAGACTATTTATTTAAGCTCTTCTACATTGAACGTCTTTGTAAATACTTCAGAAACACACTTTAAATATTAACTGATGGTTGTCACTTTAAGTTCATCGAGTTTCTATGGATTCTGTCGACTCAGATCTGCAGACTGGCTCTGATCTTTGGTAACTAGCATCAGCTTCTCCAGCCTGTAAATCTGTGGAGAATCAGGACAGAAATCATGTATTCCAGTCTTAAGAGACTATAGAGAAGTTTACATCCATTTAATAAGAGGCTTCATAACGAGGCTAGTTTCTGTGTTCATCCCCATGAATTAAATGTGTTATTGGTTTGTTTTATCTGATTTGTGAATGTGTTACTTAGCTGAACGTGGACTAATATAGATGTTGATATGTGCTTAGATGACACTTCGGCTCCGTTCACAGTAGCTCCACAGAAACTGTTATCATTTACATGTGGAGCGTCTCAAACTCATCTCTGCATGTTGTTGTGAGTTTGGCTTTATTACCGTTCATCTGGGAACACAACGTGCGCCATTTCATCAGATTTTCATCAGAAGGTAAATCATTTATAAATCTACACAAACAGGAGAATACATCACGATTCCCAAATAAAAGCTCAAACCCTCACTCTAAGTTTACACGTTTTGATGTCCACATATTCATTTAATTACATAATAAAGGGAGACGCTATTATAACATACACAAATCAATCACGGTGGAAACATTTAAAGGGAAGTGTAGAAAAGAGGAAGTGATTCTTGCAAAGTTAAGACTTGGACACACAGGGTTAAAGTCAACTTTGTATTTAATGACAAAATGTGTTTCTGATAAATATGACTTTTTATAAGAAATACAGGGTTAGATGAGAAAATATAGGTAGGTTATAATTCAAAAGGAAAGTAAATAAAGAGGAAGAAAAGGAAAGCGAGAATGAAGGGAGGAAAAGGGGAAGATAGGGGAAAGTGAAAGAACAGAAATTAAGAATATATGTTATTTTTTTTATCTAAAGTACATAAAGCCCTGATGTGACACACTCCTGTACAGCAGGTGGCGGTATGCACCTGTAAAAGCTGGTTTGCAATCCACCATTAAACTAAAAGAAGAAGAAGAAGGTTCCCCCCACAGTTTGTGTCGTTGGTTTGTTCCACCGATATACTGTAATGCATTCTAGTAAAGAAGCCCAGCACAAGAGTGTCTTTATGTTAACGAGCAGATGAACAAGAGAAACAACATGCTGTGTGAAACAACTTTCTGTAACATCATACAGAACGAGTTCAGTAACTTGCGTGGATGCGATCTGTGTGTCAGATGAAGGTTTTAGATTAACTTCAAAGTCCCAAATCCAGGGATGGAAAATTAGGAATAATTAACATTTTGTGTGATTTATGGTGTTTAAATCAGTTTTGCATTACATGTTTCCAGTAGATGAGAATCATGTCCAGAAGTGTCCAGTAGAGGCTGTATTCTCTCTCAGTGACTGCTGTTATCAGTGGAAAACGTTTCATGTGTTTATATGCAATTTAATACTATAAATGAAAGCGAAGACCTACTAAAGACATATAATTATAAAGTGATCAGTATAAAAGTGTTTTGAATAGAATGGCAGTGTTTTTGTATTAAGTCTGAGTCACAGGTCTGTGTTTCACAGGGACGTGCAGAGAGCTCCTCAGCGGCAGCGGCTCAAATGTGGAAAAAGATGGGATACATTACTATTTTATATTTTTGCAAGAAGTCACTTATAGCCATAAAGCCTGCATTTATTTGATCAAATCACATTTTAATATACTTTATTAATTTACTTTGCATTTTATGCAATGTTGAATTATTAACAATGTTGAAAACCTGTGATAGTTTTTTCAGGATACTTTGATGAATAAAAAGTTAAATAAGAACTTTTACTTATTTAAAATATAACTTTTGTAACGATATACACTACCGTTCAAAAGCTTGGAGTCAGTATTTTTAATTTTTTTATTCAGCAAGGATTTGTTAAATTGATAGAAACGGTGATAGTAACGATTGATATTGTTAGAAAACATCTCTACTTTGAATAAATGCTGTTCTTTTTAACTTTTTATTTATCAATGAACCCCAAAAAGTATCACAGGTTCCAATTTAAACATAAAATAAAAAATAAGCAGCACAACTGTTATTAATTGATAATAAATCAGTATATTAGAATGATTTCTGAAGGACCATGGATTGAAGACTGGAGCAATGATGCTGAAGAATCACATAAATAAATTATATTTTATTAAAATAGTATAAATGTATATTAAAATAGAAAAACATTCTTTTAAATTGTAATATTTTCAATATTAGGCTACAGTTTTTTTATCAAATAATGATGAGCATAAGACACTTTCATAATGCTGCATAATTATCAGAAATGGTAATATATGGCTCTAGAGCCTGTGGTTTCTGAAAACGCTCGCAACCATAGCAACGCCTCAGATTGACAGATATGGAAAAATAAACAGTTTTCTGAGTTTTGAGCGAGTCGTTACTGTTTTGTACAAATTGTCATGTTCATTAGAATTCAAATGCATTTTGTTTTATTGACCACAATATCATAGCTATTTGTTCGAGGGGCACTTTTGAATAATTTTGGAAAAGGACAGGGGCTCGAGTCCCAAAGCCCCCCCTTCTGCACGAGCCTGCTGTTTAATTAATCTACAATAAGACAGAATGTATTTATTGAACATCTTAATTCTGGGATCAATATACTGTATAAGGATCTTAATGAAATTAACTATAAATATTACATTTTCTCAAATGGACAAATAAAATCAGCAGTGAGTCCTAGGCTGGTTAGATAGACTAATTAAGGTATAAGTATAATAGTATTTCATGTGATGGGTTAACGAGTGCCAAGGCTTGCATTCATTAATAAAATTAAGATTGATTTACTTGTTTACTCTCAAGAATAAAAGGATTAGCATATTTACTGCTGATTTGAACACTCATAATAAACCCATGAATATCCTTTAAAACAGTAAATATGATCATTCTGGATTTCATGCTGATATTGAATTTAGCTGCAAGTCATATTACACCATCTGTGTTACAGACATACTTTCTCTTTAAACTTTTAAAGGGTTCAAATTTGTGAATAAAAGTAATTCTGTTCTATTTTTATAGTAAAACGTACCTCATTGTGCCGTTGTGTTAACATGTGGCATGGTACTATGGTAAGATCATGTCTTTTGGACACTACTATGAACATAATATCATGCTATTTTTATGTATCTTACAGTACTATGTACATACCGTTGTATATGAATATAGTAATCATACAGTTCTATGATACATATCAAGGTTTTGCCGTCTGATTTATTACAGTAATATCACAGAACATGAGAAAATGTAATTATAGCAGAAACATTATAGAAATAGAAAAACAAATGATAAAAAATAGCAGCACAAAATGTTTTCAAAATTGTAATTATAAACATTTATTTTTATAAATCATTGATTATTTTAATATTGTATTTCATTTCAGGAGTATATTATTTATTATAATTGACAGGTGTGATGATCAGTGGGCTTGAGTTTTCACCTCCATCATTATTGCATGGGTTAAATAATGGATAGAGTTTTTCAGTGAAAGACTGAGCAGTGAAAGAGTAGATATGAGAGCTGGACTCTGCATCATAAAAGCAGACCAGACCCTCCTCATAATCCACAAACACACCGACCCGCTGCGGCTTCACTCTCAGAGACAGAGAGACAGGAGAATCAGCACAGGCTTTATATTTATCTCCATTCCTCAGAGCCACAGTCCAGCATCCATCACTGGGTCTCAAAGAGATCGGTCCCTTCCTGTGAATGGATTCTCTGGCCACTCCTAAATCCCATTTAGTCTTTCCCTTCACCTGCACCTCAAAATAAAATCTCCCTGAGGAGAATCCCTCCTTTCCCAAGACACAGGCACATGGATCAAATCTCTCTGGATTGTCTGGGAGTTTCTGTCTAATGTCTCCATCTCTCACTTGTTTTCCATCATCAGACAGAATGAGACGAGGTTGAGCTGTATCAGGATCCAGAGTCACATCCACTGAGAAAACACAGAATATCAATCAAACTCACAATACACAGATTCTGTGATGATGATGTTTCTAATATTTAATCCAGCGTGATCTCATGATAATTCTTATGTATTGAGAAACAGACCCAAATCCAAGCCTTTATTCTGCGATCTTCATCTCATCCCGAGCAGCGAGTCCAGCGACCGGAAACAGAGAAGCCCGCGCTGACTGACGCGTCCGTTACGAATTCAAATGTTGCCGCTTCAAACGACAGGTTTTACGGCAGGACAATCGAACGCTCATTGGCTCTCGCCTGCATTCGTCACAGATTGCGACATGCCGTGTTTCTGTTGAGGTGTGTGTTTGAATGATGCGAGCGCGCGCGCAATGTTGCCAATTTAGCGACTTTTCAGACCCCCAGGGACGCATCATGAAGCAGAGGTGCCCTGGGCACGGACTGATTAAAGGCCCCCTCAGTTGAAATTGCGCTAATATTTTCTTAAATTCAAATAGTAATGGATTCTATCTACACTAAGTGAAAATAGCAGGATTTTCTGATATTTATACTACTTGTCGCAAAATAGTGGCAATTATCTGCACCTCAGTATTGCATTACATTATAAAACAGTATGCAATAATAACGTATTGAGTGTACATTTTTTATCATTTTAATTCAAATTATTAAATGGAAGCCACCTTATTGGTACAATAAAGCCCTCCCGACACCTACCCTAACCCTCCCCGATACTTTATTATCAACTTTTTGGTTATTTCTTTCATTTGTATCGACAATAAATGCTTTTACGATGTGATACGAGATTTGAAAAGGGAGAAAAAAAGATTGGCAAAAGGCGGGATCGAACCCAGGTCAATCGCGTCAAAAATGTATGTTTTGTGCTTGTAAATGTTAGGTATTAATATCTAGTATAATCATGAGAGCAGGCTGTTTAATCAGATTGTAGAGCAGTAATGAAGCTGTGAGTGTATGAATGTAAACTAGTGTAGTGCAGACAGCACACTGTACCTGCATACTGCTGCATCCACTTCAGCTCTGTAGAGACACATGACAAGAAAACATCAGCAGATCAGGTTATATATAAATAACAGAGTAAATCATCATGTTTCTATCTGATCAGTGTATGTATTGATGTACCAGTTTGTGTGAGTTTGTCATCTATAGTGTCCTTCAGTTGGTTCAGAGCTCTCCTCAGAGTCTCCAGACTCTCATCAGTCTTCATACTGATCTCAGGCCAGTTCCTGGTGTTTCTAGAGCTGCACAGGGATGAGTGAATCTACAGCAGGAGAGAGGAGCAATCCTTCAGCATGGGGAGTGTTATGGTGTCATATACTGCATTATCATTGATCAGAGAGATCATGTTGACTGACCTGTAGGAGGTGGAGGTGATCTTCAGTGTGTGAGAGCTGCTCCAGCTCAGTGTTTCTCATCTTTAGCTCAGTGATCTCCTGCTCCAGCTCTTCAATCAGCTCTTGCTCCTGTTTCTCTGCTGCTTTCTGCTGCTCCTCCATCATCTCCAGCAGTTCAGTGTAAAATCCCTGTTGCAAGAATCAGTGTTATTATTGCTCATACATCAGTGTTTTTAAGGGGATTTAAAATACCTCAACAGAAGAATAAACTTCATCCTGTACCGTTTGCTCTGATTGATTCTCAAATCATGTGTTTAGTTGAGGAGAGTTGTGATATTACTGTACTATAAGGTGACCAGACGTGCCTCTTCCCGGGGACATGTTCTGCTCAGGATTTCTAAATTGCCTAAAATAAGCAGGTGTTGGTATTTTGCACTAAACTGATCGATCTTTGTATGACATCAAAGTACTGTGAGAGCGATTCGAAAGCATGGAGCCGTCTGCTCTCTGTAGCTCTCGCAGTACTTTGATGTCAAACAAAACAAAGAAACCTTTTCCATCTCAAAATGTGCACCTCTGGATTGGTCAGTCCAGCAGGGTTAGGTGTAAGAGAGGAAGGTTAAAAGATCTCTACCCAAACCCATCAGGACTCAATACCTTTGAGACAGACGCTCTCCAAGATTCATTCCTTTCTCCTCTGTGCATCTGCGTTCGTCATGCACTCTCTCCCCGGATCTTACGGTACACCTTTCGCTACGCCTGCGTCATACACTCGACCGCCTTGTTATGAACGCGGCTGCTTGAGAGACCGGAAGCTGCACATTTTGGTTTATAAAGTTTAAAGAATCTATATTTTTCTTAAACTAATGCATTGTTTTGCTTCAGAAGGCCTTTATTAACACCCCGGAGCCGTGTGGAGTAGTTTTGTGATGATGAATACGTTTTTTTCAGATTCAGAAACAGGGGCACTATTCACTGCAATTATACAGATTGGAACAGACAGGACAATGTGGAATATAACTCCGACTGTGTTCATCTGAAGAGGAATGGCAGACATGCCTAGGATGCCCTGAGGGTGAGTAAATCTTTGGTTAATTTTCATTTTTGGGTGAACTATCCCTTTAAATCTGTGGATATTTGGAAGAACCCGCTGAGATCTTCCAGCTCACTCCTAATGAACTCATGAAGAATCTTTATTCTCTACACGCATCTGGACTCTTGTTCAGCAACAAAGCCAGCGCAAGTAACCATTTATCAACTATTTAAATGTGTTTCTAATTTTTGACCCCTTTTATTAAGGTGATTTTGATTGATTTTGATCTAGTGGTTCACAGATTTTTAATACTGCCAGTTTTTTGTTCTCTCTCTTTTTTCCTCCATTGTGTATGTTTGTGTTTTGCTTAGTTTAGTTATCATTTATTATAGTGTTTGCTGCTCACAGATCAGAGTCACTAAAACACTGATCTTGCTACATTACTGCTAGTACTGTATACAGTAGGAAAGCTGTTCTTTCTTGGCCAGGAAGATGCTGCTGGTCTGTATATCAGGAGTCTAACATATTTAACTTTAATTAAATTAACTCACTTTTCTGACTTCTGCTGAGTGTTTGATTTCTTGAATCTTCTTGATTCTGTTCTGGATCATCTGCTGCATGTCTTTCTGTGTCTTCATCAGTTCAGTCTATAGAGAGAACAACACAGACACATTTATCATAACACAGATTTACTGTCTTCTCAGGAAACTCAGGAAATTTGAATCTTCATGATATAAGCTTTGTAAAAGCAGTTTAGTCAGTAACTGCTACCTTCTTCTCTTGACTCTCCTCTTCTATAGGAACAGTGTTGTGGTTCTTGTGGTCTTTAACGGTACAGAACGAACACACACACGTCTGATCATCTCTACAGAACAGCTCCAGAGGTCTCTCGTGTTTCTGACATATATAGTCCTCCAGATTACTCACAGGATCCATCAGTTTGTGTTTCTTCAAACCTGCCACTCTCAAATGAGGCTCCAGATGAGTTTCACAGTAAGAGCTCTGACACACCAGACACGACTTCAGGGCTTTCAGCTTTCTTTCCTCACAGACGTCACACAGAACTTCAGTTGTTTTCTCAGGACTTTTCTTTTTACAGTGATCTACGAGCTCTCGGAGTGTGGTATTAATCTTGAGATCAGGTCTTTGCTTGAATGTTTCTTTACAGTATGGACAGCTGCAGGTCTGGCTGTTGTTCCAGCACTTATTCAGACAGGTCTTGCAGAAGTTGTGTCCACATGGAGTCGAGACTGGATCAGTGAACACCTCCAGACATATCGAGCACTGAAGCTCCTCAGTCAGTGAACTAATGGAGGATGACATTACTGGAAAGAGACATTAATTATTAGTGTGACCTCCTTCAATACTGTTTATAAAGAATCCCATGATGCACCTCATGAAGCTGGATGAATGTAAAGAGTGTTTAGAGACAAAGAGTGCTGACTAAAGAAACTCAAATATAAAGAGATCATGTTCAGTCAGCTGGTTATTATTGTAAAATGAACCCTAATATTAATGTGAAGCTCATTTCATGACCACTTACCTAATAAATATATTGACAAGAAATACTGAGTTAAGCTGAACTTATTTAATTATCTGCTGTACATATTAAACATTATTTGAGAGTAAAAGTCATTCATACACTCGGTGTTTTCTGGGTTATGGACTTACATGGAGGATCATGTTCAATACTCCGTCTCCTGGTTTTTCTTGCTGTTGTTGATGTTGGTGAAGATTCTGCCATCGTTCTTTATCTCTTCAAACCTTTTCAAGAACAAATATTGTATTTTACAGCAAAAGTTATTTTCTCTTTTTTAGAATTAAAATCAAATTAGATCATGACAACTCAATCAATATTTATATTAAATAAGTTAAAGCTTGTTTATAAGTGATAGTGAGAGAAACACAATCATTCATTTGAAACACAGACTCATGAACTCACTGAACAATCTGAGCTGTTTAGATTAAAGAAAGTACAAAGAATATACAGGTCCTTTTCAAAAAATTAGCATATTGTGATAAAGTTCATTATTTTCTGTAATGTACTGATAAACATTAGACTTTCATATATTTTAGATTCATTACAACACAACTGAAGTAGTTCTTTTATTGTTTTAATATTGATGATTTTGGCATACAGCTCATGAAAACCTCAAAAAATTAGCATTTCATGAAAAGGTTCTCTAAACGAGCTATTAACCTAATCATCTGAATCAACTAATTAACTCTAAACACCTGCAAAAGATTCCTGAGGCTTTTAAAAACTCCCAGCCTGGTTCATTACTCAAAACCGCAATCATGGGTAAGACTGCCGACCTGACTGCTGTCCAGAAGGCCATCATTGACACCCTCAAGCAAGAGGGTAAGACACAGAAAGAAATTTCTGAACGAATAGGCTGTTCCCAGAGTGCTGTATCAAGGCACCTCAGTGGGAAGTCTGTGGGAAGGAAAAAGTGTGGCAGAAAACGCAGCACAACGAGAAGAGGTGACCGGACCCTGAGGAAGATTGTGGAGAAGGACCGATTCCAGACCTTGGGGGACCTGCGGAAGCAGTGGACTGAGTCTGGAGTAGAAACATCCAGAGCCACCGTGTACAGGCGTGTGCAGGAAATGGGCTACAGGTGCCGCATTCCCCAGGTCAAGCCACTTTTGAACCAGAAACAGCGGCAGAAGCGCCTGACCTGGGCTACAGAGAAGCAGCACTGGACTGTTGCTCAGTGGTCCAAAGTACTTTTTTCGGATGAAAGCAAATTTTGCATGTCATTCGGAAATCAAGGTGCCAGAGTCTGGAGGAAGACTGGGGAGAGGGAAATGCCAAAATGCCTGAAGTCCAGTGTCAAGTACCCACAGTCAGTGATGGTCTGGGGTGCCATGTCAGCTGCTGGTGTTGGTCCACTGTGTTTTATCAAGGGCAGGGTCAATGCAGCTAGCTATCAGGAGATTTTGGAGCACTTCATGCTTCCATCTGCTGAAAAGCTTTATGGAGATGATTTCATTTTTCAGCATGACCTGGCACCTGCTCACAGTGCCAAAACCACTGGTAAATGGTTTACTGACCATGGTATTACGGTGCTCAATTGGCCTGCCAACTCTCCTGACCTGAACCCCATAGAGAATCTGTGGGATATTGTGAAGAGAAAGTTGAGAGACGCAAGACCCAACACTCTGGATGAGCTTAAGGCCGCTATCGAAGCATCCTGGGCCTCCATAACACCTCAGCAGTGCCACAGGCTGATTGCCTCCATGCCACGCCGCATTGAAGCAGTCATTTCTGCAAAAGGATTCCCGACCAAGTATTGAGTGCATAACTGAACATAATTATTTGAAGGTTGACTTTTTTTGTATTAAAAACTTTTCTTTTATTGGTCGGATGAAATATGCTAATTTTTTGAGATAGGAATTTTGGGTTTTCATGAGCTGTATGCCAAAATCATCAATATTAAAACAATAAAAGGCTTGAACTACTTCAGTTGTGTTGTAATGAATCTAAAATATATGAAAGTCTAATGTTTATCAGTACATTACAGAAAATAATGAACTTTATCACAATATGCTAATTTTTTTAAAAGGACCTGTATAACTTCCAAAAAATGTGTAATTGTTAATAAGGGAAGGTGTGATTTAAAGTGGCAAACACTTTAATTTCAAAGAAAAGAAAACTGAAACACGACCCCCACTTAACAAAAATCACAAGATGAAGCGTCTAGATTGGGCCAAGAAATACATGAAGAGCAAGTTTTCAAAGGTTTTATGGACAGGTGAAATGAGAGTAACTCTTGATGGACACAGAGCAGCAGCTGGAGTCAGACGTCAGTAACGTGATGCTGGTGTAATGCTGTGAGCTGCTAATAGTGTCGATGAGCTATAGTTGGACCTTTTTGGGTTGCAGACGGACTGAAAATGCATTCCCAAAGCTATTGGAAATTTCTGGAAGACACTTTCTTCAAACAGCGATACAAGAAGTAGTCAGCATACTGGATACTTTGAAAGGACAGGAAGATATCATTACATTTTTGTATTTTGTTTTCTATTTTTTCTTGTTTACTAATTGTTTCACACTGAGATAAATGAAGAAACGTCCTTTATAATCGAATTGGCTAATAATTGTGCACAAAAATATTTGAGAAAGTTGTTGTAATTCCCTGAGAGAGACAAATCTAACTTTGTTTTAAACACGTCATTTAAAAAAAAAAAAAAAAAAGTTTAGGACTTACTCATAGCATTGTACTTATTCAAGCATAAAATGAATCATTAAAACACATATTGCATAATAGTTAATGCAGCAGGTTTGTTCAGTTTTTCAGCAGGTTATTTACTTCCTGTTTCTTTAGTCTTTATGTCATGAGGCAAAATGACAGAAACACCGAACTTTGTTCAATCAAATGACACACTGTTAATACAATTCTGACACAGTTTCAGTGAATTAATCAACTAAAGCAGCTGAGTATTTGACGCTTAAACCTGCTTCTGTTCAACTCATTCCAGTCTGATATAAACCCTACTAAACCAGACCCCTGCCATCAGAAACCTGTTCAGCACAATCTCTCTTATATTTCTATCACTTACCTCTGAGTAGCAGATGTGTTCACAAGGGTCTTTAATCGACTCAATATTCTGTTGTTTATAGTTTGATCTTTTCAGGCGTCCATATTATTGCAGATTAAGTTTCACTTTCATTTTCTCCGAGTCTCTCACTGAACTACAGTGATGTCAGAGCTCCTCCTGTAGTTGTGTGTTGGTTCATGTGTATCTGTTTGTCAGCTCATCAAGAAGATATTTTAGCAGACTTATTATTTGGCAACATTTATGAAGAGTTTCCACGTAAATAAGCAAAAAAAAAATCTCTCTATTGTCAGCACTGAACCCAGCTCTGGTGGCGCTGCTGTGCATCACATGCTGAATAATACACTTCTGCATGCCCTCTGACATCTTTTACTTTGTTACAGATGCTGTTCTTGCAGAGATTTACACACAAGTACATCTGATGTGTGAGCGGCCATCAGGCACAAGTGTAATAAAGAGCAATTCAGCAAAAAAGTGAAGTTTGTGTGTTGCTGCTGTTACAATTTATTATTTTTTAATGTTTGTTTTTTCAGTTTTTTTTTTTTTTTAACATGGTTGGTGCATTTCATGTTTTGCAATACTAAAGCCATTTGAGGTTTAACTAAACACTGTTTAAACTGTTAATAATGTGTCTCTGTCTGTCATTGAAGTCATGTTATTTACTGTAATGACCTTGAAAAGTGGATTCAGCATTGGGGAAAAAGGAGCAACTTTTTACTCAAAAATAATGTGTTTCAAAGACACTCATAATTAATTTGTAACATACTTGTGATACAAAAAAGTACACTTTAATATCACTAATCAAGCATATAATTAGGCATACACTTAAAGTGTATTAAGTATACTTGAAGTTGTTCCAATTTAGCATATACAAGTACACTAAATACATTTAAAGTTATACCTTAATTACACCTAAAATATACTTAGAACAAAAATAGTTGTTCCAAAATAGCACACTTCAAGTTAACTAATCATTAACACACTTGAAGTACACTAATAATAATAATAATATATTTTAACATCTCAAAGCGCTTTACATATAAATACAAATAAGAAGTAACAAAGATACATACAAGAGTACAAAAGAAAATTACAAGAATATTCATGAATTCAATGAAAATTCACATATATGCTAACCGGAAAAAAAAGTTTTGAGAGGATTTAAAAACACTAAAAGAAAGATTCAGCCTGTCTAATTTCAGAAAGGAGAGAATTCCAGAGTTTTGGCGCCACAGAAGAAAAAGCCCGGTCACCCATAGAGCGAGTTGGAGGAATCAGAAGAGCGGAGATTATGCCTTGGGGTGTAGACAGTCAAAAGTTCAGTCAGATATTCTGGTGCTAAACCATGCAGGGCCCTGTAGGCAAGCACGAGAATTTTTAAATCTATGCGAAACCTGACCTGAAGCCAGTGCAAGGACTCCAAGATTGGAGTGATGTGCTCACTTGTCCTGTACCTTGTCAGGATTCTGGAAGCTGCATTTTGAAGATACTACAATTTGTTTAAAGTTGATTTAGAGACCCCAGTGAGCAGAGCATTACAGTACTCGATTCGAGAAAAGACAAACGTATTGATCAATCTTTCGACCACAGAGAAAGATAACATGGGGCGCAATCTTGCAATGTTTCTGAGGTGAAAAAAGAGATACTTTAACTGTGTTCTGGACATGAGGAACAAATGTCAAGTTTGAATCAAATATTACCCCCAGAATTGTTTTTATTTAGTTTGAAACTCCACAACAGAACCATTCATCTTTAAGGTTAAAGTGCCAGCTTTACGTATTTGGTGGAGTGAACCAATCAGCATATCCTCAGTCTTGTCACTGTTGAGACAAAGAAAATTTTGTGACATCCATATTTTTACCTCCGATATGCAATGTTCAAGAAAGGCAACAGCCGAATTATCACCAGATTATGAGTGAATGTAAATCTGAGTGTCATCTGCGTAAAAATGATCCTTAAGACAGAGGGATCTTAAAAATTGCCCAAGGGGAAAAATGTACATGCTAAAAAAGTAGGGGACTCAAAACTGAACCCTGGGGAACACCAAACTGCACTGAACCGATATTGGACCTGCATCCACCCAGGTACACAAACTGCCTACGGTCTGAGAAGTAAGACTTGAACCAGTTTAATGCAGTGTCAGTAACACCAAACACAGTTTCCATCCGAGAGAGTAAACGAGAATGGTCTACAGTGTCGAAAGCTGCGATGAGATCGAGTAAAATCAGGATTGACAGAGAGCCAGAGTCAGCAGCAATTAACAGATCATTGGTGACTTTAACTAATGCTGTTTCAGTGCTATGCAATTTGCGGAAGCCAGATTGAAGGGGCTCAAAAAGATTGTTTAAAGTAAGGTGAGCGTATAACTGAGAGGCCACAATTCGCTCAAGCAGTTTAGCCAAAAAGGGCAGATTGGAAATGGGATGAAAATTATCGATGTTTACCCAGTTTACGTTGGGCTTTTTTGGTACAGGTGTTACAGCAGCGATTTTGAGTGCAGCAGGCACAACACCCGTGCTCAGTGAGTCATTTATTATACTCAAGACGACCGGGCATAGTGAGGCAAAACATGATTTAAACAGACAGGTGGGTATGGGATCAACATGGAAGTGCCAGGTTTCATTTGTGAAACCCCATTACCCAGGGAGACGAGATCAAGTAAGCTCAAATTTGAGAGAAAGGTGCCAGAAAAATTAGGAATACTGAGAGCAGAATCAACAGAAGTAATGAATTTGTGAGTATTGGCAATTTTTGAACTGAAATGATCAATACATCTATTACAAAGCTGATCTGAGGCAGGTACATTAGAGGAACTGTTACCTTTGAGCAGTTTGTTAATGGTACAAAACTGTTTTTTGGACTAATTTTGATTATTGTCAATTATCTGAGAGAAAAACTGAGATCTGACAAATACAATATCTGCCTTATATTCGAGTAAGTGGTCTTTCCAAGCCTGGTGATGCACATTCAGGCCAGAGGTACACCACCTACACTCCAGCTTACGATAAGCTGCCTTCCTAGAGCGCAGCTCGACATTATACCAGAGCGCAGATCGTACACAGAACGGGATTTCATAGGTGCAAATAAGTCCAAACCAGACAAAAGAACAGTATTTAACCGAGAGACACTGACAGTTAGTCTAGCTGCAAGTATACTTAACTTTTTTTTTCACTAGGGTGTACAATCAAATATACTGTAAACACACAGGGAAACTTTTCATAATTGCTGAGTTATTTATGTAATTGAAAATGAATGACACAGAAGACATTCTGAAGACTAAAATTCGTAAAATAAGTATAAAAGTGTTTTTGAATTAAGTCCGAGTCAGTTACCAGTTTAAAGGGTTAGTTCACCCAAAAATGAGAATTAGTCCATGTTTTACTCACCCTCAAGGCATCAACGTGATACAAACTACATAAAATGACAAAAACCATCTTTGGACAAAATATTTTTGCAGTGAAATTTAATTAATCATTGAATTATTTACAGTGTTACTTTGTCTCACGTCCCATTAGATCATTTGATTACAACATCAGTTTTCCAAAAGCTCTATATTTGTCAAAGAAAGTAAAATGTTCTCATTTGCAAGTATAGTAACTCATTCTTATAAAAACGGTTAATTTTTCGCTTTATAGATTTTTTTTTTCTTCTGTCTTGACGTGAAGTCTTCATTTGAGTCTCCAGCAGTGATTCACATGTGTCTGAGGTTCACCTTTAAGGCACAAAGCATTTCATTTAGAATGATGTGCATCAATGAACTGTTCACAATAATAGCAGGAATAAGAAATAAATAAGTAAATACATCACACACTTAGAGTCTATTCCAGTTTACCCGTCGTAAATCAAACAAGTCCTGCAGCATGAAGCGAATTCTGGGAGAGGTTTTCTGCTCCTTAATAATTTTGTTCATCTGGTGAAAATATTGATCCATTCGGGGCTGAAAAGACAAAAAAATACAGCAGAATATTATGGAATGCCAAAGCTGCCATAATTAGAAATAAATGTACAAAGTAAAAAAGCAAATATATATAATTATTTATAATTTTATTTCCTTATGTATTTTTTCCATGTTTATTTATTTCCACATTTATGCATCTATGTATGTATTTATTTCTTTATGTATTGCCACATTTATTCATTTCTTTTCACATTTCTTCATCCGTAGGGTAATGAGGAGTGCGTGTTTTACAGCAGGAATAGCAATCGAGCCAGAGTAGTCGAGGGGTAAGCTTTGAGGCCACAGTGACACCTTGTGGTGCCAAAACGAAGTACAAGAAGTGTAGCCTACATGACGCACCTGTTGATAGTGTGGGATGAATGACTTAGATGGGCAATATGGCCAAAATCTTATATCACGGGTTATTATTTCCATTTCACGTGGGCGGTTGTTTTGGCTGGGAAGCGTGCATTTGTTGAAGCTCGTGAAAGCCTGCAATCGCTTTGTAATATGTGCTGTTTTTTTAGGTTTCACTTTCAACACACAACACACATTTCAAAGAGTCGGGATAGAAGGATGCATCAGTTACTGTAGAAGATTTGTCACCTCGCGCCACCTCCCGTGTGGACAGTCACCGCATCAACTGATTATAATGGGTTCTCTTGGTGTAGACACTGCTTTAGAAACGGATTAATCACACATCTTAGGCAGGGTCTAGGGGTCGACCGATTATTGGCCTGGCCGATTATCGGCACCGATATTAAGTATTTTTATGATAATCATATCGGTCATTTTCAAAACCGATTTGCCGATAAAATTTTATTTTGAAACACGCTATTTGGCTCTGATGCAGCCTGTTGGAACTCACCACTCTGTGGCCTAGAGCAGTCTCCGCAGATCTGATTCGTTGGGAGTCATGAGTCCGACCAATGAACGTGGAAGGCTAAAGGTACTCTCACACCGAAAGCACTTGCTAAGTGGAGCTGCTTCAGTGATCTGAACTGCTCTGAGAGTTACTTCATGAGCATTTGACCATTTCATTTGAGTAAAACTATTCTCATATCATAGGCTACAGCCTACGCTATTGCCTACATAGGCTACAGAAACTTAGAAAGGTCCTCATGGCAACCCGTCAAAATAAAAGTTTGGTTTAGCTACTGCTACTACAATAATTACAACTTTTGGTTAAAAGAATAAGATCACAAAATATGCTATTTCTTCCATGTTTTAATTTGATGTTTTTTCCATGTTTTGTTTGCCAAAAAATAGAGTTTAACTAATTTGTTTAAAAGATAAATTAAATTAATGTTTTATGCCTTCATTTGCACTGTACTGTAAATTAAAATTAATGGATATTACTGTCACATTGGCCAAGTTTAGGATGACAAAAACATTTCAATAGGCTATTAAACCAAGTGTGCCTAGAAAAGGCTATTAGTGTTATAGTTGAATTAAAATAGTTGCTGTCTTAACTTCTACAATGGAGCTATGAAGACAATTAAATTATTTACGCTTGTTATATACATTGTGCTTCTTTAAGTCAATCAATTTATGTGCATTAGATGATGAATTGAATAGTCACCTCTTATAGGTTATGATTTAGTCATCAGAAAATAATTAATGAAGAATTATGAGAGGTTATGGTATTACACATACATTTCTAACATGTAAATTATTGAAGCCACATACTTACATTTCCCCAAGCCCTTTAGCTGTAGTATTTAGTATTCATAGGCTTAATCATGAAGCATACAGTGGCCCCACTTTTAACTCTCTCTTTATATTACCCTTATTGTAGATGGATGCACTGAGGAAGACAAGAGTAAGAAGTGCAACCAACACAGGCTCCAGGAACGTGTTTGGGAACCCCAGATTACTTGGACTACAGAAATAAAACCTTTTATTTGCAGTGTTAACTTATGAATTAAATGAAAAACAACAAATAAATCACAGGAACAAAATATTTTACAATAAGAACAAAAAAAAAAAAGACAAAATTACAAAATGAATGCGGAGTTTGACGCATCTCCACTACATAGCTGCATACAATCGTTGGTGTTTGTTTAATATTTGCGACTGACATGTTTTAGGCTACAATGCATGGCGTGTGTGTTTCATTAGCTCCTTTCCCATGGACACCTTTTGTTTGATCTAATTCTGGATATTTCCGGTTGATGACTCCAGTGATTAATCCGTATCTAAAGCCGTGTCTTCACCAAGATGACTCATTATAATCAGTTGATGCGATGACTGTCCACACGGGAGGTAGCGCGAGGCGACAAATCTTCTACAGTAACTGATCTATCCTGACTCTTTGATACTGTGTTGTGTGTTGAAAGTGAAACCTAAAAAAAACCCCAGCGCGCATTAGAAAGCGATTGCATGCTTTCACGAGCTTCAGCAAATGCACGCGATCACAGATTGCACGCTTCCCAGCCAAAACAACCCCCCACGTGAAATGGAAATAATAACCCGTGATTAGGGGTGCAACAGATCGTAGATGATCTGTGATCATACAGAACAGTCCGCATGGTTCGGCACGCATGTGATTCGCGGATGAACTGATGAGTTTAACCACCATAGAGTGAAAGTTTATCATTTGGAGGCGTTTCGGGACTCGCGCTCTGTTTTCTGCGCTCAGCCGCTGCCGCACACACTGAAGTGCGCACACGCAGAGAGAGAGAGAGGCACGATTCAGACAACGCCTCAACAGATGGATACATACACACAAAGTTGGCAAGTATTCTGGTAAACACAGTCGGTTATGTCTTAAGTTAACGTATGTGCATAATGTATGTGCTTAATGTATGTGCATGTCCCAATGTGCATATCCACCCTATCTGCCCTAAATAGTACTGACAGTTACTAATATCACATAATTTAGGATGGATAATGCGCACATTGGGACGCAGGCATTAAGAAGTTGGGGTCAAACTTATCAAACGATTCATTTTAACGCATTCAAATGTTTAGATTAATAGCATGCGTTAACGTTAACAGCCCTAATATATTTAAATAATCTTAATTTATAGTTAAACTATAAATCCAACTGCCAAAAATGGAATAAATTTTTTTTTTTTGCCGCAGTCTCCCATTTTTATTTTCGTATCATTAACATCATTATATATTTAATCATTTACATTTTCAATTTTGTTGTATGTTTCTGTTGTTTTTATTTTTTTATAATTTTTTTCTATATACAATTTTAAAATTTATTTTCATTTATTTTTTTAAGCTATGTAATGAGTGTGTGTCACCTTGGCCTTCTCATAGTCCAGTTCTTTCCCGATGGTGGACAGCAGGCAGCAGAGACACTCCAGACTCTCCTCCTCCTGCTTCTTCTTCAGTAGTTTGACGATGATGTCGTGCATGATGGTCTCCTTCAGCATCCTCAGCTTGAACAGCTCCCCAGTGAACTTGATGTTGCCTAGTGACCGTCGCTGGGCTTTGTCTTTGGCGTCCTCGAGTTCCTCCTTCAACCTCTGCTTCTCCTCTTCCTGAAGGGGCAGAGGCAGGAAGTGAAGTCATAAATGCCTTTGTACTATGTAAATAAATAAGAATATAAATTTACACATATTTGCATACTGTCTTTTTGATATGAATCTTAATTGCAAATCATAATACGTTTAAAACAGCAGTCAAATGTGACAGTATGTCCTGCTCTTTGACGTAGCTGATTATGAAACAAAGGCTATGGATTATTTAAATACATATACTGCATGTGTGAGAATGAAGGGCATTTTCCCCCATGAATTAACATTTGAAAAAATTAAGACATTAAGCCAGCAATTAATAGTATTTTAATTTTACAGTTTACTGTAAAAAACAAAAACATTTTTTTTTATTATTATTATGTTTTTTACAATGAAATATAATATTATTTATTTTGTTTCATACTTTCATAATAATCGTTATACTGATCTCATTACAGTGTAATATTCCAACTGTAGTATTTATTTTGTTTTCTGTTTTTTTTTAGAAGAACAACAATAGTTATATTAATACTTATATTTTTATTAAATAATAACAACAATAAAAATTGTATTATTTTAATATAAAAATAAAATTATTAAATAGTCTTTTATTTTACAGGGAAATTTTTACAAAAGTAATATCTCATTTTGTTTTATTTATTATTTTTGTTTCTTATTTAATATTGCAGTGAAAGATTACATTAGTAATATTTATTGTATTATTAAGTCATAATAACAATAACAACAGTTATATTGATATATAAATCACAAAATAGTTGGCTAAATTGTGCAACCCAACAAACAAGCACAGCAAATTTGATTATTATTTTTTTTTTTTAATTGAAAAAAAAAAAAAAAAAAAAAAAAAAAAAAAAATCACAATTTTAAATCAGAAAAATGGCAAAAAGACTGTCCTGCCACAACCCCTACATATCAGTCCGCTCAGGTGTGTGTGTGTGTGTGTGTAGTTCATACCCCTGTGGCGGCATCCAGCTCCTTCTGCTTCTCAAACATTTCATCATTTTTGTCCTTCTCAAACTCTCTCCGACAACGATTCAGCAGCAGCTTCCTGAAATTCACCGTCCTACCAGGATTATCTGTGGTGGGAACTTTCAGCTGCGATGAGAGACAGACGATAAAACAAACTAGACACTGCAGGAGCTGCTTTTGCGTTCACAGTATTTGGCTCATACTCACCCCCATAAGGCAGCGGCACATGTTGGCGTAGGTGTCAGAGAAGTTGGGCTCAGAAATGGCCTTCTCAAGGATGAGCTCGACCACTCCTTTCAGACGCTCCTCTGTTTTGATGGTCAGTTCTGTCACCTGCTTCATCAGCGGCTGGAACGTCTGCGGCGTCAGTTTGTTCAACACGCTGCTCACGCATCTGAACAGCTCCTGCGTCTTCAAGAACTCGGGCTCGTCCTCGTCTGTGCGACCGCTGCACTTCACTGATGGTTTCCAGGCCTTCTCTTCTTTATTCAGCTGGGCGTCTTCAGTGAGGGAAACACTCGCAATCATCTTCCACGGCTCCTTCCCACACTGACCTTGACCTGAATGACTAGGGCCGCTGAGACCGGATGGCTAGTGAGACAGAGGAAGATATGCATTATACTTATAACTTATACTTAGGTTATATATTTATTTATATATAACCACTTTTTAAAAGTGAACTAATCCTTTAATTTGAATGCTGTCTACATCGCATACAATAGCCTACACTCCAGTAGCCTGAGCCTATGGTTAATGTAATAATTTATTAGCTAATGTAATAATTTCTATAATTATTAACACATAAGAACCCAGACCAATTTCTTGGGGAAAATTATGGGGCATATAAAACAGACTAAATATAAAAATTTTCTGCAGTTGTTTTTTAAATAACCCCTCCTTGTGAAAGACCTGTAATGTTACATTGGGTGCTAAAAAAAACAACAACAAAAAACATTTTATAATTTATTTTAGTTTTTTTTATATAGGTTTTTTTCACCCCTGTTTATTTGCTTTTCCACAACACATCAAAATGATTACTTTTCTGGGAATATAAAATAAAAACCTTTTTCAGAAGTAATATAGTTTTTGCATTTTACTTGCTTTGCCACAACATATTTCAATGGAGAGCTTTTTTAAATGGGTTATTGTTTATGTGTGTTTATGTGTGTCAGTCTGTGTCTCGTGTTTCCCCGCCTCTCGTGTCCATATTTGGCCTTCCTGTTCCTGTCCTCGTTCCATGTTCATTAGTTGATTAGTCCCTAGTCCTGCGTTTAATTGCCCTGCACCTGTTTCCGTTCTTCCCTGTTGATTTCCCAGTGTTCTTAAGCCCTGTGTCTCCCATGTCCTGTATTGTTCATCCATCCCCCAAGCGCCATGTTCTGTGTGTTTGGAAGTTCAATAAAACTCCGAATTGGATATCTCCGTGTCTCCTCGCTCCTCTCTCCCAGTGCAACGTGACAATGTGATGTGGATATGTTTATTTCTGTTATCGTCTTGTGTTTTTTAGCTTGTGATTGTGAAGCACTTTGGGCAACGTGAGTTGTATAAAACTGTGCCATATCAATAAACAAAACAATTTCTTAACCTGTTACCCTGCGCCCCTATTTTTGAGCATTTTGTAAAAAACGATATAACCAAATAAAAATGTCTGTAGCTCTTGAACCCTAAGGTCTATATTTAAAAATCTGGTGTTGTTTGAAACTAGACACTTGATCCTTTGTTACTCTAGAGTCATAATAACTCAAAATTAGTATAGCAATAGAGTAAAACAAGGTAAAATATACATGAAATTGACTCGCGATATGTTTTAATGAAGCTCACTAAGGGAAAAATGGATGAGACTTTCATGCCAAAGGCCTGAAAACACCATAAAGATAAAGCTGAACATCTGACCATGTTTTGATTCAAATTTGAGGATGATACTCCCAAAAATGTAGTTTCTGTAAGCTTTTATTTAAAAAAAATCTAGGCGTCCTTTCAAAAAAGCCATTTGGAGACCCCAAATAGACACTTTGTAAACAAATGTCCAAATGAGTCAAAACTACATAATACATATATGTATATCAATTCAGAACTGCTCTGCCCACCAAAACACACAATAAAAAACTATTTCTGAACAGCATTTGTAGTGCTGACTCATTTAGTCATTTGGTTAGTCTACAAATGGCATTTTTGAAAAAAAACGCCTAAATATTTCCTGAAATAAAATATGAAATAATAAATTTTTTATAGGTAAAGACTTACAGAAAGTACATCTTTATGGTATTTCATTTCAAGAAAAGCTTTGGAAAAGTCATTTGGATATTTTATTTCAAGAAAAGTCTAGGAATCCTTTCAAAAATGCTATTTAGAGACTCCATAAGACACTGCATACTACATATGTATATCAATTCAGAACTGCTCTACCAATGAAACCACAAAAAAACACAAAACTATTTCAGAATTTGAACATAACTAAACAGTCTTTATTCTGAACAATTCCAATAATGAAAACAGTGAACCAAAACAGATTTGATCATTTTTGAACTAGTGAAAACACAAAACATGCAAAATACATTGTTTTTACAACATTTGTATTTTTTATTTATTTTATATGGTGAATATTATGAATATTACTATTTTACTAATATAGTAATAGATTACTATTACTAATATTACTAAATAATAAAAAAAAACAACTATTTACAGTATTTACAGTGGAGGAAGACGCTCTAGCAGCCACTAAAATGGTTTTTTTTCTGACCATCTGGATTCACCAGACCTCTGAAAAGACCGGGAAGAGTGAGAGAAAAAGAGTGAGAAAGTGTGTAAGCAAAACAAATCAAACTTGCAACACTGTTTACATTTTGTACACACACACACACACACGCGCGCACGCACACACACACAATAACCGGGACATACCCACAAACAAACACACCCACCCACCCACACGAACAAAACTCATGTAATCCCCTCATATTATCCCTCTCCGTTGTCATTTTTAGAATCTAAAACAGCTAACATGAAACAAAAGCTGCAAATACATGATAAAGACACATAAACATTCAAGAGGAGGGTGGAGACACTTACGTGCTAATGCTATCCACGCTTCCCAGCGATCTCAGCGCGTATTCGGCTACTAAATTAGCCATTTTTCTCCCCACGTCCTCCAAAACACCACCAAACGCCACAGAAACACTTCTCAAGTCGAAGATCCACGATGGAGAGATTCAGATGTGAGCTTTGGACAACATCTGTTCGCTGATAGCCAGTCTGTGTAGCGCTGCGACGCCATTATGTGTACGCTTCATGCGTAACCCGAGAGCGCACGAAAACACACGGACAATACGCCGAGCTATTCTCTAAACAATCTTACGTAAACTATTCAAACTGTCAATCACTGTAAACGTCCTTGTGGTTGGCTAACACTTCCATCCATCAAAACTGTGCTGGCGAGGCATTGGCTGGGTTCAAACACCCCTATTGTGATGTGTCCGGATTGACACCTCGCTGACCCATTCACGGACGCGCTTACTGTCCCGGGTTATAACAGCTCCTGCGATTGAAGGAGAGAGACGAGGGAGGGCTATTCTTACTCGGAAGAGACGATTCTGCTGGAAATAGATGGCGTTTCAAAGCTGGAATACGAATTATAATCGATATTTATTGGAAAATGGACGCTATCGATAACTATAACTCGAATCGCTTATGTAAACAAAGGAGGATCTATCGTGTTTTCCCCTATTTTTTCGTTGTTTTGGATTAAAAAGTGGATGCATTTTGAAGAGTGGACCCTTCTCTTGAAATGTATGCTGGTGTGTCTTGGAATAGTCTGAGCTGACCAGCGCTATTGGCGATCAAACGTGAGTACTGCGGTTCGCTTTGTTCATTTTAAATGGCCGGTCTTTCAGCATTTCTGTTAACCCTTTCCTCTCTGGTGTATTGATTTCAAAAACAAGCTCACATCGTTAATCTTGAGTGTTTTAGCTTTCAAATGATATATAGTTAATGATAATTGATTGAATATTGTTCTAAAACAAAGGTAATAAAAAGTCCGACCACGCCCGACCACGCCCTTCCGGCCCGCCCGCGGGCCGATGCGGGTTAACAGGTTAATTCAAAATTAAATATTAATAATTCCATCTCTGGTAATTCCGGGTTGCTATGGTCATGCAGGTTTGTTTACGCATTAAACTCGTGGCCACGAGAACGTTCCTTCAACATAATATCGTTACCTCGAGTTAATATGTCCTGGCCACGAGAAAACTACTGTAAGTGAACCGAAGACGGTCACCGTAGATATCACCAAAATAAAACAAAGCTAAATTTAAATGAAAAACCTCATTACAAACACATCACACGTTTCTCAACGGCTCTGGTGATAAGGCACGCTCATTTAGAGGGAAGATATGATTGATCAGTTGGCCCTCTGTAATTTCACAGCTGGACCACCAATCACACAGCCGCAAACACTAGGCGGAAACGTTCAAATATGGAGAAAATGGGCGGGGTTCATTAACCCATTCACTGAATATAGGCAGATTTGAAGAGCTTATTTCCACAGAAATTGCATTTATTTTATTTAGATGATGATTGTCAAATTATGAATTGATTAAATAAAATGAGAAATTATGACTTTTTATTGAAATAATATTTAAAATTTGATCATTTTAAATCATTTATAAACAAATTGTAAATATTGTTTTTCCCCCACTGATATAGTATAAACAAACATATATATACATATAATTAATCTTCAGCAAGTCTACCATTAAAAATAAATTAACTGAAAATAATACTTCTACTGGAGTAATATTTTATTATGGCAACACACATTCCTTAATGAATCTGTGGTTTTCAATTAATCATTTAAGTTTATGAATAAAAATCAATAATAATAATAATCAACCTACTGACGATGTGACACAAATAGCGAAAAATCCCAGTGCTGTTGGACTATTGGAGAGACACAACTAGGCTAAATTATGTATAATGAATATTTAGACCAATTTAAATAATTTTAAACTCACGTTTCTGACTTCTGCTGAGTGTTTGATGTCTTGAATCTTGATTTTGTCCTGGATCACATCTTTCTGTGTTTTCATCATTTCAGTCTACAGAGAGAACAACACAGAAGACAAATCTGTTATGATAAACGAGTATAAGGAAGCAAAAAATGCAAAAAACCCCCCCAAAAAACATGAAATTAAATGTTTTATTTCACAAGATAATCCGATTCCTTATGATAAAAATTTTAAAGCTTAAAAAACGTAAAGCTCAAACGTTTTTTAGTTACTTCTACATTCTTCTCCTCACTCTCCTCTTCTATAGGAACAGTGTTGTGGTTCTTGTGGTCTTTAACAGAGCAGATCGAACACACACACGTCTGATCATCTCTACAGAACAGATCCAGAGGTCTCTCATGTTTCTGACATATATAGTCCTCCAGATTACTCACAGGATCCATCAGTTTGTGTTTCTTCAAACCTGCCACTCTCAAATGACGCTCCAGATGAGTTTCACAGTAAGAGCTCTGACACACCAGACACGACTTCAGGGCTTTCAGCTTTCTTTCCTCACAGACGTCACACAGAACTTCAGTTGTTTTCTCAGGACTTTTCTTTTTACAGTGATCTACGAGCTCTCGGAGTGTGGTATTAATCTTGAGATCAGGTCTGTTCTTGAATGTTTCTTTACAGTATGGACAGCTGCAGGTCTGGCTGTTGTCCCAGCACTTATTCAGACAGGTCTTGCAGAAGTTGTGTCCACATGGAGTCGAGACATTGGTTAAAGTGTGAGAACTGATAGTGGTGGAAACACAATAATTAATTTGAAACAGTGAGAATCACAAACTCACTGAATAATCTGAACTATGACCTGCTGTTTAAAGTACAAAAAACAAGTGATATATTTTCCAATAAACATATATGTCTCCTTACCAAAAATTAAATCTCTCCACAAAATATATTATATGATTATATATTATATTTTATATGTTATATTACAAGAATCATTCTCATATCGTTTAGTGTAAAAGTGATTTTCAGCTGCAATGTAGCAGGATTGTGTTCAGCAGGTCATTTACTTCCTGTTTCTTTTCTGTTTGTCTTTATGTCGTGTGACAAAATGACAAAAACACCAAACTTTGCTTTACAACCAAATGACAATTTTAATACAATTCTGAGAATATTTCAGTGTAGTAAACACCTAAAGCAGCTGAGTATTTGACGCTTAAACCTGCTTCTGTTCAACCCATTCCAGTCTGATATAAACCCTACTAAACCAGACCCCTGCCATCAGAAACCTGTTCAGCACAATCTCTCTTATATTTCTATCACTTACCTCTGAGAATCAGATGTGTTCACAAGGGTCTTTAATCGACTCAATATTCTGTTGTTTATAGTTTGATCTTTTCAGGCGTCCATATTGTTGCAGATTAAGTTTCTCTTTCTCTTTCTCCGAGTCTCTCACTGAACTACAGTGATGTCAGAGCTCCTCCTGTAGTTGTGTGTTGGTTCATGTGTGTCTGTTTGTCAGCTCATGAAGAAGAGATTTCAGCAGACTTACAAAGGCTTGATTCTTTAACAACATTTGTGAAGAGTTTTCAGGTAAAATGCTGATAAATTTACAGATGTTTACAGATATTATTTTCTATTCTTATGGTAACACTTATTTGGTTTTAATATGGTGCAAATGAAAGTGACTATAGGTGCACTGGAGAGACAACAGCTAGACAACTACCAAAAGAGAATGGTTTTGCAGGTGGTGACCACAGACAAATGCTCTCTCCTTGTCCTTTCTGACTGATTCATCACTAGTCTTGTGTTTCTTAGGGTCCTTTTCACTCCACGAGGCAGTACCTGCAACCCAGTCTTGTTGCACAGGCAGTCCAGCTCTCCAGGACGGTACCTATATCAGCAGCAATATCATCCTGCAGCTCAAGTCTGGTCACCCACTGAAGCTAAGCACACTGTAAAAAAAAATCTGTCAAATTCACGGTAAAATACTGGCAGCTGTGGTTGCCAGAATTCTACCGTATAAAATACAGTAGCAACGTTTTAGGTTTTACGGTTTTAATTTAAATTTACAGTTAAATACCGTAATTTCTTTAACTAAAATAATGTTAATATATCAACTTATTACAGTACTGAAATCTGTTTTGTTCCTTTGAAATACACTGATAACCACCTAATGCAGGTGATGATGAGAAAGTCTCAAGATGAGCCAAAGCCCATCACAAGCAACTTTTAAACAATAGCATTTGCAGATGGTGCAGATGCAGTGTCATTCATACAAGCACTAAACACCATCACGGTGAGACTCCTTAAAATGAAATATGCTATAAACATTAATTTAACAACATTAGATGTAGCATACAACCCTAATAAACATAACTGATAAGAAAAAACTAAGAAGAAACATAGTTATTTCAAAGAAAAAACGTCAAATTCAAACAGAATTTGAAATGGAACGCAGGGAATTCTGGGAACATCAGTTTACGGGTTTTCCCTGTACATTTTACAGGAAGTTTCCGTTAACCATGTAACAGGTTTTTACCGTAGCATTTTCACAGTTTTTTACCGTTAAATCACGATCATTTTTTACAGTGCAGGGTTGAGCTGGTCAGTACCTGGATGGGAGACCTCTTGGGAAAACTGGGTTGCTGCGGGATAAGGTGTTAGTGAGGCCAGCAGGGGGTGCTCTGTGTGGGTCCTAATGCCCCAGTATAGTGATGGGACACTATACTGTCAGCATCCTTCAGATGAGATGTTAAACTGAGGTCCTGACTCTCTGTGGTCATTAAAAATCCCAGGATGTCTTTTGAAAAGAGTAGAGGTGTGACATCGGCATCCTGGCCAAATTTGCCCATTGCCCCTGACCATCATGGCCTCCTAACAATCCCTGTATCCGCTGATTGGCTTCATCGCTGTCTTGTCTCCACCAATAAAGCTGGTGTGTGGATTCTGCATGCTGGTGGTGGATGAGGAGATCCCCCTCACAATATAAAGTGCTTTGAGTGCTTAGAGAAGCACTATATAAAAAAATGTCATGAATTATTATCCATACGTACTGCCGCAAGGAGGTCTGATGTGTCTCCCAGCACAGTCTCAAGAGATGGAGGAGAGACAGGCCGCTACACAAGAAGAGCTGGACAAGGCTGTAGAAGGGTGCATAAACTGTTAGAAACAGACTCCATGAGGGTGATGTCCAGTAGTGGGATCTGTGCTCACAGTCCAGTATGGTGCAGCTTGACTAGCATTTGCCAGTGAACACCAGAATCAGCAGGTCCACCATTGGTGCCCTGTTCTCTTCATGGATGAGAGCAGGTTCACACTGAGCATGTGACAGACATGAAAGAGTCTGGAGATGTCATGAAGAACGTTATGCTTCCTGAAATGTCTTCCAGCAATATCTTCCAGCATGATGGTCTGGGGAGGAATATCTTTGGAAGACTGCACAGATATTCATGTGCCAACAGTACCTTTACTGCTGTTAGATACAGGGATGAAATCCTCAGAGCCGCTGTCAGATCTTACGCTGGTGCAGAGGGCTATGGGTTCCTCCTGGAGCAGGACAATGACAGACTCATGTGTCCAGAGTGAACAGACAGTTTCTGGATGATGAAGGCATTGAATGATCCTCATGTTCCCCAGGCCTGAATGCAACTGAGAACCTCTGGGACGTTATGGTTGAAATATTTTAAAATTTCAGATTACACAGTGTTAATGACATATGAGTAATGATTTTCATCTTAAACATTTAGTTAATTCCCGCCGAAAATACTGTTTTAATTACAGTGGTGGCCAAAATGTTTAGAAGACTAGTATTTTCACCAGCTAAAAAATGGTTTTAAGTCAGCATCTTGGAGATGTTGCCACAGTTCTTCGGGATTTAGTCTGTCTCAATTTGTTCTGTTTATTTATGCCATTCCAGAAAGACTAGATGATGATGAGATCAGATCTCTGTGTGGGACACTGGCTGTTGTCAGACTCCTTGTGCAAACAAAACTCTCACTGATTATTACAATTAATGGCAAAAATAAATGTTTGGAAATGTAAACTGATATTTCCTACTGACACACTACAGCAAAAGATAGAAATAACCGACTTAAAACCTTTTTTTAGCTGCTGAAAACACTAATGTGCTAATCATTTTGGCCACCAGTGTAATTTGAAGTACAATAAATCACACAACAACTTTTGGGAGCATTTCTCATCATTCTTTACAGCGGTCCTGATATTCTCTGACCACCTCAGTGGATTTGGTGCTTCACACTGAAACTACAGCTGTAGACGGTTTGATAAAGATGTGCAGAGTGACACAGAAACATTAAAGTACTCATTATAAACACACATTATACATATGCAAATAATTTTGAGTGCTCTCTATATTTCAGTTTTGCGTTACATATTTACAGTAGATGCGAATCAGTCATGTCCAAAAGTGTCCAGTAGAGGCCAGCATTCTCTCTCAGTGACTGCTGTTATCAGTGTTATATGTGTCAGATGTGATTCTCTCACACCTGGGGGTCTGTAGCATGAAGCTTGTTTAGCTGGCTAGCCAAGTAAGTTTCAGTTTAGTTTGTGCCAACTCTGGGTTTTAGGTACCATGAAAGTGGTTTGGCTTTTAGCAGTGTTCATTTATGCTCCACAGCTAACCTGCTTCAGGGCAGGTAATGTTCTGGTTTAAAGATCTCAAAATTTGACCAATTAGCTTAAAGCAAAGTGATACATCTCTGGCACAAAACACTCCCTCAATTAAAGGGCACTACACAGTAAAACATTTTTAAGATAAAGTCTTCTGGCTTTATTTATTACCATGTTTCTATATTATTTATATAATTATTATACTATTAATCCATTACACGAGCCAGTTTAGTTTAATAATTGGTAAGTATTTATTTTAAATGATAATATGCAATACAAATAAGTTTTAGAATCAACAGCTTTAAACATATGAGCTTTTTTGTTTTTATACCTATAAATTAAAACATCTCAGGTTACGCATGTAACCATGGTTCCCCGCAGGGAATGAGATGCTGTGTCGAAACGCTATGGGAATTTCTCCAGCGTGACCGTGCTCTGAATCACATGCGTAATCTGTCCAATGGAAGGCCGAGACGGGTGACGTAATCGACCAGGAAGCATAAAAGCACGTGCGGTGGAACCAGCGTCAGCTTCTAGGAATGAAGCACCTGCTTGCAGGGATGCCGGAAGTATGGCCCCGAGACGCAGCGTCTCTTTCCCTTTGGGGAACCATGGTTACATGCGTAACCTGAGACGTTCTCCTTCAGGAACTCGAGCTGCATCGAAACGCTATGGGAACGAGGTGCCCACACCGCCAGACTGACAAATCCCTGCCTAGTGTGGATGGAGAACAGCTAGGGTGAGAGAAAAAGCGACCACGAGTGGCTAAGGTGGGCAGGGCCTCTGTCCCTAAGGCCAACTTCTGAGAAGTGAGTCTTGATCCCCAGGAAAGGGGAGAGCAGAGGACTCGAGGCTATGGAATAGCATCCTGATCCACCACATAGCATAAGCTCTCTGGCCAGAGACCTCAGCCTCTAGAGGAAACATGTAGTAGGGGGTGTCTACCCACTGATTGCCCACCAAGAGAGGTGTGGTAGGCCGAAACCTTCAAGGTGGAGTGGGTTAACCCTGCGGAGGAACAGGCCTGCACAAACTCCAGAACTGTACCAATCGGGCAGTTGGCTGGGTCGAGCTGGCAACCTCCGTACCATGAAGTGACACTTCACTTCAGGGAGTACAGTTTCCTCGTCCTCCGGCAAACAGAGGTCTCTAAAACTCTCTGTAGTGAGAGGAGACCTGATGACACTCGCCAAGAAAGCTGAGCTCTTAGAGCGGAGGCCTCAGCATGACGACTCTCTAGAACGAGAGGAGACCTACTATGCTCTGTACACTGACTATCCTGTGGGGAGGCTCACCTACCAGTCACACAACTGCCCCAGTGTAGATCCACTGTGGAGGAAATGTGTAACTAGGGGGCGTCTACCCACTGACTGACCACTGAGAGGGGCGCGGTAGGCCGGTAAACCGCCACATAGACCTTCAGGGTGGAGTGGGTTAACCCTGCGGAGGAACAGGCCCGCGAGAACTCCAGAACTGTACCAGTTGGGCAGCTGACTGGGTCGAGCCGATGATCTCCGCACCATGAAGTGACAGTTTCACTTCAGACGTACAATTTCCTAGTGTTGTGGAGGAAATGTGTAACTAGGGGGCGTCTACCCACTGACTGACCACTGAGAGGGGTACGGTAGGCTGATAAGTCGCCACGTAGACCTTCAGGGTGGAGTGGGTTAACCCTGCGGAGGAACAGGCCCGCAAGGTACCAATCGGGCAGATTACTGGGTTGAGCCGGTGAACTCCTCACCATGAAGTGAAAAGTCTCCACTTCAGGGCGTACAGTTTCCTGGTGCTGCAGCAAGCGGAGGTCTCAAAAAATCTCTGTAGCGAGAGGAGGCCTGACGACGCTCGCCAAAGCAGTCGAGCTCTCTGGAGCAGAAGCCTCAGCATGACGACTCTCTGGATCGAGAGGAGGCCTACTGCACTCCATACGCTGGGCATCTTGTAAGGAGGCTCACCTAGAACCTACTGCTCACATAACTGCTGACTTCAACCAGCTCTCACTATTTCTTTCACAGTACAACAAACTGGATGCTAAACAGTCAGGTTTCAGGAGAGGCCATTCAACAGAGACTGCGTTACTCTCAGTCACTGAAGCCCAGCGAATTGCAAAGGCCGATTCCAAATCATCAGTCCTCATTCTGTTGGATCTTTCTGCTGCTTTTGACACTGTCAATCATCAGATCCTCCTGTCTGAATGCAGTGGCACAACTAGTCTTCAACGAGCCCAAAAGAGCCCATGTTACACCTCTCTTCATCTCCTTGCACTGGCTACCAGTTGAAGCTTGCATCAAGTTCAAGACACTGATGCTTGCATACAGAACGACCACAGGCTCAGCACCCTCCTACTTCCACTCACTATTACGAATCTACAGATCTGTCTGTACAGGTCTGAGATCTGCTAGTGAGCGACGCCTTGTGGTACCATCACAGAGAGGCTCAAAATCACTCTCCAGAACATTCTCGTTCACCATTCCTGGCTGGTGGAATAATCTTCCCACCCCTATCTGGAACGCTGAATACCTGTCAATCTTCAAGCAACAACTGAAAACTCATCTCTTTCGGCACTACTTGACTTTATCCTAAACTCAAAAAAAAAAAAAAAAAAAATCTATCTTTCTCTCCTTCCCTTGCTAGCTTGTACTTATTTGAACAATGACTGAGACTTGGTGTTACGAGCACTTCCTCTGTCTGATTGCCTCTTCAAGATGAATCGCTTCTTGTATTCCCCAATTGTAAGTCGCTTTGGATAAAAGCGTCTGCCAAATGACTAAATGTAAATGTATTATACATATTAGAGTCACATCCACTGATAAAACACAGAATATCAATCAAAACATCACAATACAGATATTCTGTGATGATGATTTTTCTAATATTTAATCCAGTGTTTAATCAGATTGTAGAGCAGTAATGAAGCTGTGAGTGTATGAATGTAAACTAGTGTAGTGCAGACAGCACACTGTACTTGCATACCGCACTTCAGCTCTGTAGAGACTAATGACAAGAAAACATCAGCAGATCTGATTATGCACACAGTGTGTATATATCACGTTTGTGTTCAGTTTGTCTGCAGGTCATTTACTTCCTGTGTCTTTAGCTTTTATGTCTTGTGACAAAATAACAGAAACACCAAACTTTGCTTTATAACCAATTAAGTGACATACTGTTAATACAATTCTGACACAGTTTCAATGCAGTAAACACCTAAAGCAGCTGAGTATTTGAAACTTAAACTTGCGTCTGTTCAACTTATTCCAGTCTGATATAAACCCTGCTAAACCAGAACACTGCCATCAGAAACCTGTTAATCTCTCTTATATTTCTATCACTTACCTGTGAGTATCAGATGTGTTCACAAGAGACTTTAAACAACTTAATATTCTGTTTGTATAGAGTTTGATCGGTTTCAGGCGTCCATATTGCTGTTGATCAAGTTTCACTGTCTTTGAATCTCTCACTGAACTACAGTGATGTCAGAGCTCCTCCTGTATTTGTGTGTTGGTTCATGTGTGTCTGTTTGCATGTTTCTGTCAGCTCACGAAGAAGAGATTTCAGCAGACTTAATTATTTGACATAATTTGTGAAGATTTTCCACGTAAATCTAGCACAATATTGCTCTATTGCAGGGTTCCTCAAATCTTTCCCTGGAGAGCCAATCTGCTGCAGAGTTTAGCTCCAACCCTGATCAAACTCACCTACCTGTAATTTTCTAATGATCTTGAAGACTCTGATTAGCAGCTCAGGTGTGTTTGATTAGGTTTAGAGGTAAACTCTGCAGGAGTGGGCCAGATTTGAGGATGCCTGCTCTATTGTCACTGAACGCAGCTCTGTACCCTCTGGTGGCGCTGCTGTGCATTACATGCTGAATAATATGTTTTTAAGACCTTCTGAAGACTAAAATCAGTTAATTGTGATTTTGAAGAAAACAAAACTCTTTATGGATTAAGTCTGGGTCAGTTACCAGTTTCTGTAGTTTGTTTAACATCCTAATTATGGGTTCTATATATATAGGGATCTTAATTAAATGAACCCTTCTATATTAACTGAACAGATGCGATTAGCTGTGTGTCATACTGGTTAGATAATTAAAGTATTAATACAACTGCATCTCATGTTAAAGGCCAATGAGAGAGCCAAGGTTTATTAATAAAATTATATTATGTAATTAATAAAATTAAGATTAATTTAGTTGTTTAGTCCCAAAAATGCAAGGATCAGCATATTTACTGCAGTTTGTTAAGACAATCACTATTATTATTGTTCATTGTTTTTAATTGTTACATTTAGTGATTTGAACACTCAGTATTTAAGTATCAACAGCACAAACCCATGATTATAGGGTCATTCTGGATTTCATGCTGACATTAAATTTGATATGTAAGTCCTTCTGGCAAAGCAGTGGACTAAAATCACTCAGAAAACTTTAGCAACCATAATAAGCAAGGCCCTGTCAGCCAACAACACCATACCCTGCAAACATGTATATAATTATTGCATTTTTTTTATTCTTTTATAAAAATATAGAGCGGTGGTCAAAATGATTAGAACACTAGTATTTTCAGCAGCTAAAAATGGTTTTAAGTCAGTTATTTCTATATTTTGCTGCAGTGTGTCAGTAGGAAATATCAGTTTACATTTCCAAACATTCATTTTGACATTAATTGTAATAATCAGTGAGATTTCTGACAAATACTCGTAAGCCCCTGTATTTCACTATAAAGTGATACACGATCACAGAAATGAATCCGGAAAGCTCAGCATGGCACCCAAAATTGGTGAAGCCACATGATGAGAGTAAAATATCTTAAAAACAAGTTCAGAATAAAGCACAACCACAAGTAATGTAGCTGAACTAGTGATAGTAGACAGATTTTGCTGCACTGTTCCTGATGAACTGTGATGCTGGATTTGGAGTAAACTGCCGCCGTTGCAATCGAAGCGGCCGAAGAAGGTGTTTAACTTGTCGGCCAGCAACGGATCTGCTCTCACCTCCGCGGAGGATTCGTTTCAGAAGGCACAGATGGTCCTCAGTCCCTGCCACATCCGTCGAGAGTCGTTGAGCTGGAAATAAGACTCAATTCTCTCTTTGTATCGGTGTTTAGCGGCTCTTACTGCGCGTCGGATGCTTTGTACTCGCTCATATTCACGGTCAGAAGAGCCTCATTGTAAGCGGCAGTGCGTGTGTTAACCGCAGCACGGATTGTTCTGTCCACCCACGGTTTCTGGTTGGAGAAGGTCCTTATAGTTATTGTTTCTGTAGCTTGCTCGGTTAGCGTGTTTACAAAGCTCAATGCTACATCCGTGAACTCGCTGACGTCAGAAGAACTCGCCCGGAACATGTCCCAGTCGACGTCATCAAGAGCCGCCTGCAGCATAGCCTCTGAGTGGGAGGACCAGCGCGTCACTCCTCTCTGCACCGGAGGATCCTGAACGAGCCTTTGTTTATATTCCGGTGTGAGGAAAATGGCGGCATGGTCCGATTTGCCAAAAGCCGTAAAAAAAGTTTGTAGGCATTCTTAAACTGAGTGTAGCAATGATTCGGTCCTCTAGTTGGACAGGATACATGTTGATAAAAGTTCGGCATGACCTGCCTGAGGTTGGCTTTGTTAAAGTCTCCGGCGATGATAAAGGCAGCGTCAGGATGTTTGTTAATGTGGCCGCTGAGCAAATCGTGAAGCTTAGACCAAGCCAAGCCGGTGTCCGCCTGTGGTGGAATGTACACAGCAGTAACTATGATCGATGAAATCTCCCGGAGCAGATAAAATGGGCGGCAAGTAATGGAAAGATGTTCCAGATGAGGCGAGCAGGAATGTGACAGAATGGAGATATTCCTGGGATCACACCATTTCTTGTTGATCATGAAACACACTCCTCCACCCCTGGATTTACCGGCCTCTGCTGTTCTGTCCGTCCGAAAAACAGAGACGTTATCACTTGGCATTACAGCAGTATCCGGGACCGAGGACGAAATCCATGTTTCAGACAAACAAAGGATATTACAGTCCATAATGTCCCGTTGGAAACTAATCCTTGCTCTAAGATCGTCCATCTTATTCTCCAAGGATTGGACATTTGCGAGCAGAATGCTCGGGAGAGGAGGACTGTGATCCCTTTTCCTGAGTCTATCTCGAATCCCAGCGCGTTTCCCTTGCGTGTTTTCTTGATCCTTCGCCTCGGGGGGTTATTGTTTATCTCCGCGTTCCGAAGAATCTCCAGAGGCCACGCTGGATTCCTGGATAAAGTGTCCTGGAACAGGTTAGTGTAGCGGTTTCCAATGTCCAAAAGTGTTTCTTTGTTATAGGTGATCAGTGCCGACGTGAAATGTGTAAAAAGAGAAAGTAAAAGTAAGTAAAAGAGTAAATTAAAGCACAATCTGAGCGGAGCGACCCGGACGGCGTCCGAACACGGCGCCATCTTGATTTCCATTTGCAGTCCCTCCAGTTACTACTCTATCATATCAGTTATTTCAACTCATGCATGTGACATTTGATAAGTTTATGAGCTCCATATGTGTTCAGTCTGAGATGTTACAGATACACTGTATGTTAATATTGTACAGTATGTACAGTAGGTTATTCATCCAAACAATATCCCTTGTGATGAGAAGAGATTAATTCCCATTTACTTAATTTTTTATCTTATTTTTATATATTTGATATTTTAACCCTTTTATGTTCCCTTAAGTTCTATAATTACTTCACATTATTTATTTTTAAATAGGGTCTATTTCTGTACTATTCAGGTTTACAATGCACTCACTAAAAACACATTGAATTAAACATGAATTGTTCAAGGAATAGTATTTCCTTGTAAAACACAATCCAGTAAAATCATGTTTTATAGTGCAGTACTGAGTTGTGAATCATGGCAATAAAGATTTGTTGACTGATTAACAACTTGACAAGAAATGGTGAATTTTCTTCCTGTACCTTTTTTTTCACAGAAACCTTAGTAGATATAGTTGGACTGTGCATGTTTAAGAGAGAGAAGTGCGAGAGGAAAGTGATCAGAGTGTCATTGTAAGTGAGAGCATTAAAAGTGTAATAACAGTTTAAGGATATAATCCATCATGCCGGAGACAGACACTGAGATCTCTTTCTCAGGTCATCATTTTGTGTTGATTAGATGATAAATGCCCATTCATTAATATTAGTGGATGAAAGCTGGGATGATTTATTGCTGCTGGGTCTGAGATGTGAGTTTGTTGGTCACTCAAGCGTTGCAGACGAGGATTGTGTGTGTGTTTATGTCGGGTCGTGCCACATGAACAATGATGGTAAACCTGAATTCATTCTGGTGAGGAAAACAGCAAACGTTTTCACGTGTTAAATTAAGTGGAAGTAGCTCTATAAGGTAACAACTGCACTTTTAACAGTAATGGGATTGTGTTCTACTGTTTTATTGAGTTTGCTGGAACGTTATTGTCTGAATGGGTCAACAAGACAGTAAAAAACATTGTCTGTCATTTCAAAAGCAAAACTGAGCCAGATGTTTAGTGTACAGAGGAACCGGTCACAGTACAAAGTGGATAGCGACGGCTTTTTACTAACAGTCCATCAATTAAAGAAACTCAGGAGTTTGTGCACTGAACCTGGAAGAGAGAGGCTCAATTTTGGAACCACATATTAACATATTACTAATACTATTTTTACCATAATTTTACCCTGAAGAACTACACCTGATTTAACCCTTGAAAATCTGTTTTTTTTTTTTTTTTTTGTATGTTGGTTCATTGATGTTAAATAATAATTTTGACTTGAATAAAACCAGTTAATGTTGATGTTACCATGTTAGGTTATTATTTTTTCAGTGTATCATAAATAGTAAGAGCACTAAATATTTGCGGTTCTGGATTCATCCACAGTCATATTGAAACATGCTCACATGACATGCAATAGATCTCTGCAATATTTCCTCTGTTGTAGGATTATGTCCCGGGGTTGAGATTCATTTAAACTGATCAGTATATTATTTGAAATATAAATGAACCTGGAGTTCATTACGATCTATTTTAGTGTATATACAATTACAAAGTCACCAATCTACTCTAATCTGTCTGACTTTATTATATCCACTTCCTGATGATCTTTCTTTCCCCATTCAAGTTTCCTTATCTTTCTTTCCTCTTAACAAAGTTCCTCTAAGCTACCCATGCTGATGTTACTCCCACACACCACAAATAAATCAGCTCAAAATCAGTCATAAAAAGAGAAAAAGGTAGATATTTCTTGAACGTGATTTCAGTAGAGAACCGCAGCTTTTTGAAATCATGGAAATATACAAACATGATTAAAGAATGGTGTTCAGATTTCAAATTAAGTGTACAAGCAAACTGAATCTCAAAATAAATGATTCCAAACATGCTATAAGCAAACAAAGGCCATTTATTATTATTTTTCTTTCTTGTGAAAACAGTATGAAAGAAAACAGCACAAGAAAATATATTGCACAACCCATGAAACTAAACTTGAAATATTAAAAACTTAATCTTGTGTTAGCTTCAATGTTTGCAACATGAATTTAAAGGATGCCAGTGAAAATAACACGCAAAACCTTTGACATTACTAGTGATAATAGGTTTGGTGCTCTATACTGTTAAATGTTAAATTTATTAATCACAAGAAAATTAAAAAAGGTAACACTTTAGGGACCAATTATTAACTAGTTGTTTATTAACATGCTTATTATTAACATATTGGGTGTTTATTAGCACTTATAAAGCACATATTCTGCATGACCATATTATAATCCTACCCAATATCTAAACTTAACCACTACATTACTAACTATTAATATGCAGCTAATTAAGAGTTTACTGAAGCAAAAGTCATAGTTAATGGTTTGTTAATAGCGATAATTAGACCTTAAAGTGTGACCATAATAATAATAATAATAAATAAAAGCAAGTAAGTAAAGATGTGTGAGTAACACTGTAATGGTGTTTCGTTCCTGAATGATTCAGCGATTTTGAAGGAAATGAGTGACTCACTCATAAACACATTAATTTAAATTATGGACAGTGGTTCCATCCAATTAGTTCTAGTTACTTTAATTAAATAATTTCTATTTAAAGTTACTCCCTTCAACAAAGCCTTTTTGTGTGTGATTGTCTTGTAATGAGTCATAAAAGACAAGATGATCAAGTGTATTTGTTAAACAAGAGCAAAACATACAGGTAAATACAGTTGAAACCACATTAGACAATTACACAAAATAGCAGAAATATCAAACTATTATCATTTTCTAATTGGCCTTTAAAGGTAACCAATCAAACCTTATTCCAGGAACAGGAACTGGCTCCAGAAATAACTTCTGCAGTACTTCAAATGTGTACCTGAGGTCAGGAGGGTTGCTCAAGTTCAGTCCATATATCAGTCCCAGAAACATGGTTTTGTATAGGGTATACTGCTAGGGCTATCTTCCAACCCTCCAACATCTGCTGGGCTGTCTTCAATGTCCACACCTTCAAATCTTATGACATAGATTCCCGTGAGTCTTCTGGATCACCTCCTGAAGACTGGCAACGTCTGTATCCTAGAGAGGATATTTAAAAGTAAAAACACTCAAATTATTGTGTATTAACTTTACCACAGCATTTATCATCCTTGAAAATACAAAATAAAAATAAAACAATCTACTCACCATATACTCCATAATAAGACTACTAGGGTCTTCAATCGGGTATTTCAATGTCATTAGTCTAAAGATGCAAACAACAACGAAATTTAGGAGATTTGGCCTTTACTTTTTTAATTACACATTTTGATTTGAGTCAGTCATTCATCAATTTTTATTCTGTCTGATCATTTCCTTACAGGAAATGCAGGCAAGCAGTCAAGATGTAATTCTAACAAACATTTCAGTGGAAAATGAAACCATAACAGTACAGGGGCAGATCAGCACAGAAAGCCACTGTCCTGCAGAGTTCAGCAATATTCCCAATTAAAGGGATAGTTCACCCAAAAATGTATGAAATGGGCCTATCATAATTCTGTCTGCACAAATCTGTAAACACATGAAGTGCAATTTTATACAAGAACACCCATACAGTTTAACAGCAAAGACAAATTCAATGATCAAACAAATCAATGTAAGTAAAAGTAAAATGGAAAATTAAACAGTTAAAGTTACTTAAACACAATACAATAGTGTTTTGGAGGAAAATGAAATATATTTGTGTTGTTTTACCAAAAAATATCTGAGTAAAACGAACAGTGGCACAAAACCATTTTGACCTGACTCTCCTGTGCTGCTAACCTGTGTTTACTTACCTTCCAGTTACCTGCTGACTCTCCAGAGATACTCCAGCGATTGTTCTCCGTCGTTCGGACTGCTCTGCTCCCGCTATCCTGCAAGGAATTAGACTGTCAGTATTCAGCAAGACATTCCCAGGACTGTATTCAGTATCTTTCACTCACCTGCCATTGCTCTGCCCATTTATCAATAAACCTGCCTGTGTTTCACTTACCTGTTTGTGTCTGGCCCATTTGTGACAACGAGGATAGTCGATCATATTTTGCATTGTTTCATAAAACTTATATTGCAAAATATCGTGTCGATAAATATGTTTGCAGGTCTTTCTGTTGAGTGCAGCGTGTGCTGTGTGGCAAAAATAGATTCAGTGATGAAACGGTGTTTGGGACCCTATCGTAGCAATGTGACATCTACAGATACAAATATGCACTCATTTTTATACATTATATTGCCTCACTAATATATTTTAAACCAGTTGTTTTCAATCTTTGTATGTCACAGCATATCAAATATGATCATACTTGTGCAATATTTTCTTGCAGAAAACCCCAATTGGTAGCACTTTGCAATAAGGTATATTAGTTATGGTTAGTTAACCCTCTGAACTACGAATGAACAATACTTCTATAGCATTTATTATTCTTGTTCATTTCAGCATTTACTAATGCATTATTGAAATCACAATTTGTGTTTGTTAGCATTAGTTAGTGCACTGCGAATTAACCTGAACAAACAATGCATGACTGTATTTTTATTAACTAACATTAACAAAGATTAATAAACGGTGTAATAAATGTAGTGTTCATCGTTCGTTCATGTTAATTAATACATTAATGTTAACGAATGACACCTTATTATAAAGTGTTGCCACCCAATTCATACTGTAAACAAATATATATGATTTAATTTTAATTAGTATTAATTAATAAATTAATTAAATGAATTTAAATATGTGAAATATGTGTTATTTAGGAAAAAGACGTCTATTAAGTTACATATATTTTAATTAATTTATTGTATTTTTTATGACTTATTTACACAGTTTTCCTGTAAATAACAGACCCCTGCACTTGTGGCAGTCTGAAAATCTCTGTTTTAAAGTATTACATTTTTCAAAATGGGATCTTGATCCTAATCATTTCTTTACATTAAGAGTCCCTCCTGAACTCATGATGGATGACAGTGGAAATATCAACATTTGGGCTCGCATGGCTATTACGAGGAAACATGAAAGCTGCTTAACATTTGTTGTTAGCAAATTTTTCAAAAGAAACATCACTAATGGAGACGTATTATTGCATGGCGGTAGCTTTCTCTCTCGTATCGCTCCTGTAAAGAACACTGTGTGTTCAGAACAGATTGTATTGAACTGCAGGTTGAACATGACTGTTAGTAAAGGGACTTCAGTCCCAGTTTTGCAGTTCAGGCCGAATGTTTCATCATGCTCAAACGCACCTCACTGAAGGACTCTGTCCTCACCTTTATCGTTTGACAAATCTCTCCCCTCTCTCTCCGAGTAAGTGAAGTAATTTCCCCCCGCGCTGATGATAAATGATCCGCCGCTCCTCTTGATGCCCTTCCAGTCCTCACAGCCTAATTAAAGAAAACATTTCATGATTGCCTATTTTTCCTCATGCATGACAACCTATTATTCTTTCTGCTACCTGATTAGGGCCTTATTATGCCGAGATGTAGATTGATTTAACAGGGCAGAGTAATAAAGCTGTACTTGCTCTGATTTAAGTAAGGTGCAGGTTGAGTCGGTCACAGTAATTGTTATTACTGGCTGCTGATCGCAGAGGCAGACCGGCTCCAGACGAAATTGAATTAGAAAATTAGAAGGTCACTCGGTGAACAACAGGTGCCGTTTTGGGCCGAGCTCCTCTCAATGGAGCTGTCAGGAGAGAACATTCAAGCTGCGCCATTGTCCCAAATGATAAACCGTGTCCATCACATTGGCTAATACTGACATATTTCCATCAAAACAAGATTAATGTCTTCATCAGAGAGGACAGTGTGTTGATATAATCGTCGGTAAAAATGGAAAGCAAACTGGCAAATTGCTTTTTTTCTCTCTCCTCTTTCGTCTGTGCAGCACAGACTGATTGATTAAATTATTTTTTAATGAATTAAGAAGGAAACAATTTTCTTCAGCTTTTCTCTAAACTTCAGATTCTGCACATATTTTTTAAGCAATCAAGCGGCGGAGCTGAGAGACATCACTGATGAACTGTTTAAAACTCATCCAGCTGCACTGATATCAACACAAACACACACACATACATGGACACACATGCACTAAAGGACAAATACACTACAAGTGTGTCAGACAGGATATATCGTGTATGTATTTGATATATTGTACTCACCCTCAGGCCATTTATAGATGTAGATGAGTGTGTTTCTTCATCAGGTTTGTAGAAATGTGTCTCTGCATCAGTGTCTCAGCAATGGATGCTCTGCAGTGAATGGGTGCCGTCAGAATGAGAGTCCAAACAGCTGATAAAAACATCACAATAATACACACCACTCCAGTCCATCAGTTAACATCTGGAGAAGACAAAAGCTTAAACACATCCAGCATTAAGACGTTTTTAACTTCAAACCAGTGAAAAAGTCCATCTCCTGTTGTCTCTCACATCAGAATCCACTCACATATTTGTTTAGAGCTGTTCTGGACTGTTTTGACATGTAAACGGTGCTTGATCTGTGCAGATTTATCTCCTGATGCAGATGAGACACATTTTCATTGGATGAAGTGTTATTATGGGATATATATTTCAGCCAGAAGCAATGGTTTGAAGTTAAAAACATCTCATTAAATATAGTCAGGTTTTTTTGTGGATTCGTAAATGTTAGACCTCTTTGGCAGCACAAACATCAGTAAGTATTACCAATGGATCTATGACATGTTTTAAATGATCAATAATCAATAAAGCTGAAGTGTCTGAGATTTCTGGAAGTCTGCTAAACCCTTTTATAGAAATGTTTCCTTAAATGAGCACACAATCATTTTTATATTAAATTTAGTGTTGAAAAAAGTCTTGGTGTTTCATCGGATTTATCTGCTTCATCAGTGACTGATTCTCTCATAATCATTTAATTCTGATCTCTAGTGTTGACAATCTCATTTACAAGGCTCTGATAAGCCGTGAGCATGTGTGTGTGTGTGTGTGTGTGTGTAGCTTCTCTTCAGGTGAGTTTGCTGCCCTGTGTTCTACATATTACATTCTCACATCTCAGAAATGCACATGAAATAATGAGCTGACAAATAGGCTACAAATCATTGTGCTGCTCTCACTTCACTGACACTCTCGACATCGTAATGAAGCCGCAGCGGCTCTCACACACGCTTTGATTGCTTCATTTAAGAGTCTAAACGCTTGACACACAATCATTCATCTGACTTACTGCTAATCTCCTCAAAACACATCATACAGTCAACACACACACACACACACACACACACACACCCACACACACACAGAACTCAGGTGAGATATGATGTTAACTGTATAATTCCACATGAGCGAGAGACATTCACACACCAACTCATTTCTCTTCACCAACTGGCAACAAAGTAATCATTTAAAGGACAAAAGTAACAAAATGTAATTGAAATCAAACATCAACACCTTTGACATCGACAAACAAAGATATGCACTTTAAGTAATAACGTTTCTGAGAGACACTAACCATAATAATACTTACTGATGATGTTTGTGCAGCTGATTTCCCCCATGATGATGTCACTTCCTGTTGGGTGATGTCATTAAGTAACTGCTAGTTGAAGTAATAGTTCAAAATGAACATTTGCTGAAAATGTGCTCACCCTCAGGCCGTTCACGATGTTGTTTCTTCATAGGAACAGATTTGCAGAAATTCAACATTATATCACCTGCTCACCAATGGATCCTATTCCTTTATTGAATTTATTTGAAAATAAAAAAATGCATGAGATTTTAAGACTTTCTTGTCAGAGAATATATCGTAAATTAAATTAAATTTTTTGTTACTCAACTGGCAGAGTTTTTATTTGTTCAATGCATACTAAATTAGGCCTAAAATTCTGTAATGAAATTCTGTATTATTAAAATCATAAAAGAACAACAACAGTACCGTGGTGTACTGTATAGTTATGTTTTAAATAATTAATTATTCACATTTTGGAATTAATTTATATCATTTTTGTTTTTTACATGGAATTGCATGATATCCTAGTTTATGGTATAAGAATTTGGGGGAAATGTGTTTAATTACAACGAAAATAATGTCACAATACAAAAAAAAATAAAAATTCTTAATGCTCCTAAAATTGCTTTATTTATTTATTTTTTCTATAAAAAGTTACTTTTATTTAAAAGTAAGAAAATATTGGCACCGACATACATTTTATTTATTTATTTACTTACTTATTTACATTTTTGGGGTCTTTAACATATGGGGTGATTCAACCATACATGTTTTGCTGTATCAATAAAGCGCACTAAATTAAATAATGAAATATAATCTGCTGTCTATCTGTGCCTCAGGTCTTTATGTTCGTCACAAATGACACACAGAATGTTACAAAACAACAATTTCACAGCAACAGTGACATAAATGCATGATTTTCTACTTCTTCATATTAGTTGATTATTATTCCCACCCTCCCACTCTCTCTCTTTCACACACACACACACACACACACACACACACACACACACACACACACACAGTACTGTTCCTACCTCTCATATTTTTTGCTTTGATCGTTACTCTGCACTAAATGAATTCACTCTAATTACAGCAGGTTCCTCATCTCTGACTCCTGCACCTTTTGATGCAAATTATCAGAGCAAATTTGGTATTAATGAATGAGTATGTTTTTAATTCCTGCAGCTGTGAAAGCAGCTGTGAGCAGTGTGTGTTTATGGAGGGGCAGCTGGAGATTTCACTTTAGTTGTTTACCAGAATTAATTTGAACGGTTATTTCAGATGAACAGTTTCCCTCCTCTCTAGTTGACTTTTCCTCTCCAGTTTAGGCCTGAAACTAAACACTTAATGCAAACGTACAAAAACTCAGAAATCAGTGCTTGGTCGATGCAAACCTCAAAAAGAGTTTTCAGTCTGTCCCGCTGCCCTGACACTAGTTGAACTGAAATAAATGATCATCACTTTGACCGTAAAAGCCTGATGCTACAGTGAAAACCTGTTCATTGGTTAATGGTAAGTTGTGTTTTTACTGTAAATGTCACATTTTTTTTGTTTTTTACAGTAGGCTAACAAAAAAAAGCCACAAGATGAATCATCACAAATATATTTTCCGGAAGCTGTTGTAAAGACACTGCCATATACACATAATGCCATCATGGTAATAAACAACACTAAAAACTAATGCAAAAAATATTCATTTAACAACATAAGAAAACCCTGATGTCCATAACATATAATAAAAATGAAACAATAATTTGGTACTTTAACATAATTTCAGTTAATGAAATACCATATTTTCTTGTGGTAACAATCTGGCAACCACAGCTTCTGTGTTTACTGTAAATGTCTCAGATGTTTTATTTATTTAAAGTAAAATTAAAAGCTAGCAGTAAAATCTATAAAAGCTACAAAGTTGGCCAGTTTAAAATATATATTAAGGTTTTTCTGTAAATGATGAGATGACCTGCCCCCCCCCCCCCCCCAACACTATTGTACTGTAAAATTACATGAAATGTCTCTTTTGATTTATTACAGTTTTCTCATTGCATAGAGTAAGGTAACTTTTTTACATTTTTACAGCATTTTTACAGCATTTTTACAGTGATTCAAAAATGACAGAATTTTTGTGTGATCATGTCCACTCCTGTAAATTGTTAGAAGACAAATAAATGAATAACTGTGTGAAAAGTGTGTATTATTTTAAGTCCAAAGGCCAAAAGCGACAATGCATAGCTGGAGAATCAGCCTCTTCTGTTGTGTTTGTTTGGGGTCTGTGTGATTGGCAGAATGAGAGCAGTCAGTGTCCAACCCGACTGAGATTATCTCAAATCGCTCTCAGATCTGGACTTCTGTGGTAATCCGTTCTTCTGAATATTGACCTGTGAGATATGCAGACACAAGCGGCCTAATCAGATTGAGATAGGAGCCGTGTTTGGACCTGACACGGCCGTTTAATATCGCTGATGTGAGCGGGATAATCTCAAATAAAACTCTTCGGATGCTGATCGCCTGCATGTTTCTCTCTGACTCTGAGGAGTCTATGAAAATGATAGTGAGGAGATAAAAAATTTAATCTAGAAATCCCTCCTCGTCTTCAGCTGTGCGTAAAGAGCCTCGGGGAACTTGTATGAAGCAGAAACGCTCTGATTAGTTGCTGAATTCTGGCTGAACTTCTGTTAAATTACCGTGTGATGGCGAATTTGAGCTCTCAGATACTGCAGATTAAGCTTTGGGATAAGATCACATTTCTGCTCAGAACATATCTCATTTCTCTCTTCTGACTTCTCGCATGTGGTTATGAGTCAAAGTGTGCTTCAGCCTCTCACCAGCAGGAGGAGACAGAAACCAGTTTATAAATTCAAGTCATGCTTGACATTTGACCTTTTACTTAGAGCGGAGAATCACCTTAAAGGAATAGTTCACCCTATTTTTTATTATTATTTTTTTTCCCCATCATTTGTCATCATGCAAAAATGTAAGCTGTATTTCTGTGTAAACCAAAACAAGATTTCAGAAGACTTTTCATGCAATGCATTTCATATCCTAACATTTAACGATGTCTGTTAGGCTAAAAGAAACAACAAGTTAAATACAAGCAACATCAAACCCTGATTGAAGCACAATGACTCATGCACTATATTTAAAGTATACTGAAGTCATAATATGTTTTGCGGACTGAAACAAAAAAAGGTATAGAAACAATTTTCACTCAGAAATTGCAAGTACATTTAAAAAATAATTACAAAGAACATATTGAATTAATCATGAAATTTTTGTTTAATTACAATTTGTTTGTTTATTTACAATTTGGAAAATCTTTTTTACAGTGTGTGCATCATACAATGCCTTGAATTAAAATTTTGGATAAACTATTCCTTTAAGTTTGGCCTATAGATGGCGCTCTTCCTCCTTGTTCCCGAAACGTCTGGAAGTGATCCTGAGTTCAGAAAAAGACATTTACACAATCCTGAGAATCCATCTCTGCTCTAATGACACTGAATTTCGAGTCATCTCACTGTTGTTAGGTAAAAATATGGGCTCAGTTGCTCAGTAAGTGGTGTGTAACCCAATAAGAAGACAAAAGTCAGCGTGTGTGTTTGATGTGCATTAGACTTTGAGTGTCTGGACACACTCCATTCGCTCATCGGCTTCTTACAAGCAATTACAGTAAATGTTCTCCCACCGGTGGACTTGTGTCTCATGACCAATTAAATGCTGCGGTCCTGCATGCAGGACTAAAGCTTGTTAATGGGGAAAATTAGATTCTCAACTTTTCAAAGCTTTTCCAACCTTGTTTTATTGCATTTCTGAAGTGAGTAGGTCTGAATGCTGGGAGAATTTCATTAGGGTTTGCGCTTTATGTTTGACTAAATGCATCGAATAGATTTTTACATTAAACAGTGAAAGTGCTGTAAGTAATGCAATTGTAGGGATGCGAAGATAAAAGAGAGAACTGTTTTCAAGAAGGTAACTGACAACAGAAACCCTCTTATGGCAAACATGCATTTCTACCTTGAGTGAGGTGTCATCAGACCAGAGGCCTCATTTATAAAACACACATACAACCGGATTTGATCCTGAATTGCATGCATTTCATCCTACTGTACATCAAAAGTGAGGAACAAATCAAAAAGGAAGAAGCTGACTTGAAGATGTGCACATGAGCACCATTATAACTGCATTGTGACAAATTAATTAGTTAATTATAAGAAAATAGGCTATATACACAAACATGTTGTACGTTCACATTTAGGATCATTCTATGCAAATAAAATGTCATGTGACTAACCATTTTGTGGCCACAGGAAATGAAAAGAGTGATTGGCTAATGGCACTTTAGACATCTCAAACCATTCATTAGTGACTAAAAAAAGCTGTGACATCAAAGACAGACAGGGACAGACTAAAACACCACCACAAAAAAACCCTCCGAAAAAAAAGGTCACTGTAGGAGGAAAAAAACAACTGATTCTGCTTTTATTTATGTTATTTGCAAATATTTTATAACAATACTCAGTGATTTTAAATGACAGACAATGAGGCCCTCATAAGTAAACACAGATTCAGATCAGATCGAAACAGGTTGTTAAAAGAGCATTAAACAGCTTTGCATCAGTGTCTCAGCAATGGATGCTCTGCAGTGAATGGGTGCCGTCAGAATGAGTCCAAACAGCTGATAAAAACATCACAATAATCCACACCACTCCATCAGTTAACATCTGGAGAACACAAAAACTGTGTGTTTGTAAGAATGCTACATGCTACATTTCTCCAAATTGAATTGCTGACATTCTTAAATAAAATATATAAAAAAAAATCCATATTTATTTCTGTCGATGCCACTTAATAAATTAAACCAACAAAATTTCACTCTGTTTTGAAAAAAATTATATATATATACATGTTAAATACTACACAGTATTCACTAAGTAGCATTGCATTCTAAACACAGCCATACAGAGAAACCTGATTATTATTTAATTGATTTGAAAGCTTTTTTTGTCTTTTTTCCAAATGTCATTAAAGTAATATTTGAAATGTGTAATTGAATCAGACGATGATATGAGGGAGTGTATGGAGTGTAAATGCTCTGAATGTCTTTGGCTGTTTCTAATGCAGCTGTCAGATTCACTCAGCAGAGGGAGACGCAGAGTGAACGTGAGACTGTCTCTCTCTTCCAGCCTGAAACAAATGAACACGTTCTCCTTCGTAAAGTCGCCCTGACGATGATGAATGGCTCCGGAGATCAGCTCTGAAAATCTGATGGATTTCAGATCAGAGAAATGCTTAGACAAACTAATGCATGTGATTATATTTTCCAACTCAAGTCCATTGGTGGCTGTCTCATTACAACATCATTACATGTAATTGCAGAGAAAATTACACCGTTTGCACTTTTCTTTCTTTGCGTATGTGTGTGTGTGTGTGTGTTTGAGCATTTTTAGGAGGTGCTGATGGGAAGTGTGTTTGTTGAGAGATGATACAATTGAATTAGTTCCTCTGTAAGTGAGAGCGTTCAGAGGTGAGCGCTAATGTCGCACAATGTGTGTGTGTGTGTGTGTGTTTTGTTGGGTTTGCAGGCGACCACATTTTTTGCTGCTTCTGATTATACTGAATGCTAAAATGTTATTGCTCAGAGGTTGCTCTTTCAGAGCTCAATAGAGGTTTTCAATTATATTTCATTTAAATATCAACTTTCTCTTTGAATTTTCTCCTAAAATTCCTGAGGAGAAATAAAACCAACCCAAATGAGTCAGTTGTCAGCTCAGTTCATTTGATGAGAAATGACAGAGTTCATATTGAGATCTCTGAAGAGACTTAAACCCCATGTTGTGCTTCAGTTACTCTGACCTGGAGAGGATTTTCTTTCCCCCTAAATGCTAGTAAATCTTATCGCATTGGACTAAAAATGACTGACTTTGCTCAGTTTTTGTTTGTTTGGGGGTGGGGGTACACAGTAAGCACAGGTTTTGTATTTCTTTTTGGAACTGATTAATTGTGGGCCTCAGTTTTTCAGTGAATACTGCCAAGATTATCCAGAAATGTTCTTCACCTAAAAACTGAGGTGCATAAACTCAGGTTCATGAGGCCTAAGATCAATCAGTTTCAAAAATAAATACAAAACCTGTGCTAACTGAAACAAAACAAGCGGAATCCAGTGGCATGATAGTATACCATAACGAGAGATTTACAAGCCATTTTTGGTCCAGGAACACCAGATTAGCTGTTTCCAGCTCTAATGAGGATTAACAAAAAACTTTATATTTTCTTTTTTTCATTTTATTGATATTGCTATGAGAAACAGCCGACATATTTGAGGGAGAGACCATTTGTTCTGATTTTACTTTCCTATGGGACCAAGCAAAAAAATCTACACAACATTACACAAAATATACATCCAGTCCTAATCCTTATAGTTATCCTGCACTGTGATTCTTAAAACACATCCAGAAACTCAGAGATCAGATGAGCAGAACCATGTTTATGACGTGTGTGTGTGTGTGTGTGTGTGCCATTTAAAATGGCCTTGGCTGGATGTGTCACACACAAACGCACACACACACATACACACACACACACACACACACACACACACACACACACACACACGTACAGAACAAGGGAATGTATATGAGGGAATGCATGAGTATGACATTCTCAGATCTTACAAACTAAGATTATGCCCCAAAATTGATTTATTTTAATTTTGTTTTTAATGCATTTTAAATCACATTTTTATATGGAAAGGCAAAAACCCAAGATTGTATGAATCATCTTTGTATCTCATTATTTAAAGCATAATTTATTGCTAAAACTTTTTCTCTACAGAACACACACTTTGCATTGTAAAATAAGCTCATCTAAAAAATAAAATAAAAAATAATAATTAAATAAGAAATCTGATTTGACTGTTTTAGTAAAGCAGCGGAGGAATAAATATTGAGTTTTGTGACATCCACTGATCTGAATTAAGAAAGAGGCTTGATTTTTCTTTCTCTCGTGATGTCCACTAGAGGTCAGTCTTTCATTGGCCATTTGCCTTTGTTTTAGTTCATCAGCACTCTTTCTGTCTGCATCTCTTCATCTCTTGCTACTCTTCTGGCTTTTTTAAAACAATCTTAATTGGGCTTTTTTGCTCTTTTGCAGCCTGCTCTCTGCCGGACACACACACACACACACACACACACACACACACACACACACAGTGTCTCTCTCACTTGTGACAAATGTGATGTTTCGGTGTGCATGTTAATGGGCGGCACAGGCATCAAAGAGCATACATTAATATTTACGGCCGCTGTGATTTCTTGTTGTGTTTGGTCTCCTGGGGCGACGGGCACATTCTTGCACTCAACAATCTCCTGTTTTCTTCATGCTTTCAATAAATTTTGATATTCCTCACTGTTTGTCTCTCTGTAATGCGCTCGGTTCAGTTTGAGGGCCGATGTGAAGAAAATGCCATCAAAGAGAATCCTAATTGAGCCGAGTCTTTTGTTCTGCTCAAATCTTGATCGTCTCCAGACCTCTTCAAACTCCCTGAGACGTTCAGAGTGTAAACGCCATTTAACCTGCAGCGTTCACAACCGTCCACGACTGAACCACTGAGCGATTAACATCATGGTCCAGGCTGCATTTATTTGATCAAAAAAACTGTAATATTGTAAATTATTATTATAAATTAAATTTTATTTCAGCATCATTACTCCAATCTTCAGTGTCACATGATCCTTCAGAAATCATCCTAATATGCTGCTTTTTATTGATGGTCAATTTTTATTTTTGTTAAAAAAGTTTAAAAGATCAGCATTTAATTGCAATATAAATCCCCTGCATTTTTTCCAGTAATAATCACAGTTACAGTAACACAGTGTAAGTCAATGGGGCTGTATGTGTTCTGTGAGGTTAAAATGCACTTCACATGAATTAATGAGTAAAAAGCCTGATTTATTAATTATTTAAGAGTGTTGCAGTCCCTTTCTAGGATCTCTGCATGTATCATGCAAACGTTTTCTGGTTTAAGAGGCATTTCACGGTCATGAAGAAGACTGAATATAACTGCACACAGATGAGATTAGTCATTTTGTGATTTTATCACTCTAGACTTTTGTTATCATGCATGATTTTTAATTGTTACGACACTTATGAGGTGTGCATTTTAATTTAGATTATTTGCCCTGTGTGCTTCTATTGTAAATACTTGTTTTTGATATTTTGTAGTACTGGACTTGTTCTCACAGATACTGGTTCGTATTGAATCCAGAAAACATCTCCTGAACTCTTTTGTGATTCTCCAGCATCTTTATTCATCCTGTGGATCATTTTCTCTTCTGTATGTTGCTCTTGTTTTATCCACAGCTGTAATAGCGGTTTTTAACCCCGTGAGTCATGTGACCCTCGGCTGTTCGTCAGCAGTATGTGTGTTTGTGGGACTGAATCTCAGTCCAGGTATCAGAGCGACTGTCAGAGCGAATCCTCTCATCAGTCACTCACACACACACACACACACACACACACACACACACACACAGACGGAGCAGGAGCAGAAAGGTGTGTGTGCTGTCACACGAGATCAGTGCTGTCAGAATCACACACAGCAAAACAACACTCAATCAATCTGCCTGTTTTTAAGTGCTCTGTGAATTTGATATGAGTGGATGATAAATAACATGCACATGAACATTTTATTCAATATCCAAATTCTAGTCTAAAATATGAATGAATAGCAAGGTTATTATAGTTAACTAAAACTAAAATCATTAAAAAATGAAATAAAATGAACACATATAAAGTAAAATATATTTATATATTCAGCTAGCTCCAAAGGCAACATTTCTCATTTTAATTTAGTTTATTTGAATGCACTAAAATTAAACTAAAATAAAAATACACAGACAAACTTCAAAATTAAAATGACTAAGACTTTACAATAAAGTCCCATTAATTAACATTAGTTAATGTGTTAACATTAACATTGACGAGCAATGAGCAAGACATGTGTTACTGTATAAATGTTAATGTTAATAAAAATTGTTCATTGTTAGTTCATGTTAACTAATGTAGTTAAGAAATGTTAACAAATAAAACATTGCAAATTGTAACCTTTAAAGGAATGCAGAAAATATACAAATAATAACTGATTAAAAATATGAATATAATAGCATCTCAATTATACTAAAATAACACTAAAATTACAATAATAATTTTCACTATTTGAATGACCTTTTTTTCACTTCATTTACTGTCCTGCAGTGACAAATTCATTACTTTTAATTAAAATACAAATACTGCATGAGATATTTCCATCAATATGTGCTCTACTAGACTGTGTGATATTAATATATGAAGTACAGAAGCAGCTCAGACTTGTCAGTGTTTGATACGTCACATCAGCAACACCAATACAGTGTTTCTGACCCACTTACAGCAAGAACACAAGTGTGTGTGAGTGAGAGAGGCTTGAATAAATAATAAACACTATCTGATCTTTAGCGAGGCCACTGAATTAGTAAGTTAAGAGCTGGAGAGAAAGGAAGGAGAGGTTGAGTTGTTACTGACCCGACTGTCCGGCGTCACAAACACTCGCCCCTCCTCGACTCGTCCTACTGATACGACAACAAATTACCAGAAAAACTGATTACATATTCTTATCGTTGAGTGTGGAAAGAAGTCAATAAATAGTGTGAATAATTTCAGAGCCTTAAGAAATGTCTCAGTGGCCTCGCTGTAATCATTATGCTGAGATTATTTTTAAATGTTATCTGTAATTTCATGGTCTAATTCAGCTGCTGTTTGGCTCCTCAGATTCTCTGTACGGGAGCCGCGGACTCTCCAAAGAGTGAGAAATCGCAAATAACACGAGGGTTTCCCAGCATTCTCAGCGGCGGTGCGGAAAAGTGAAAATTCAAGAGGGGGAGGAGATCAAGTGAGCTACAAAAGAGCCACACTCCCACTAATCACACACACACACACACACACACACACACACACACACACACACACACACACACACTGTGCCAGCTGCTTCATCTTCTGCTGTTTTCAATTTCAAATCTATTGACGGCTATTAATGTTCTTATTATTGGTATTATTATTTTGACTTGGCATTAAAGCGCATTAGACATTGAAACACTTATAGTGGGAAGGAGATTTTTAGAAGAAAGCATTTTGTGCAGTAAAGCAGCTCAACACAGTCTCTGAAGAAACACTAACACCACTGAAACGACCCGAGACTCTCGAGCTCAGAACAAACGCTGCAGGATCTCCACAAGTCGGTCATGACTGTCCATGCATTTTCAGAGGAATTGTTTCTGCATTTCCATGACCAGAAATAATAAACAAACACCCCAATACAAAAGCAAAGTAGATTTCTTCTATTTCTCCTAGACAGTAATGCAGACAGTGTTTTGCTTTTTCACATGAAAACAAAAGTCTAGTAATCGCACATGTATCTCTTCTTAGAAAAGAAATCTCAGAAATGACTGAGATCAGTGTCCTAAACTAGTTTTGATTTAGGATTCATATTTACATCAGTTGCCCTCATATGGTAAACAGCAAAGTACAAAAACTGTATATATGGAATATGCCAGAGTTATTATAATTAACTAAAGCTGAAAAAATAAAACATCTAAATCCATGAAACACACACACACAAAAAAAAAAAGTTCAAATTTTTAGATTAACTTGATATATTAAAATAACCAAAATTAAAACTGAATAAAAAAAAAATAATAATAAAAACTATTTAAACATTAAAAAACACAAAACTACTGAAAATTACACAAGCAAACATTACTAAAACTTTAATTAAAATTAAAATGAAAACATAAAATATGAAAATAAAAACTATATCACAATGATAATAAAATGTGTGTGTGTGTGTGTGTGTGTGCGTAATATGTAATTTATTTTTATATGTGTAACATTTAAGATTTGCTAGAGCTGACTATAAAACAAAGGTGTACGCTTTACAAAAAAGTACTATTTCACACTCTCTCACACACACACACACACACACACACACACACACAATATGGCAATCTGTGATATATTATTGGTCAATGGCCAATCCAAATCATTCTTATACTATATGTTTGTATTAACATGATTAGTATTTCTCAAACAGAATGCAAAATAATTAATATGAAATGCAACAATTTAGTAAATGCAAAAACAACATTAGAAGTGTGATTAAACACCAGCTTGAGTGGACACTCCTACCGTACATAAATGAGAAGTGTAAATAAATAAATAAGCAGATTTATGGTGATGAGATCTTCTTGCTATTCTAACTACTGTATGCATGATTATAAAATCCATTATATATTTTTGCATGTAATGTAAAACATGTAGGCCTACTGTTTTATTAGTTTTAGGGAGAGTTGGGGAAATGTTTCCTGAGTAGGAGGCTCTAATGGCTTCAGAGCAAATGTATCTATTACACTTCTGAAGCTATGATCCTGTTTTATGAGACCAACTCTTCACCTTTTCTAAACTTACAGTCCATGATTTGTGTGTTGTGAGGCACCAGTATCGAGCCTGTCTCTGTGATGTTTGTGTGGTAATCTCAGTCCCTGTGCGGTCCGTCTCTCTGCGGGACTCGAAGTCGTTTTGCTCTCTGTGTGGCTCTCTGACGCTTTAAACCGCAGCTTTGTAAAGTCTTCCACTCCGCTTCCACAATCTGCATCCGCAGCTGAGCCCGCCGAACGCTCGCACTGCCCCAAGTGCCCAAACGCCTGGAACGCCGCTGCACATTGTTCCTCGTCCAGCAGGGGCCCGAGGGGCCGATGGGAGACACTTGGTATCCCGGCGTAATCTTTTTTTCATTGACTGGCCGTTTGAGTGCGGTCTCAGGCGAGTCCGGGGAAAGAATAGAGCTGGAGGCTTACAGAAGCGCTCGTAATCCGGAGGCGTCCCGGGCCAAACCTCCATGACTTCCTGCGGCTCTCGACCAAAAGATCTGCCGAGGGCCCGTCCTCTAATGGGCCTCACTGTACTAATCACAAACACGCAAGCCACATTCATCACGTCACACTGCGGCGAAACTCTAAATCTGTTTATTAGATTAGGCTTGGCTTTCAGCTTTGCTTTTTGCGTTTTATTTTTGTCAAGCCCAATATTTGGAATACAACTGTTTGCTGATGGTTGTTTCTCTGAATGATGTTTCTAAATGTGAACTGACCATTTCAAATCCACTTTAGCAGCTTACAGAGACACGTCTTCATCTCGTCAAGGTCAAACACTCAAAAACTTCTAAAAACAAACAACTTCTGAATATTAAATGTGAGCAGCATGCTTTGATTTTACAGCAACTTTTTTTTTTTAATCCACACAATTCTTTCAAGTTAACTCCACAATAATAAATATAAATTATATAATTACTCCATGATTTATGATCAATATGACCTTTAAAAACAAAAATGCTGTGCTACAGCATGCGCAATTGCTTTTGTGTAGTTACTGTAATTGCATTGTTATTAATAAAGTTGATTTTAATACATTTCTGTAAGCTAATTTTAAATGCATTCTCAGATACTTTAAATTAAGTGAACTGTTAATCAATCAATTTGCATTGTTACCAAATGCTACCAAATAAAAGAACATTTAAAGAGTGTATTAAGAGGTGTTAAAATTTATAAAATAATATATATCAATATGCAATATAATAAAATGTAAAAATAAAACAAATGTACATTATAACAATAACAACATTATAATAGTTCTTTTGACCTTTGAGAAAAATATCTAACCTTTCACAAAATATAAAGCACCCTACAGAAATGTTTTAGAAACAACTAACAGTTTTCACTCAGAAATGGCTCAATTTCAAGTCATTACAAAGAAATGGCAAGCAGCGTTGAATTAAGCGTGAAATTTTGGAGCAGATAGATAACTATATCTGTCTTTATATCAGTCTTATGTATATTCTTACATATGAAACACAACAAACTGTTCACCTATATAAAACATGAATAGTTATCTATTTGTGTTGTTTCTTTGATCTGTTTGACAGAGTCCGACCTGATTTATGAAGTGTGTAGCCGCAAGCGTTCAGCTTCCACCTTAAAGAAGAGCAGCGAGAGGAAAGCAGCAGAAAGTGTCATTAGCTCCGGCGTACAGTGGAGCCCATTTGTGTCCATTTGCATGCGGCGTCTGGTGCAGCTGAGTGTGGAGACGTGGCGCTGTAATGACCGCCTGTCACAACACTCTGAGGGAGGCCTGCACACACCGCACACCCAAATCAACCCCTGTCAGTCGCGCTGGCAACCTGTAATTCCCCACACGCTTCCTTCCTGCTCCACGCGGCTAAATGGCACTCGCGGCGGACTGAATCTGCAAAGTTGTGTTTAATAACACTGAGGAGCGAGTGATATCTGCGGCGGGGCGCTCTGATGGCGGGCCGCGCCGGGTTAAGAGGGATTTTGTCATGACTGCTGGAGCGTGCGCTAATCTATTCACTGAAACTCTCCATCTTTTCAGCTAGCGATCGTCAGGGAAACGGAAAACAATTAAGGCCCCTGGCAAATTGTTTAAATGTTTCCACGTTCGCCATTTTCCCTTTCGCTCTTTGTGGCTCGGCTATGCTTAAACTATTATTACTGCATGAATGTTAGCATTACCTTACAATGATGAAAGTTTGACTGAAGAGATCTGGAGGATACCGACACATTCGAGATGCTTCGTTAATATTTATATCTTGTTTTCCAGTGGAATGATGTAAGCATCTTTAAAACTGGATGCATTTAAGAAGCAAAATTGCATCAGGACTTTAGAAAATATATCTTGAATTAACTTTATTTTTCTTACTCCAGGTGAATACAGACCTCATTGCAAGGTTTTGAGGTAAAACATAGACTTAATTCAATATAATCCCAGAAATCTCATTGATTAAAAAGTTTTTTATATGTTATTTCAGTTAATGTAATGGAAATATTTGGTAACACTTTATTAAGGTGTCCTTGTTACATGTTACATGTACTTACTATTATAATAACAATTATTTGTGCATAATTACATGCAAGTAACCCTAAACCTAACCCTAATCCTAACCCTGACCATATAGAAACTACATGTAGTTAATTAATAATACTCAGTACTTAAGTGTAATTACAATGTAACAAGGACGCCTTAAAATAAAGTGTGACCAAATGTTTTAATAGTTTTAATTTTAGTTTTAGTTAACTATAATAGCTGTGTTCTCAAGTAACTTACAGATATTACATATTTTTAACTGAAAAATAAGACAAAATACTGAACTGCAATGCATCTCCTGACAAATACACAGACAAGAGTAAAGACTTTTGATAAACTTGCTGCATGATATCAAACAACATTTGCCAAAAGAAGTGTATTTTCCATCTCATTTGTCCGATGAGAGCACTTTCCTTCAGCGTAGCCGCACACGTGCCCCGTCAGATGTTTTCGGCTTAGATGAAAAAGTGAAATGATTTAGAAATTTCATAAAACTTTGCAGTCTTAATGGTGTGTCTAAAGGAGTGTCATCACCAGAGTTGGGAGGCTTTAAAAACAGCATAGTGGTGTTTAGTCATGCTACACCACTGCTTGGTGGAATAAAAATGGTATGTTTCAGTGAAAGTTTCAAGCTCGTTTTGAAAACTGCTAAAACAGTAGTCACTCTCCTATTGGTCATCGCAGTTATATGACGTGTCTTTCTCTCCGACTGACCTCCAGACTACAGTACAAAGAGTGTCCTGCATGCAAAAGCACTTTACACTGAACATGCCCTCGACCTCCTCTGATGAAATCTGTATGCAAATGAGAGAATATTATATTTACGTACACTGGCTACATGAATTTGCTGAAGAAATAGTCACGAGGCTCTACTTTCTTCCACCAATGCAGATGAAACACGGTTCTGAAATCATTATTTGGTGTGCTTCAAATGACCCATGAGTCAGTTATTTACAATAAAACTGGTCAAAATGACCAGAATTGTGAGCAAACCTTTAGAAAAGAATGAATGGTATGAATGCACTTTTTTACTGTTTTTTTTTTTAAATTGCACTTTTTTTTACTGTTACCGTGTTAGGATTTGTGAGATTTAAATCGGCATTAATTTCCACTTAAATCGGTAAGATTAAAATATGTTTCCAAATGAATATAGCTTTTGTTTATATCACATATCATTAAATATAATGCAGTCAGGATGCATTTCTTGGTATTTTCTCAAAACTTGGAATAAGGGACGGCTAAGAGGAATCTGTATCGCGTCCAGAATCGCCAAATTTCTCTGATTTTATCCCTATTGAAGACGCTTTCTAACATTCCGACTTACAAAGCATCGAGTAAATTCTCTGCAAACGCAGAAACACAGCGGCGCGGCAAAAGCGCCGTGTATCACTTCTGATTAATGAATTCATTTGAGCTCAACAGCATGATATCAGCAGGAGCGCACATTGATATTCACCAAAACAACAACAAAAACAGGATTCCTTTGAAATGCCCCCAAAAGACGAAACGCAGAAGTTGGCCGAACCTGAGAGAGAGAAAGAGAAGAAATTAGCAGTTGAAGAGCATTTTCACTCTAATTTGTCATCGATGCATAAATCTTGCTGACAGGCAGCAGCGGCGTAATGGCATCGCGTTGGATGGAAAAGCTGTGTAAACTTGCGCAGTTGCAGAAACGGAAAAACTATATGTTGAACATCACCTTATTTGCATAATTTAGTGAAAGCCAATGAGGCAGCACCGAGAGCGCGTGCGGCGGCCGTAAGTGTTTGGAGGGGGGGCTCTAAATGGGTCGCCTATGGGGATTTCTGCGCTCCGTAGGGGTGGGAAATGAGGAATATTTTTCAAACAGCAGGGGGAAAGGTTTTAAAAGCAGAAACACACGCAGAGATAAAGATGTTAATGCCATGGGGTGCGATGCAGGAAAACTCTCAGCGTTGAGAGAAAGAGTGAAAAATATAAACTAGGCTGCGTAATTTCAGCATTAAGAGGTCATAATCATGTTTCACTCACGATATTAAAACGGAAGCGCGCGTCCTCTCATGAGAGGACTCAAAAGATAAATAAAGAAGGAAAGATCATCAGGTAGGTTTGGCTAATGGACTGCAGGAATGTGTCGCGGGGAGCCGCTTGCATGTGTGTGTGTGTAAACACTGCATCACACACACACACCTCACAAACAAACACACACCTCACGCTGAATGCTGAAGTGTGTGTGTTTCTTTTATTGATGTTTGGACTGACTCTGCCCCGCGCTGACTCAAACGCATTTGGGATTTCATGCGCGAGAGCTTTTGTTCATGGAAGGAAGCCTTGCGCTGTGTTGTGTTGGTGCTGTGTCATAAACTCCAGCGATTCTAGAAGAAAGCCTGCCAAGACGCCAAAGAAAGTGGAAGATGTCCTGGTTGAGGCTCTTTGTAATGTAACACAACCACTGAAACTTTCATGAGAATGTAAATCCAGGGGCCATATTTTTTTGCGCAAGCCATGGAACTGTATTATGTTTAGTATTATCATTTTAAAAATTAACAATTTTAAATAATATAAAAAACATATTATTGCATTGCAAATATTATTGCACTGTAAAAATGATATGATCACATCAAAGTCATGGCATCATATGTTATTCCATTACATTAACTCATCTTATGTATTCTCATAAATCACACAAATCTGACCGATTTCAACTTCATTTTAACTCAGTTTGATATAATTTGTGTTAAAATGACTGTACAACCAGTTATAAGGCAACAACTGAACTTAAAGTAAGTTTAATTTTAATATTAATTTGCTTGTTTGTTTATTAATTAATTAATTTATATATGTTTTTTTGCGTTTTAGTGACAAACAAGTGACTGAGAGTCCGTCTCCATCTCTTATTGAAAATGCATCTGTCACATTTTGAGGATTTTGTTTGTTTTGGCTGTTAGGAAGTTCTCTGGAAAAAAATGCATGACAAAAATCTGATGCAACATTTTCCAATGATGTAACAAAATCATTGGAAGGTACTAAAATCGTGTCAGGTGTTTTCTTTAGTAGGTCAAATGATCGGTTTTACAGTTTAACAAAACCCATGTTGCAGCTGCTAAGAAGTCTGTTTTATTTACCTGCCAAAGCCAGTTTTTATTCCCAGTTGGCGAGTGCTAATATTTGACCAAAAAAAAAAAAAAAAGGAAACACAGGATGAAAGAAAGAAACCAGCCAAAGAAATGAGGCCAAATAGTTGAAGAGTGGACTGTACTGTGGTGGCATTTGGACAAAGCTGCTCTCTAAGCCTCTTCAGAGCAGCACAAAGATTAGAGCAGAATGTGTGAGAGAGACAAAGATAGAGAGAACGAGAGAGAGATACTGAGGAAGGATGAGAGGCTGGACGGCCCAGACAACACTTGGCATTCAGACGTCTTTTGAAAGCCAAACACACACATTACACCGAGGAGCAGACGCCCTTCAGTCAGACTCAACACAATGAAGGACGTGAATCAAACACCTAACTCGAGTGATGTTTAGGCATCATGTTCAGCTCGGGACATCACTTATTAAGCACAAATCACAGGAGAATGTAGGTTATAGATATTTCCCATGAAGGTTTGGGAGGAACGTCTTCATAGGAATCTGTCACAAATCACAAAACGCCCAAAGCATTCAGGTCACATTTCACTCCAAAATTAATTAGAATAGAAATTAATGCAAAGAAAGATTCAAAACTAATAAGTAAGAGATGTAAATTTGAATGCAAGGGTTCAAAAGCTTGGTCACTTTATTTTAACGTGCCGTTGTTTCAGCATTCAGAGAGAAACCATTTGTGGCCACATGGAGGCACTGCCTATTTTTGATTAATTCATTTGTATATATATATATTTATTTATATACTTGCTGTGACATTGAGGGGGTGAGAAGGCATTTTGTCAATTCTTAAGTGTCTGACAAGTTGAATAAAGTTTAGCATAGTAGGAACACAAGGACGTCAAGGAAAGAGTCAAAGCGAAACCGAGAGCGAGGGGTGATTTGAGTGACATTGCTGCTGACCTGGTGACCTCGAAGTCCCCTGGGGGTCACCGTCCCTCAAACGGAGAAAAACGCTGTAGCGAAAGGTTCCTCGGTGACGGGAGGTCATCATGTGCGGAGAGTTTGACTGCCCTTGACACTCCCTCCAGCTGTCAAACGCCAGCAGCTCGCTTCATTCAGTCCAACAGCCCTGAAACAATGCAGACGGAGCCGTTTAGAGACGGGAGAGAAGTTAGGAATTGTGTTATTTTGCACTTAGAGGAAGTGAGGACTATTTCACTTTTATGCATCCTGTTCTCAAATGAGATGATCACTGGCAAAGAGAAGGAGAAAAACAACCAGATGAAGACAGACCACAGTTTTAGAACACATATATCATGTAGTGACCAAATATCATTGTTTATTGTTTGAAAGATAAATATTAACTTAACTTATTCTAAAATATTCACTTAAATATTCTTAAAACTCAACATTTTATGAAATTCATTCACCTCGTGCTCACTGGAAAAACATGCCTCTGCCGAATATTGTATTATATTTTATTTCAAAGATATTAAAAAATACACCTAAACATACAATTGACTGCAGTTTCCATCTTAAATAAGCACTACTGGCATTAAAACTACGACAACTTGTATTCCTTTTCACACAAATTATGATTACAGGGGCAGATTGTTAATTATCAGTAAATAATATTTTCACACGGTTACTTGCATCACAAATTTCATGGCCATAAATAGTTGCACGAGCCATGAAAATGTATTAAGCAATTTTTTTTTATATTGTACTATTGTATAAGATTTTGGATCAGTAAGGCTTACTTTTAAAAGAAATGAATGCTTTTATTCAGCAAGGATGCATTAAATTGAGCAAAAGTGCCAGTAAAGACATTTATGTCATCACAAAAGATTTCAATTTCAAATAAATGCTGTTCTTTTGAACTTTCTATTCATTAAAGAATCCTGAAAAATAAAAAATATCATGGTAAATCATAATCATGAGATAAAAAAGTAGAAAATACTAGAATTTTTTTTTGTCATAATTGTCATAATTTCAACTTTTAATGTCATAATTAGGACTTCTCAGCTGACTCTTGTCTATAATTTGACTAGATTCTAAAAAGTGACAGATACATTTGGCCCAAAATATCTTGGAGTTTGATTAAACACACAGCCTTTGATGTCAACAGCAAAAGATACGGGGAATGTTTTCTCTTCCCTTGGTACAGTACTTCTTTTTGCCTATACGATTATACGGTTAATTGCAGTTTATTATTTGTATATTTAGCAGTGTTTTCCCCTGCAAGCCGCGGATGAGGAGGGCAGAACAGTGATTTTGCATCGCAGCCTCTCCATGTCAGTCTGAGAGAGAAATGACTGGAGCTGTCTGTCGTGTGATAGTTCAAGTGCCTCTCCGGCGTTTAATAAGAGAGACTCTTTCCTAAACGCATCCTGAGCGGAACAACAAGAGCGGCCGTATCTCTCACAGCAGGTATCGCCGTACCACGGCAACAAATACCTCCGTCTGACGCACATTCATGATCCCCATCTGCTCTCCCAGGTGCTGTTTAGATTCCAGACCCCCGGGGGATGAACGACAAACTTTTTATGCTCCTTTGTAACGGAGAAAAACACTCAGTGATCTCTGCCAGTACCACATGTCGCATGTAAAATACATCACCATAATGTATTGGGAGGCCGCATCGCTCTCTCGTTTCTGTTGTCGACTTCAGTGCTGAAATATTAAGCCGTTTCCACAGAGTGTCTGTGCAAGCGACGCCGCGTTTTCCTCTGGGTTTGTTTAAATAAACACCTTGATTTTCATAAAGAGAGCTGAATGATCAGGTCTCTGCAAGTCGGCAATAAATCAATGTACCTGTTTTGTTCTTTACGGCTGGAAGATGAATTGCCCGTTTGATAAAAGATGACTCCTCAAACACCGTGACAATTACCTGCCTTATTCTCATTATGAAGCGGACAGCAGACACCTCACACAGTCACGCATGACAGCGCAGAAACGCCCGTTACACATTAATCATGAGACGCTCACGACCCACCCGCCCCACACCCACCTAGAGCTGCCTGCATGTAATTCTGCTATTATCCTTTCAGATTTGTTATTTTAAACTCAAACATGTTTTCATAAAGGTTTATGAAAAACATATTTGAAATAAAGTGCATTGGAATTCACACATAAAATACGCTACTGTTCAAAAGTTTGAGGTCAGTCTGGCTGCATTTACTTGATGAAAAATACAGTAAAAACTGTAAAAATAGTATTACAATTTAAAATAACTTTTCTATGTGAATATACTGCAACATGTCAATTCAATTTAAATGTCAATTTCTCTTCAGAAATCATTTTAATATACTGATTTGCTGCTCAAGAAACATTTCTTATTATTATCAATGTTAAAAACAGTTGAGCTTCTTTTATTTTTAATTTTTTTAATTTTTACTTTTTTTCAGGATTCTTTGATGAATAGAAGGTTCAAAAGAACAGCATTTATTTAAAATATATATATTTTGTAACATTATAAATGTCTTTACTGATAGTTTTGATCAATTAAATTTGTCCTTGTTGAAGTAAAAATAAAAACCTCACTACCCCAAACTTCTGAATATGTATGAACTAATTCTCAAACAAACAAATTAATTCATTAAACCACACATTAATTGCTTAAATAAACTATTGCATTCAATTCAAAGTGATAGTGTATGAATGATTTTAGAAATAATTTACACAGAAATCTGTTTTATGAATGAGGCCCAATGTTTCTAAATCTGATGAATGTCTGCTTCAGTACCAGATTTATCATCAAACAGAGCTGCATGACTGTCCTCAAACAGGTTTCCAGTTTGCATAACACTCCCCCATCTGCCATTGGTTAATCAAACAGATAGTCCTGCCCCTAAACTCAAATCACTGGACGAGTCAGAAACTGACATGTTGGGCTGTTCAAACAAACTGATCAATAATCTCAAGAGACTCGAAAGAGTCACAGTTTTTCATTCTTCCAATGATTTAAAATGACTCTGAACATTAAACTGACCCTCCACAAACTAGACAAACATATGAACATCACACACAGCAGCTTGAAATATGTATATAAAAAACCAATTACCTACCATAAAAAAACATATGCTTATTTATAGTACTTTTAACAGTTTTTACGTATTTATTATGGTCAATTGCTGTGTTTGTGAAATATGGACTCCTCGACATGCAGTGTCTCCACACGACTGTATTATTATTTTGTTCACACACACACACACACACACACACACGCGCGCACACACACACACACACACACAAAGAAGGAAATCTCAATAGCGTCTGTATGAACTAAAGTAACTTCCACTAAACTCAAAATGACTTTAAGCGACAAAATGGCATGAACATTATTACATTTATTTTTTTATCAAGTTTAAAGTGCATCTTTTTCCTCATTTTCCGTAACTGTCACAAGAGACAGTAAGAGACAGAGAGGAGGAGATGGGCAGATGGATGTATGGATGGTGCAGATGTAATCACACGTGATTGAGATCAGCGCTTTCGAGTTAAGAGAGTCCGAGAGTGATCTGCTTATTCCATTTCTGATCTACGCTACAGACATAAGGAAAAATCATATTTGGCTCCCAAGCAACGTAATAAGCAGCACTTAAGATGGACAACATATTTATTTATTATCATGAATGTGTCCATGGCAGACTGAGTCAATCTGCCAGGCTTCCGTCTGATAAACTACACAGGAATCACCACAGGCACCAAAGCCTTTTCACTTTACAAGAGCTTTTTATGATCTTCATCTTAAATGGATAAATGGAGAAAAAGATGGACCAAAAAGCTAGAGAAATAATAACAATCATTGTTTCCAGTCTGATAGATAGCAGCTAAGTTCCCGAGGCTTTCCAGTAAAAGCGACTGGAAAAAAAAGAAGAGAAACTGTGGACTGAGAAACAGCAAGGCTTTGAATCACCTTATTTCTGTCATTCTCTATGGTTTGTTTCTGTGGTGATGTAATGACGTTATGTTGTGTTTTGGTGGCAATGTGATGCATGTTGGTTTTTAATAGTATAAAAGTGTGATGGTGAGATGCTATGATTGTGTTTAATGGTATAATGATCTGTGTCCCTGCAGCACAAAAGCAGTAATCAGTAGCACAGGTATATCTGTAGCAATAGCCAACAATACACTGTATGGATCAAAATTATACATTTATCTTTTATGACAAAAATCATTAGGATATTTAAGTAAAGATCATGTTCCATGAAGATATTTTTCCTACTATATAAATTTCCTACTGCAAATATATCAAAACTTAATTTTTGATTAGTAATATGCATTGCTAAAAACTTCATTTGAACAACTTTAAAGATGATTTTCTCAATATTTAGATTTTTTTGCTCCCTCAGATTCCAGATTTCCAAATAGTTGTATCTCAGCCAAATATTGTCATATCATAACAAACCATACATCAATGGAAAGCTTATGTATTCAGCTTTTATGTGATGTATGAAACACAATTTAAAAAAAACTGACCATAATGACTGGTTTTGTGGTCCAAGGTCAAATATTATGATTGTATTGTGATAATGTACTGGTAATGTGATGATGTCTTGGTGCTGGGGTGTGTGACTGTGTTGTGATAGTGATGGTATCTTTCGATATAATACGATAACAAGCTGATGTTATGATGTTATAGTGATAGTATGTTGGTAATGCCATCATGTGGTGATGGACGTAATGGTGCTGTGATAGTGATGGTATGGTGAAGTGATTCTGTAACTGTGATGGTGTTAAGTGGCCATAATGTCAGGATATTGTGATAGTGATGATGTCATGGTAATGTTGTGATGTTAATGTGATAGTGAATTGTGTTATTGTCATTGCAATTGAGTGGTGATGAAGTCGGATTGTGTTGTAATAGTGGCAGAATGGAGATGTAATGTGATGGTTGTATGTGGTGATAATGCTGGGATCTTGTGATCGTGATTGGTTGTTATGGTGTTATTGTGATAGTGTATTGGAGATATAATCATGTGGTGATGATGAAATCTGTGGTGTATGACTGGGTTGTGATGGTGATGTAATTGGATAACACAATGTTATGATGTTAGTGTGATAGTGATAGTGATGAAGTCATGGTGTTGTGGTGTATGATTGTGCTATGATAGTGATAGTATGATACTTTTGTGATGGTCTCACAATAAATGTGATGTTGCTAATAATGCTGGGATCTTGTGACAGTGATAGGATTACAGTATATGGTGATGTTATCATGTTTTTGTGATAGTGTATTGGTGATGCAATCTTGTTGTGATAAAGTCAATGTTCTGTGGTTTATGATTGTGTTCTGATAGTGATGGTATAGTGATGCTGATGTGATTCTGTAATAGTGATGGTGTTATGCGGGGATCTCGGAAAGTCTTGTGATGATAGTGATGGCAGGGTATTGAGGTGGTGTGATGGTTGTGATGATGAGATGGTCCGATGATGATGTTACAGTCTGTTAAAGTGACAGAGAGGATGATGAAGATGATGTATCATGTCAAGACAATGTGATTGCAGTAGTTGTTATTCTTGGGAGATTATGTGATTGTAAAGACGCTCATGAAACACAGAGCAAATGCGGCCCCTCAGGACCCCTACAGATGGATTCCTACATATTTAACACTGAGCACCTTCGTTCTTCATCTCTCTCCACAATATAGCACTCTCAGAGCCTCTTTCATACATATTTAGTGATCAGGAACAAACAGACAATAAAAATATACATAAAAAAGGATGTAAGTATTTGATTTAGTAGTGGAGAGAAAACACACACACAGTGAAGCAATCATAAGGAATCTGACTTATGTGAGGTTGGATGAGTTTGGATTTGCTTGCATGACAACAGAAGAACAGCAGCCGTAGCTGCGAGGAAGAAACCTGTGACGCGCACACACACACACACACACACACACACACTCACACTGCAGATGGTTCACTTGTGTTTCAGTTACAGTGGCCTTACAAATGCATTATCTGTTGTCTTTAGCAAAATACCATCAGAGAGGAAAAGCAGTAATTAAGTGTGTTCTCGTCCTCACTCAGAGCATTCAGAGCTTATTTTGACAGATTTAATTGTTTTAAATTGTTAAAATAATACTTGTGCCTCTTTGCTTTGATGGGGGAAGTACTTTGCGTGAATGAAAGCCGTGTCACCCTCACTCTAGTTCATTTAGAGAAAGCCACTGTGTGGCTTGTGTTTTGGAGTAGATGAAGTCCTGTGGGGAGACAATTCATTTAACTGGTGCGAATAAAAGCACAGCGGGAAGAAATTCATCCACATTCATATAGCAGAACATGTAAGAACATGGATTTATGGAGAAAAACACTGACATATCTCAGCAATGACATGCTAAAATCTATTCAGATGGTATTTAGAAGTTTCTATAAACGGGCATTTAGCTGTCATGCTGGATCAGATGAGTAATTCTCATGAAAACATGTCCAGGTTACATTTCACATGTAATACACTTTAAAAAAAATACTGTGTGTGTGTGTGTGTGTGTACTTTCATGACAATTAAGCACATATACACCATCAACTGTCATTTACTGTAATGCACCATTAATGTCTGAGTTTCCATTATTATCTTGATGGTGATTTTTTAATTACAGTAATAAAGTAGCTTTTAATTGTATTACAAAAAAAAATACTGAAATACAATGATTGTTTTCACCATCAATTAATGATGCATATATACTTTATACATCATATTTTCTAAAAAAATTAAAAATAAATAAAAATGGGGGTCCTAAAATGGGTCATTTTTTTTTAAAAGTACAGTTTTATTTCAAAATATGACCAAAACATGCTCTTGGTATGGTTCTTAAATTTTCTTAAGTATATTTTCTTGTAGAGACACAGCTTGGGTTATTTATTCATATTTTTTTTATTTTATTCATATTTTGTTTTTATTTTAATAATAGTAGTCTATTGTGTGTCCTTATTTAGACAGCTCAGTGAATGTGTGTGTGTGTGTGTGTGTGTTCAGGCTCCTGTATTGATTGTGGTATGACAGTAGATGGTGCTGTCGTTTCCTGTCCACTTCAACCACAAAAGCATCTTTTATTATTGTCTTTCTTCTTTATCTAAATGTTTTACATACAATTTACAATTTATCTAAAATATATATACATACAGGTTCTGTATTCTTAGTCTGAAACTTCACAAAAACATAAATGACATAAATGCTGTGAATTTTCATTTTTCAACTTACAAAAATACAAATAACTTTGCTGCTTTTGCTTCACACACAGTGGATGTAGACGTATGAATATTATAGTGTTATGTTATGCACACCTTGTTGCAAATCCATAACCGTAATAAGACACGGAAAACTGTCTCATCTCTGCGTTTAATGCAGTGTTTGGGAAAGGCCCACTCAAGCGTTTTTCTGAGAGATTGATAAATGGTGGAATCTGAACGTGGTGTTGGAGGGGAATGCAGATATTAAAAATTTGGTCAAGAATCTAATTAGCCGGCAGTAATTAAACAGTCTAGTTGAGGGTCATTAATCTCTCGCGTGGACCTTTGATGTTTTGCATACTGTCCCACCATCATTAATAAAATTCATAATGCGTTCCTTTGTGTTGTTTTATCATCGTTGTTTTTTTTTTTGTAAGCGCACAGAGCAAGTGTCAACACATCACACGAGTTCGCTGCAGCTCATTTACTCTCTGCCCAATAACTAGCCCACACTGCAACCTCTGCACGAACCGCCACGCTGCATGTGTGTGTGTGTGTGTGTGTGGACACGGCCTGTCAGCAAATGCAAGGGGAGAAAACACAATGTTGTGTGGCCATTGTGTCCCAGTAATTACATTTCTTACAATCAGTCTATCGCAAATCAGTCATGCTGTAAATATTAGAGAGACGCGTGTGTGTGTGTGTGTGCGAAGACAGCAAAGTAATTTCTAGCATCATCATCCTCATGTCTTGATCTGAATAACACCACTGATACCTCCACTTCACACGTTTTAATGGTCACTCTAACCGCAGTATGTGTGTGTGTGTGAGTGAAGGCTGCATTAATTTACTGTTATCTTAATGAGCTGTGCTGTAATATGTACATGCACCGGTGTAAGTGTTCAGCTGCAGAGATACTGTACCGTACTGTAGCTTAATGGTTTAATATATCGTCTCCTGTATTAAGGGCTAATTGTCATGTTTAACACTACACATTGAAATCACTGCTGACTCCTGATGGCTACTGACACATCAATGCAAAACTGTGTGAGAGATTTTCTATCAGTGCTGAGATGCACAAAAAACTCAAATATATGATGGCTGTCTAAGCTCGAGTCTGCAGCCTTGATTCTGTATGGACCATTAAAATATTTAATATTTTATTTGAGACCCATAAATGCTTGCAATAGTTGCAAAACATTATTTTCCAGCTCACAAAATGATTACGGTGTCTCAGCAGTGCTGTTTGTGTGCCATAAATAATACAGGGATGCTCAGGAAGCCCTTCTGAATGAATTAGAGAAGTTGTTGGTCCATTCTAGGGAAACAGTACTATGTGTGAATAAATTTGTTTTTTATTTTATGCCAATTTTCTTACGGGTGATCATTTCCTTTGAAAATATTATTCCTGTTACTCCCACCTCAGAGCCGAAGTATCAGGGCTGAATATCCAGAATAGTGCTTCAGTTTATATTCAGATTCATTATTTTTCTAAAACAGTTTAGCAATCAAAAAACATAAATTGAACAGCCCACTAAATCATGAATGTACAACCATATCATTTTTTGGTGCAATTGCTAACATATCCTAATAGCCACAATCGGCCAAATCAAGTTAGAAGAAATCAAACTAGTCCATCAAAATTCAACAGCCAACAATTTGTCAGATGCTGATCAATAGATTGTTTGGCTGTAGCGCATCATTTAGGCTATACTGTGAGCTCAAACTTGAAAAACAAAACGTGGCACGCTTGGACACCCGCACAATCTGAGAGTACATGCCAACTTTAATCAATTTGCAATTCTAGGGGGTGCTATAATTTTAGGAATTCTCAAAGCAGTGCAATTGAGACGGATGCTAAAATATTTATCACCAAACTGATGCATCCACAGTATTCCTTCTTTTAATTTTGCATATAGTTTGTTATTTCCTTATTTTACAAAAAATATAAAAAACATAAAAATAAAGGTAATGTGTGGTGGGATGTATGGTGAAATCAACCCAGAGTATACTGATATCAGACACTCACTGCTGCATCGGTTGATGAATGGCTGTTAATGACATCAGGTGATTATTAAATGAGTGTTATTAGATGAATAGCAGCTGATAATGATGACAGACTGGATCATCTAGACCAGAAAGGACGATTCTAAGTGACATAAATGAATAAACGTTCAACACTTAATGATGAATAAATACATTGGTGCTATCAGACCTGCTTAGAAACATTATCAGTGTTTACTACTAACTGTTTATCAATTATTAATTATATGTCGCTGGTCATTAAGGTCATGGTCGCACAGTCAATATGGGCTAAAGCATATTACACACTTCAAGGAATAGTTCACCCAAAAATGAAAATGTACTCACCCTCAGACATCTTTTGTCTTCTCCAGATGTTAACTGATGGACTGGAGTGGTGTGGATTATTGTGATGTTTCTGATTGTGATGTGTCCCATTGCTGAGACACTGATGCAGAGACACATTTCTCCAAATCTGATGACGAAACAAACTCAAAATCAGATTGGCCTGAAGATCATGAGAGTATTTTTTTTTTTTTTTTTTAGCAAATTTCATTTTAGGGTGAACTATTCCTTTACTGAACATTTAAACATCGGTCAACCTAATTACCAGGTTTCTGGCAGCAGGTTTTCTTCTGCATACTACAAGTGAGCGCTTGCATGTTCATGTCGGTCCAGAAGGAAACTAAAGTACATATATTTCAGAAAGTGCTCTTTATTGTGTGCAAGGACAAACTCTGAATTAATCCCTGAATTTGATGGCTGGTAGGAAGGAAGATTTTAACCCAAATCCTACTCCAAGAATTTGCATAATTCACATCTACACAACCACAGAACAACCACTTTCTTCTAAGAATGTATTATTATTATTTTAATTGTTTAAAAAAAATCCCTTGGTTATGTGAATGTTAGAGAAAACTTTAAAGGAATGTTGCATTTTATAATTTCACAAAAACTATGGTCAAGTTACTTTTGGGAACGTTACTTTTGAATTTTCTCTGAACATTCCAAAAATTAATTAAAAAATAAAAATAAAAAATTAAGCCAAATAGTACTAGAATAATGTTTGTTCATAACTTTGAGAGAATTATCTTATAGCTTATACTTTATAATTCTATAAAAAAAATAATAAATATTATACTAGTTCCTAACTGAAATGATTAGTTTGATTTAAATAATTATAATACTCAATTTATAAAAATCACCTTTGAGAATCTGACACACATAAACTGTTCAATGGCTTGGGTGCATTTTATTCTCCACATTTTAGTAATTGGAATTACCACTGAACTCTGGCTTTCTGTAAACTCAAATCTTTACCGCATTATAACAGCAAATCGAGTCATAAACACCCCATTTATTCTCAATATTTTCAGAATACTGCACCATGGCAACTCTCTCCGATAAGAGGCGCGGACTGAAGATGTTGTGAATAGGGCCTGAACTCAAACTCACACGCGTGTGAATCTGTCACGGGCCGCAGTGTAAAGAGCTTTAGGCTGCTATTGAATCAGAGACAGAGCGGCGCAGTTCGGACACCAGCGATAAACCAGCCGCTGTAAAACATCATTATACTCATGTTCCTCTGATTTTAGCATGTGAATGGGGAATCAGGCCGGTCAGGAGACGGAGGTCAACAGAACGCAGCCTAACAGGCCTTAAACAGAACGAGTGTCTGTGTGAGAGCAGAATTATAGAGTCTCAAACCCATTTTACACAGGAATGAGGATTACTGTGTCTGCTCTCATGTGAAGATACAGTACAACACACGAGAAACCAGCTCTTTATATAAAGTATTTCCAACTTTATCTGCATATTGTACATAAACTCGTGAAATATTCACTATATAGAACATCTCGACTGCCTGATTGCTTGCATTGTCATACAATGTAACTATACTATCACCCAGCTCTAATCTGATAAATGTCACTATAAGACATTAAGATATTATAAGGGGTCAAATGATGCTTTTTTAAAGATCATTATTTTGTGTATTTGGTGTAACAGAATATGTTGACATGCTTTAATGTTCAAAAAACACATTATTATTGAAATACTGTTCATTATTGTAGGTCCTCTATGCCCCGCCTCTCTCAAACGCATCGTTTTCTACAAAGTCCCTGATAAGTGCAGTCTGCTCTGATTGGCCAACTGGCACACTGCATTGTGATTGGCCGAAAACTGCAAACACTCGTCGGAAATATAACACCCCTTTCCATAATCATGAGCTTCAGCTTTCAAAATAAATGTAAAGACAGTTAATAATGTCCACCATCAGTTCAAACCCGAGAGGGAACAAAGTCGCGTGACAGACACAGAGATGAAGCTCATATATATTCACGATTAAAACAGCTGACTCTACTGTGATGTGTGAACCTCTCTCACTCACACACACACACACACAATGCACAAAACTCTGCATTTGAACAGTCAATAGCAAATAAATTAAACTAATAACAAAACATACAGTCGCTGATTCAGAAGTGGCAGATTGTCATAGCAAAGTCAGAATTGCCTCCTCTCCTAGGTTCATGAAACGATCGTCCATAAAATGCGTTGTGATAGCACCTGGGCTGTGCTGTTCGATTGTAACTAATCTTAATGATTCCTAAATGCATCTACTTTTGAAAGGCCAAATAAAGTGCTTTTGCTTTCAGCTAGAAACACACAGCGTCTCCCTGACACAGCTGCATCAACACTACTGCGGTTACTGAAACCACGCTACCTTTCTTTGCGTGAACATTTGGGCGGCATTATGCAAATATTTCCACATCATGACGTAGACATGTGGGGGTGTGTTTGAATGAGCAGTTTTAGGGGGGCGTGGACGAGTCTCAACTTTTATAAAGAATATCTCTTTGATTTTGAGACTTTAGTCTTTGCAACTTCAGGGATCTTATCTTATGCACAATCAGCTTGTAACACTCCAAAGAGAAAGAACAATTTAAATCACATCATATTACCCCTTTAAGATATTATAAACATTAACATCATGATTGTTTGTAAAGCTGAATTTAAATATATAAATAAATCTGACTTAAATTCTCTAGAGGAAATGAGAGGAAATCTATTAGGCTTTAGTTGATTTATCATAAAATCTGAAAGCAGAAAACTGATCTGACACCTCCAGGTTCACTAATATCCTTCTTCATATCATCATATTGTTGCATGCCAGTGTGTTTAGAGTCTGATTGCGTGTGTATTCAGTATGGCAGGTGTTTTGCTTGGGTTTTCTCGATGAATTTTACAAGTCCTGGTGTCACAGAGTCTCTGCACCTTCAGCCTCATGATCACCGCTGCCAATATTTCCGCTCTCAAATTCATTAGCATCGGGTGATTAGCAGAATATTTTGGCCTCAAATACGAATCCAAACTTATTACATATTTAATCCAATCAGCGGCTCTGATAGATTCTGCTCTAAGCAGCCATTACATGCCTGATTTCATGTGACTGAAAAGCTAAACTTGGTCAAGGGGCTTGTAACACGCCACATGTTTGAGCCGTACACGAGCCAAAACGACACTTAGAGGGTGTTTCAGAAAGAAACAGACAAAGAAAGCGGTGTAACGGGGGTAACGTTCAGACGGCTGCGGTGTCAGACAGCCTGTATTTGTTCTAATAGGATTTGGGGAAGGTTTAGCGTTAAGGTCTTCTGTGGGCCTCTGGGAATCAATGCTTTTAAAGAAAAGCTTTAAACCTGTTGAAAGAGCTCAGCCCTGGAGGTGACAGAGAGCAAACGGCTCCTGTGTGGGCCAGAGTGGGATGTTTTCCTGAGAGCCCAGGGGCCCGGGGCCGCACCTACCTACAGGAGCGTGTGATTGGCCGCTCGTGATCCAAACAAGACAGTCAGACCTGAATATATTTGCATAGATACAGCGCGAGAGATCTGCAGGCGACTCTTACGGCCTGACTTCTGCCTGTCTGTGTCTGAACCGGCGCTGACCGCAGCTGTGCATCTCACAGACCCTCCAAACACAAACATATACTTCATTACACTGCATACATTTCGTCAGGTGGTGCTCAGGAGTCGGTTGCATTGAGGGTGCTTGTTTCTTTCATTGAAATATTAGCCTATTTAATTTCTTAATGTACAGGGCGTTTCAATAATTTAACAAAATAAAATATTTCTAACTGATAAGAACTCCAATGCATTTTGCTATTTATAGTTACATTTATGCATTCGGCAGCACGGTTATTATAGTTAACTAAAACGAAAAAAATAAATAAATAATAATAATAATTAACTGAAAAACGTAAAATAATTATATTTCAGCCAGTTGCAAAGAAAAACTTTAACATTTTCATTTAGTTTAACTTGATGTACTAAAACTGAAAGAAAAAACACTATACAGACATATTTAAAAATACTACTACTGCTACTACTACTACTAATAATACAAATTACAAAAACTCACAACAAAATTACTAAAACTTTAACTAAAATAAAAATGAAAACAAAATATAAAAATAAAAACCAATTCAAACTAATAATAACATATGAAAATACACTTTTATCCAAATACACTTTATAATCAGTTCTTGCTTTCCCTGGGAGTCGAAACCCATGACCTTGGTGTTGCTAGCGCCATGATCTACAGTTTGAGTAACTGTAATACATTAGTAAGTACAGCATGAAGACAAACTAGCCTAATTTGTGGACGTGAACTGTTTGTGATGATGCATAATGTTCCTAATATAATATAATACATTTCTTCACATGCATTTCCTCAAAGTCTTCACATCTTCTGCAATGCATTCTTGGCAAGCAGATGTATTTGTGTTTTAAATTTTGGCATTAAAAATAATAATAAAAATAAATATAAATAAATAAATAAAGTTAAAAGTCAGTCAAGCAAATTATTATTACCTAATAATGCTGGATAGATTACTTGCAATTTGTAGTCTGTAACAAAATGCATGCAATTAGATTGCAAATTACATGAAGAAAACATTACATTATGTCAGGATTTCCCTATCTGGGGCTCATGAAGGAACGGCAGTGGGTTTGCAGGCTGATTAAAAAGTGAATATAAGCTAATATATTATCAAGCAAAAAAAATAAAAATGTTAAAAAAGAAATCAAAATCAAAATGTTACTAAAAAAAATAAATATTTGTTTACCAGCATGTCACGTGTCAATTACCTCAAATCAAAGAACAATGAATGTGTGTTAAATTATCATTTACATTTTATATGCAGATGCATAGTGTATAACTATGCAAGTTTAATTCTTTGTGCTGTTGTGTTTAAAAATGTGTCAGATTCATAATGCAATGCAAAAAGTGTTGCAATCTCAGCAGTACCACAAGGGGCGCCATAACATCTGCAGCCTGTTTTCTGTTTCAATTCAAAAACAATTCAAATAGAAACTTGCTGAACAAGATAGTTAAAGTTAGTTGAACATATTTTATATCTAGCTACCCGAACATGGTTTAATAACACAGACATCGGAAGGAAACTCTATCGCACCCTTGAGTACAGTAACACATGCATGCATGCAATGTTTTGATGAAGCATCGATGTACTTGACTGCGCAGCTACGGCCAAAGAGTGAAATGAACAACACTGGCTCGCAGTTAATAATGTTTACATGATACCTGGCTCGGTCTGAGCAAACTGACGAGTGTGACTGAACTCACTATAAACACGTCAAGATCACTTTCACATAAACGACACCCTTTGCCGCTGAGATTGCGTGTTGCGCACCCAGTTCAAGGCCTAAACCGAGCGTCTGCGTCCCATATGGACTCAGAGTCGGACTCAGAGTCAGTGGTTTACAGCAGCCTTTCAAAGATGGTCTTTTGTGTACAGCTCTCCTCATTTTTCAAAAGACTTTCAATTACTTGCTTTCCCAGCACAGTGTAAATATTTTGTAAGGCAGTCGGTTAGAGCCAGCGCCCGAAGCCAAAACCTTTTAATTTGATACAATGTGCTTTATTAAAAGACAGAGGGAGAGCGCGAGCGCCACGACTGCGGACTCTCTCTCACAGAGCCACAAAGACCTCGACGCCACCGATTGTCACGAGGCCCTTCTGAGAGAGCGAGAGACTTGTTTATCAATTACTGCGAGATCAGAGCACTTCTGAAGAGCCGCCGCATGATTTATCTTCCCTTCAAAGTGTCTTCTGTTCCGTCTCACAGAGAAGTAAGGAAAGGTTTATGTAAACAGATGCAGAAATAGGCCGAGGTTCAGGAGCTCTTTCTCTTCCCGGTCGCCCTTCTCTTCTCCAGCGTTTGAAACGAGAAGCCCTCTGGGCTTGTGTACTCTCTGAATAAGTCCGTGTTTTGACAAACCAAGGTGAAACTGTGTAACGATGCGTTCTCAGTTCTGGTTTTCTTTCTCTCTGTGTGTGTCAGTGAAGGTTTGATGTGCGCAGCCTCGTCCTGGATAATGGTCTACCAGGGGACCGTTGTCATCACTGTCAATAGAGCGGCCGGAG
>NC_136753.1:1321438-1336438 GCF_936440315.1 Barbus barbus | reverse complement strand
AAATCTATTTTACAGTGTATATATGACACATTTTAAAATACAATTTAATGTTTTGATTTGTATTTAAAAAAAAAAAAAGTATTTAAATTTTTTACAAATGTGAGCATAATTGCAGGTACATTAGTTTTATTTTTTTCTCAAAGCTAATGCAATAATGATGATACAATTCATATTAAAATTGTTTAGTTTTAATTTGATGTTTTACGTTATTTAATGCTAATATTAAATCAATCACATTTATTATAAAGTGAACTTATGAATTTGTATTTTCGTGAACCTAAAGTGGATTCTATTAACATTTGTCTTTAAAGTTGCACATCAGTTAATTGGTTAACGTTTTAGACGTTAATATTATTGTCTAACTGAGGGGGGAGAGAGCCACACTTAATGTTTGAATACCTACTGAAATCACATTGCTTATGTTAAAAAAAAGATAAATAAATAAATATAAAGAATGAATGAAAGCTATTTTAACATCCTTCTCTTCTTTTGTTGGCTGAATGTGGTGAGCTGTATTTATGGTCCATTTGAAGGAGGGGTGAGAAATGGAAAACACTGAAATTTGAATGTAGGTGACAGACGCCCGTGGCCGCGGTGGCACTAATAGCACGATGGCAGCCTGCTAATAGAGCTAAAATGTGACGTATTCACTTTAACTGAAACCTTGCTGTCAGATTAGCCGTGACTCCACACAACCTCCTCTATTAATGTGACACTCGCAACTAATGCATTCCTGCGGAGGAGAAGATAAAGGCTGAGGAACAGAGCGATTGTTTGTGTGAGAGAAATGGAGCGTTCGCTGAGCTGAGCCGTATCACGTTAACCTGTTTGTGGAAATCAGCTCTGCGTGGCTTTTGTTGGGTTTTATTTATGTGAAATCACACGGCCGTGAGTGTGTCATTGAGAGAGAGGCTTGTCTTTGTTCCTCGTATCTTAAAGGCTCTGTGTAAATGCATTTGCACACGCAAACACACACACACATATGCTCAGAAATTGCTCTGAGAAGCTGCTTTGAAGTTGCACACTCACACACACACAATTATTTCTACAGTCTTATTGCAAGAGTTGCTACCAACAACAATGAAAAAGTAGAGTGAAAGTCTGTCTTAAATAGTCACTTGGTTCAGTGTGTGTGTGTGTGTGTGTGTGACTGCAGATAAAACACTGGAAAGCAGTGTTGTGTGTGAGTGCAGATCTGACTGTATGAAGGTCTGGGGAGCCTGGAGTCGAGGAGAGAAACTCTTTGTCCAGTTCTGTCCCGGGTGAGTGTTTGTGAGGTCTGATTAAACCTCGTTCAGTCTGATTCCAGCGCCGCTTGTGTCTGATCACCCTCAAAACTCCAGCGTGGTGGAGAAAACTTTAAAACACACACACATGCATACTGCACTTTTACACAATCAGATGTGAAAATACACAAGATCAATGGTTTGGTTAATGCACTGTAACGTTTAACTTTGAAAAGCATAATGTCTGGTTTCTGTTGGGTGAAAACTGAGCAGGGAAATTAGATATGTTTTTGACTTTATAATTCAATTAAATTCAATTCACATGTATTTATACAGCGCTTTTCACAATGCATATCATTTCAAAGCAGCTTCATTACATATTTTGAGGCTTTTGATGCTTTTTGATGAAACATTAAAATATGATCAGCTACGCACATAGATTTGGTTTACAGAAAAAAAAATCTGATGAAAAGCGATTAATGAGCCTCATTCAGGAAACTTCTGAGTCAATGCAGAGTAATTTGTGCATAAAATGGACTTTCATGAAAACTCTTCAGCAGATGCTTCATAAACATCTGATTTGACAGATAAATGTGTATATATTAATGAATTCCAACGTTAACAGGGTATGTGCACTCTGGTTCATAATTAGCATAATCCCGTCCATGAATTAGACTCTAAGAATAGTGTGTAAAAATAAGTTTCAATGTACTTGTTAATATGAAGGAATTTTTCATATTGCATTTTCATTTGCATTGTGTTGTGTTTCAGGAAATGTTCGTAAGCACATCGGATAATGTCAGTAGAAAATTACAATCACCTTATTAGTTTTACTCTGCATACTTGAGCGCTGTATCATATTCTCAGGTTTGTCTCCAGTAATTTGCATAAATGCACAAGAGACTAACTGGCCATATGCTAACTAAAATTATTCAATTAAAGTGTTAAGCTTGCAGGCAAACACTAGTGGTGCTCAGAATAATACTTGTCTTATAATATATTATTATGGAATAATCGTGGTATTAAATGTCAAATGCCGTGTCAAAAGAACACAAAATCTTCAGATGTTTTACCTGCGGTTGAGAGCAGATATACATCTTTCCGTTCTGTACATGTTGAAAATAAGAACACTTCTTATTATCTGAAATGTAAACATTATGTCAGAGTGGCATATGAACAATGTACACAAAACTAAATTTCTCCTGTGTTTCATGATTGAGGTCCAATGACCGTATAATGAGGTTTAATTAAAATGATCTCATCTTCTGCAGTACTAGGAAGTGCTGTGTAAATATCAGTTAATATGTTTACAAATGCACTAATACTAATGAAGGAAATGCAAATATTTATATTCTGTATATATGTTTTGAAAATTCTTTTTTTGGCTGCTTATAGTCCTTCTGTTCCAGTAGTAATGCTGATCTGATTACATTGTAAGGCTCTACATTCACTAATAAATGCTAATTTAATTCACTCATTATACACACACTGAATTAAAGTCCCAGAAATCTCTCTTCCAACACTCTTTCCCATACGCAAATCACAATATTAGAAATATTATGGGCAGTTCTGGAGTAAAAACCAACCCTGTCCTGCTGTGTTTAACCAGAAAACAACCGAATCTCAGAGAATCAAAGAGAAACGCTCCAGAAACATGAAGCTTCAGGAAGTTTCCAGAGGAGTCGCTGTAAAATATAAATGACAGCTGGGCCTGTTATTGATTAGTGACCAATATAATATCTGAAGCATGAGAGAATAAACAGAAGATGATGAACTGAAGTTACAGTAATAAAAAGACTCATCTTTCCTTCCAAAACCAACAGCGACATTATGGACTTAAAATAAGGACAGAAATGTTTGGGAGCCCAAATTCCCGATCGATATTATCCATTAAAGCTTCATCTTCAGTTTGCTCAGTATCTCTCAAGCAGATTTCTAGTGTGTCTCTGAGTGATGTGAGGGATGTGTGCGCGTGGCAGATGTGTCCAGATGTGCCGTGTGATGGAGTCAGCAGGCTCTCTGATAAATTCTGAGCGTCAGCTCCTGTTTAACCTGCGGTTCCTCCTGAGCACACGAAGCCATTAGAGCCCATTAGAGCACATATGTTCAGCTCTGATCCACAGAAGCGTCTCACACGAATACATATGAGAAACACTTCACCTTTACTCAGAAAACAGCTCTAAAAACTACAACGTCAAATCATATGCAATCTATATGACCTGTATGGTGGAGCCCGGGGTTAGTTGTCACACAGAGTCACAAGGGCTATATATCAGTTTTGTTTGTTTGGTTCGGAATCTGACCACATGTTGTCAGACATGTTTGAAATATTAAAGTCTTTATATTTAAAAAAAAAAAAAATGTGTTACAAATTGTATAATTCATTGAATTCAAATTATATAGCTATTTTGCAATTTCAATTTAATTGCAATATTTGTAGGCCAAACGTTTTTGTTTTAAAATGCTTTGTCAGTGGTTTTATAATTATTTTAATGTTTAAGAATATAAATTCTTAGAACTACTTATCCTTTATTCATTAAAACAGCTCTACAAAATAATAAAATTAAATAACATGTATATATATACTGATTGTTTATATATCCAGGGCAATATTTCAGGTTTATTGGGAGTTAACATGTGTCTACTTGCTGTCGCATAAGCATTAAGTGTTTGTTGTTTTTTCACCTTTTTACACTCTTTTTTTTAAAAACACTTTTACACTTAGCCCAATTATTTTTATTTTAAAGAATTTCAATTAATAATTTTTTTTAACTAACTTAAATTCATATTTACTACATTTTTGCAATTATAATTATTTAAATACAATTATTAAAATTATTATTTAAATACAATTAAATATATAAGAATGATTAATTTAAATAATGGAAATATTTATGGAATTTAAAAAAAAAATGCTTTTTTTTAATAGTTTTTTTCCAAGATTCATTTTATAATTTTCTCACTGTTTAAATTTTAGTATTAAATAATTATTGGCAGATTGTGACAACTTACCCCATGGTGTGACAACATGCCCAGCTATTGGTTTTTGGGGTTGTGGGAATGTTCACTAGCTGAACTAAAGATCTGTGAACGCAAAGGCATTTTAAAGCTACTGATGGGAAAAAAGTGAAAAGTGTGACAACTAGCCCCGGTCTCCTGTATAATCAGCACAAAAACTTTCCAGCAGCATGTTCCATAAACCCTCTGGAAGACCTTCAGAACAGGCCTCCAAATATTCCCCGACACATAAATAAATATATAAAGTTAAGCCTCAGAAACGATTGTGTAGCGTGTCTCTGCGTGCATTAATAAAAGATTTATATTCCCGGCGTTGGGCGAGCAGCAGAGATGGGGTGAGATGTTGCGATCAGAGGTGGAAGTGTGCGAGCGAAGCATCCGCGTGATGTGATTGGACGGGATTTGTGTCCGTCAGGCTGTCCACAGGAACCGTGAGCGCGTCTCGAGGCTTGTCAAAGCCTGTGCGTTTCTCCCTCTGACAGGGTCAAACGGAGCCGGCGGAAAATCTCACTGTCAGCTATTCCGATATTAAATATTAGAATTCTCATTGTTATAAGGACTCCTACTAAGAAAGCATAAGCCTCTTGACTTATGAATTTTAAAAGTGTTTAAATCACTGAGAAGATTCTTCTGCCGGTGACCGTAATCTTTAATAGGTCTGTGAGACAGGTAGAGCGATAACTATACCGAATTAGAGCAATTGTTAAGGAAAAGAAAAGAAGCTAAAGTGTCTCTCTCTTTCTAGCTTATCGTCGGCTGCAAACCGGCGTCCGGCTCTCGGGGAGAGCTGAGCCACTGCTGCCAGCTACACTAAAGCGTAGATTACTTTACCAGTTTGGCTCCACTGCCAATTGGATTAAACTGCAGTGCCCTGGGCCTCACGCTGCCATGTTTGACAGCAAACACGCGTCCGGCTCGCAGACGGATGAGATGGACTTATTTAAAGTCGAGCTTCTGCTTTTATCGACTCCATTTATAGCATTAGGAGAGACCTGTCAGGCTTTTATCAGCCCCTGTGCTCCGATTGTTTGCTGCAGAGATTGACCATAACCAACAGGATCAGCTGCGTCCGCGAGGTGAAACGCCGGAATTTGTTTTGAACAATGTGGAGATGGAGAGCAAAGGCGTTTGATTCCCCCCCGTCACGCGACGCTTCTGGTTTGGAGCCACGAGACTCGGCTTTCCGTTCTTCAATTCTGGAACGCCAAAGAATTCCAGAGCTTTCAAAACATGAAGCAGATTTTGTGCGTCACAAACAATCACTCGTAAAAAATAAACACTCTTTCTTCTTTTGAAGGCTCTTGTATTAAAATATTGGAGAATTATATCTGAATGTAATTCACTGAGGTATATTTCCGGAAACATTCAGAAACTATTGGTTGTTATTCAGAATACGATTTTTTTTGTTGATGGTTTTAAAACTGACAGTGATCTCATTAGTATTCGTATGTTTAGGATGATTTGGACGATATCTTGACACTTTCACACATGTAGGATTTTAGAGATGTGCAATTGTTGATAACAATTATTAGTGGAATCTAAATTTCATGTCTAAATAAATTTGCCATTAAAAGGCCAAAGAATCAGGCAAAGACTCTCTGTCATTTCCAAATAAATAAGGGGTTGCAAAGGTTCTTGCATTTCATTTCTGACTCACATATTCTTGTGCATCTCTAAAGTTGTTTATTTGCAAAAGGATTTATATTTCAGATGTTGGCAATACATTGAAGGTGTTTTGATGTCTATCCAAATGTACAAAAACATTTTAACACGTTTGGGGTCAGTAAGATGTTTTTGAAAGAAAGTAATACTTTTATTAATTAAGGATGCATTAAACTGAATAAAAGTGACAGTAAAGACATTTATGTTATTCTATTTCAAATAAATGTTGTTTTTTTGATTCACCAAAGAATCCTGAAAAATAAAATGTATCACGGTTTCCACAATATTGGGCAGCACAACTGTTTACATCATTGATAATAATCAGAAATGTTTTTTAGCAGTAAATCAGTATATTAGAATGATTTCTAAAGATCATGTGACACTGAAGACTGGAGTAATGATGCTGAAAATACAGCTTTGATCACAGGAATAAATTACATTTGACAATATATTCTCTTAGAAAACAGTTATTTTAAATTATAATAATATTTCACTATTACTGCATTTTTTATCAAATAAATGCAGCCTCGGTGAGCAGAAGAGACTACTTTCAGAAACCTAAAATCTAAGCGATTCCAAACTTTTGCACTAAGATCTTGAAGTCAGATTTTGTCCTTCTGTGATGTTCAGCACTAAAGTTGATGTGTGTGTCTTTGCCGTTTAGGTTCCTGACAGGCGCTCAGTGTGCGTGTGAGTTGTGCATGCGTTGGTTTAATGTTTGGAGTGGATTAGCACACAGTCGATCAGTGTGGAGTTGTGTAGTTGTGTCGTCAGGCATTACTCTGGGACAGAAGGTGGAGGAAATGTTAAATTAATGAGCCCGTGCCAACTCGCTGCAAATGAAACGTGTAAATACATTGATCTTCTTCTCTCTTCTTTTCTTTCTTCCTTTTTCTTTCCCTCCCTCCCTACTTCAACCTAATGGCATCTTCGTGTTTTTTCAGATCGCAGCGGAAGAAAAACCTGTTCGGAGTTCTCCGTCACAGCGTCTGCGTAAACAGCGCTCGCTCTTATCAGCCGGGCGTCTCTCCCCAGGCTACGGCAGATTTTTCATTTAGCTAAAAGCGCGGTGAGAGGTCTATGAGAATGATAATCCTGGCATGGGCCGCAGCTGGTATTTTCCTGCCGCAGATGATTAGTGGAATGTTTTCCATTCGACCTGGAGAAATTCTCTCAGTGGGAAGTTAACATCCGCTTAACTGTCTTTAGAGCTGCGGTTTCATCAGTCGCCATCTGACGCTCCTAAACACACGTGAGAGAGAGAGAGAGAGAGAGAGAGAGATGGAGCGGGAGGTGGGGCTGCTAAAGGATGAAGACCTTCTCTTCATGTTTAATTATAGGGGGAGGACAGTATATGAGCATGTGTATCACAGTACCGCTACATATCAACATGCTGAAAATTCAACAAAGAATACACTAAATATCCAAGTCGCTTTTTTTCCTACAAGAAATGCATTGCAAAGGTGCATCACTTTATTTGATCATTTTCTCTGTGTATCAGATTACTCAAGTCATCAAGGCATGTCAATCAATCGTGTATCAAAGCAGCTTTACAGTATTAAAGGGGTCATATGACGTTGCTAAAAAGAACATTATTTTGTGTATTTGGTTTAATGCAATGTGTTTATGCAGTTTAAGGTTTAAAAAACACATTATTTTCCACATACTGTACATTATTGTTGCTCCTCTATGCTCTGCCTTTCCTGAAGCGCCCTGATTTTTACAAAGTTCATTGTTCTGAGAAGCTAGACATGCTCTGATTGGCCAGCTATCCAGTGCATTGTGATTGGACGGATACCTCAAGCGTGAGACAGAAATGTTACGTCCCTCACCGTATTGTGATGCTGTGCCCTGGCACAACGACATAAAAACAATAAAAACCCATTATAAGCGAGGCATTTTTTGCATCCAGTGGGGACATAATTACTGATTATAATGACTTATACTGTCTTTTTACGCATCGCGTTGAATCACGTAAACATAATCTTGTCTGCATTTGTCAGTGGAAAATTCTTTAAATAAGAAAACATACTTACAGGCTGTGAGTCAGAAGCGCCAGACTGTCCTTGCAAAGTTGTAATTGCCCCACTCTATAGAATCAGCCTTTGAGCATAGCTGGCAGGCTAACGTTACTCCCAGGTTCAGGAAATAGTCCTCCATAAAATGCGCTGCACACGCTCTAATATTTGGGTTGAACTGTTCTGGAACAGTGTTGTAAATATAACTTAACCACTGATTTCTAGTTGTGTCCTCTTTTGGAAGCCCAAACAAAGTACTTTCTCTTTCACAACGAAACACAGCATCTCCAGGACATGGCAATACTACAGCGAGAAAAAAGTTGTGCCTTCTTTCATTGCGTATACATTTGGGCGGTGTTTTTTTTCAAATCTTCCCACACAGTGATGTAGACATGTGGGGGTGTGTTTGAATGAGCCATTTTAGGAGGGTGTGGTCGAGTCTTAACTTTTATAAAGAATATCTCTTTGGATTTGATACTTTAGTCTTTGCAACTTCAGGGATCGTATATATGCACAAACAACTTGTAACACTCCAAAGAGAAAGGAAAACTTGAAATCGCATCATATGACCTCTTTAAATAGGAAAATAGTGTGTCAATAATGCAAGAGAACAATAGTAAACACTCAAATTTTCAGTTAAAGTCAGTTCATCATTGATTCAGTGATGTCATTGTCCAGCTCAGTTCAGTTTAAATAGTATCTGTGCAATCAAGTCAAATCAATATTGCTGGAAATTAAGTGTCCTCAACTAAGCAAGCCAGAGGTGACAGCGGCAAGGAACCAAAACATCATCTGTGAAATTCATATGAATGCATATTAAATTAATATGAAATGAATGAATAAATCTGACGTCAGTGCAAAAACAACTTTAAAACACCACTAAGAATCTAATTAGACGAGGCACATGAAGCTCATGAAAAATACGTGCCTGTGTCAACATTTTTACAAAAATTATAATACGTTGCTTCTTGCACGTTTCACAGCAGATTCAAAGTGAAATATCCAGTGATTGATGCTAAAAAGATTTTCTCAGAAACAGATAAATGTGACTGCCAACATTTTATCAAGTTGGTTCATGCATGTATTGTATCATGCACGTTGAAAGAGTAGTGATAAAAGGTCAATCACATTTGAAAATACTTTTACATTTACATTTATGCATTTAACAGACACTTTTATCCAAAGCAAGATACAAATCACTCAAAATAACGTACCACCTATGCAAATCCCTACCCTAAACCTGAAAACACTTGAGTTCAAAACTATAAAAACACTAAGAATCTGATTAGATGAGGCTCATATAAAATACACGCCTGTGGAAACATTATATTAAATGTGAAAATTGAAAAAGTGAAAGTGACTTGTAACCAAGTACGGTGTCCCATACTCAGTATTTGTGCTCTGCATTTAACCCATCCATGTGCACACACACAGCAGTGAGTAGTCAACACACACACACACACACACACACACACTGTGAACACACACACACACACACAGAGCAGTGGGCAGCCATTTTATTGCTGTGGCGCCCGGGGAGCAGTAGGGGGTTCAGTTCTTGCTCAAGGGTCTCACCTCAGTCGTGCTATTGAAGGTGGAAGAGAGTGCTGGTTATTCACTCCCCCCACCTACAATCCCAGAGACTTAAACCCATGACCATTGGGTTACAAGTCCAACTCTCTAAACATTAGACCACGACTGCCCCCCATTGCTTCTTGCATGTTTCAAGGTACTTTTCAAAGTGAAATGTCCAGTGAGTTATGCTAAAAATTGTGTTCAATTTTCATGCAGGTATGTGGAAGTTCAGAAAAGACATATCTGATGAGAGGCACTGAAATGTTAAAGGCTCTGTTGTGTTTGAAAATAATGTTAAACCTCTTGTGTTGAGCTGTGTTTCATGAACTTGCACCTGAGGGCTCCATATACTAAATTCAATGCTGTACCAGGTGCGCTACTGAGCAAGTTTACTATGTCAGAAAAGACGTACTGGTTATGTGATGCAAACATCAAAATCTATTAGTTTACAAATCATGCACTTTGGTAAAAGTGTTTTAAGCTCATAACATAATGTAGTCTCGAACAAGGAACTGCATGCATATAAGTCTTTATTGATCAATAATATGCCCCTGTAATCATAATTTGTGTGAAAAGGAATTCAAGTTGTTTTTTTGTTTTTTCTCGCTCTAGTATTTCCTTTCAGCTGGAAACTGAAAATTCAAAAATATAGGTAGAGGCATATATTTTTTCAATACATCTAGGATGAAAATTGTGTGTGTTTGCAAAAGCTCTAGGTCCAGTGAAGTACACTGTAAAAATTACTTTTTCGAATTTGAAAAGATTTTTTTCAAAGAAAATACTATTTCATTTTTTTTACAAAATATCATGTTTAATTCAAAGTGTAACTTGCTGCTTCTTTGTTATTGTTTGTGAAATTTATTACCAGTTTTTCTGAGTGCAAATATTTTTTACACCATTTTTTTTTTCAAAGCAGAAATGCATCTGTACCTTTACACATTATGTGCGGTCATACAGCGCCTCTCTCTTTCTCTCTCTCTCTGGTGTGCAGGTGTGGGATTCCTTCAGTTGGAATTAAGCGCTGAGTCTGACAGCAGGTTTATCTGGCGTGTTCGACAGGTTTAAACATTCATTAAGGGTTTGGCTTAATTCTCCAGAGAAGGTGTAAATTCTCTGGAGCAGGTGTAACGTGTGAATTTACCATCCCAGCGGATCTGCTGCCGATTATTTCAGCTCGGCTTTGCCTGACGGAAATTGAATAAAAGGCTGTTTCCTCCACCTTCCTTTCACAAATACACCGCAGATGCATTCAGGTGCTCAGACTGCAACTTCAGCCGATTTCAAAGCTCACGTGCCAGATTATGAGGATCCACGTCATGCACATTCAACTCAATATGCTTCAAAATTTATTCATTAAGAAATATGAAAGCTTTGCAAGAACAACACACGCTGAATGATTTTTTTATGGGTTGTAAAAATGTAAATTCTGTCAGAAATAAACCCTGCAGCACAAAAGCAGTCATGAGTAACACAGGTATATTTGTAGCAATAGCCAACAATACACTGTATGGGTCAAAATTATCCATTTTTCTTTTAGGCCAAAAAACATTAGGATATTAAGTAAAGATGAAGATATTTTGTAATATCTACCATAAATATATAAAAACTTCATTTTTGATTAGTAATATGCATTACTAAGAACATCATTTGGACAACTTTAAATGCAATTTTCTCAATATTTTGATTTTTTTGCACCCTCAGATTCCAGATTTTCAAATAGTTGTATCTCAGACAAATACTGTCCTATCCTAACAAACCATACATTAATAGAAAGCTTATTTGTTCAGCTTTCGGATGATGTATAGATCTCAATTGCAAAACAATTGAACCTTATGAATGGTTTTGTGGTCCAGGGTCAAATAAACCCGTATGACCTTCTTTCTTCAGTGTAACACAAAAGGAGATGATTTCATACAATAAAAGCTTCAAAACCACAGGAGTATGGATTTACAGGGTAGATTCACAGAGTGAATAAATGATAACAACTTTTGTTTTTGTGTGGTTATGCTAGGAAAGGATTGTTAACATGAAACAAAACACAATTGCGTGTATTAACTTGAATATAATAACAGTTTTTCGTGAGTTGTTTATCTGATAGGCCTAATTACTCAGGCTACATTGAGCGCCGTTGGAGTGCACTCGTCCGTCGATAAAGCAACCCAATGAGAAGGAGTCAGAGTCAGTCACTTATGAGTAACTGTGGGGCGTATGAGCATTCAGCACTTCTCTCTCTCTCTCTCTCTCTCTCTCTCTCTGTAGCCTGAGGTCAGAGAGCAGAGCACCATATGCACTTGCACAATGAACCCAAACTCACACACTCCCGTTTGTCCCGAAGACTCATCTGTGCTCGACTATGCGTGTGTGAGACAGACGAGAAGCTCACTAGCAGATACATCTGCTTGAGTAGAAATGAATTCAAAGTAACTGCTAACTTAACTAAACTTGCAGTAACAACACAGTTGCTTTCAAATTTTTTAAAGTTTTCCAGTTTTTCAAACAAGTAGCAGTGTAGAGTCACAAAACATCATTTATATTGCGTTATATTGTGTCTGTAGCCAAACAAGTTTAGAAAATATTCACACTTGCTCTCCTAAATTGTCTTGTCTCTCTTATAATGTGTGGTATTGGTGGTAACACATTACAATTAGCACGAGTAATGTAATCAGATTACTTTTTCAAGTAATGTAATGCATTACTTTTAAATTTACAGTGGAATTTCTGAATTACTTTTTCAAATAAGCCACACCAGTTACTTTGTTTTCTCATATATTGACTGACAGCTCTCCTGTCCCCATGTTGAGAGAAATTGGGAGTCAGTTCAGAGGCGTTTCTTTCAGCCTGAGGCATATAAATTGCACTTTTGGTGTGAAATGGCCTTTACAGTTGCCATAAAATAAAACTTTTGGGTGTTTTGTTATTAAAAGTAAATAAGCAAGCCCAGTCCAGGTGACAAAAAGTAACGCAAAAGTAACGTAATGCATTACTTTTCATAAAAGTAATTAAGTAATGCAATTAGTTATTAGTTTTTATGGAGTAATGCAATATTGTAATACATTACTTTTAAAAGTAACTTTCCCAACACTGATAAAGCATTTGGGGAATCTGATTAATTTTAGCCAATCTACTCTTCTGGATGCTGCTGTATGAAGTGATTAACCAATTCAATCCAATTCAAGCATCTATTTAATTAAAAGCTGCTGTGCATCACAGTGTTTTCAAGCCAAGTATATAAATTATTGTTAGTTAAATTAATTGTATTTTGTGTAAATGAATGAGTTTACATTTCAAGTTATACTGTCAACCTAATTGGGATCCTCCTTGGTACTGCTATCAAAATATTGTATGACATAAATACATAAAACATAAATGTATGACTATGATGAAATATATATATATATATATATAAAAAATAATAATTAAATAGTTAGCTTTATTTATTAGAGGCTTGTAAACTAAATACGTATTAAAGCAATGTTGACATTAACTAAAACTAAAACTGACAAATGCATTTGTTAATTGAATAAACTAATTGAAAAAATAAAATAAAATAAAGTTAAATTAAATAAAACATAAATATTAATTAAACTTAACAAACCTGCCTTGGCAAGTAACTGAAATAAAATAACTTTAAAATGAAATAAATAATAGGTAAATAGAAATAAATAAAAAACTAAAAACTAATTAAAAAAAGGACAAAAGCATAAGAGATACTTAATACAGTAACTTAAACTAAAATTAAAACTGAAAATATAAAAATAAAAAGGAATTCAAAACATCAATAGCTAATATAATAGTACAGAAGTACTAAAATTACCCTGTTTAATTTTATCTTAATTACACTAAATTAAATTTGGTGCAAAATAATTGATGAAACTGATAAACTTGATAAAAACTGATGTAAATGTCACAAATAATTACAAAGAAATGGCAAGTAACACATTATAAAAACACTGACAAGGTATTTTATTGTAAAACATGCTTCAATATTCTCTTTTATTTACAACTTTAAGCATGATGTTTTGTGTGTGCTGAAATGACGATTAAAGATGCGTTTCTGAAAACAGTTCGCGGAGAAGGCAGAGAGCGCACCCTGTTTGTTTTCTTTATTCTTCAAAAGCACAAAGTTTAGTTGTTATTTTGAGTGAATACAAATAAAAGTAGACACCTTACAGATTCGAATGGTGTATTGCTCTTATCTGAACGATCAAAAATGCCAGAGTAATTCAAGCTCATTTCTGCCTTATCAGGATACGCGTTTGTCGACACCAGGGGGTTAAAGTTTGACAAACAGGAGTTTCTTCAGCACTGGTCTTACTGACTGTTTACTTTCTCGCGCTCATCGCACTGATTTCTCCTCTCCAGCATGTGTTTGTCTGAGTAAAAGCTGATTGGAAATATCTTGTGCTGGCGTGTATTTCTGGTCAGAACATGGACTGCAAGTCTGCGCTGGGTAAAATTGTTATTCAGCTCCAGCTTGTTTATCTGCTGGTCTAGACTGTGAGGAGACCAAAGATAATGACTTATTTGACAGATATAAACCACACAGTTTGGCACTGAGTTTGTTGGCCTGCAGCTCATCTCATTACCACAAACACACACAGGTCCTGCAATACTAGGAGTCTAGTTGCTTTTTTTTGTGCCAACTTTTAATGGACAATAATAATTTAGCAGAATGTTGTACATTTTAAGTCTAATTCCCTCAAAAATGTTACATTTTCCCATCATTTACTCACCCTGAGGCTGTATACAACTGAAGTTTTGTAGAATGTTATTTTCATAAAATCATCATCAAAAGAGCATAAATAAATAAATACAAGCATAAAATATCATAACAGCCGTCCATATAACTCTTCTGAAGTCAAGATGTTTTGTGTGAGGAACGAAACAAAATGTATGCCGTAATTATTTGGAAATAAAATCATACACAATATTTAATTGGTGCATATATGAGGATCAGACCCAAATTTAAATCCATTATTTACTGAAATAATGACAATACATTATTACTTAAATGCATAATTTACTGGGAAAGGGGGGGAGGGGGGGGGGGGGGGGTATACAATATTACATACTACAATATTTAATTTCTACATATATGATGAATTGTTTCTGGTATGGGATTCAAAATGTAAAAATTAAATGATACATTTTAATCTCACAATTCTAACAGTTCTTTCATGATTTCAAGCAGAAATTCAGAAATGTGAGATATAAACTATTTTTTTTAATACCTGTCAAATGTTAAATTTCCAGGAGCAATTTTTTCATTTTGCAAAAAAAAAAACAACAACAACAACAACAACATAAAACATGTTTGCCAAAAGAGCTCTCAATATGATTTTCATTTAAACTTGTTTTCGTTCCTCACACAAAGCTCATATAACTTCGTTAGACACATTAATAACTATTATGAATTTACTTTTATGGTGCATTTTGAAACGTCAAAGCTGTGATCTCTACACATTGTTATTATACTGAACATCATGTTATTTTAAACCCTT
>NC_136753.1:1168938-1316438 GCF_936440315.1 Barbus barbus | reverse complement strand
TTAAATGCTTTCATTGGTTAAATATTTGTAAATCCCACTACCAGACATAGCAATGACCAATAACACTGATTTAAAACAATAATAAAAAAATATATAATAGAGATAGGATGTTTTTGATCATTTTCCGACAACCTGTCACAGAACACTAATGTTTGACAACCACTGGCTTAGAGAACCTAGAGAATCAACAATAGATAAGAATGAGAAATTCACAAATATAATAATAATAAAAACAATTACAACAATAATAATAATAAATCAACTCAAAAGTAAAACATCTGGATGCATTATGATTAATCTAATCTGGGGACAAAAAACAAACAAAAAAACAAACTTAATGATCCTAAAAATAAGCTTTTTAATTTTCTAACCTGGATTAATTTTTTTTAATATCACAGGGAAATTTTGTGGTGAAAATTCACATTTGGTCTTTTTCTGTCCAGTTATGTGATGTTTATGAGTGTGTTTTGATGGAAATGTGCTGTTGAGGTGTTTTGTTGTTGCATTAGCCCCTGTTACTGGTATTCTCAGGATTATTCTGGATGAAGGTCTCTTATCTCAGGAACACATGCTCCGCTGTCAGTCTCACCTGACCCATTTCTCCATGACGACTCGTTACCGTGACATTCCATCACTTAATGACATTTACATTTCACCTCAAGCCTTAAATATTAACTCTCTCTGTTATAAGCAGACTAATAGCATTAGTCTCAAGCTATAAAGCTGATGTGGTGCTGTTTTAGATCAACCTGATCTGATCAGCCTAAACCTGAGACACTTTCTACACACTAAACATGCAAGGAAACACATTTACCAACTCATCGCCTCTTCTGTAGGAGAAAAGGGATTTTTCTAGACAGCAATGAGATGGAGAGAACACAGTTTCTCTTAAAAAGCCTCACATGTGTGACTTCTAAACAATCCCTGGTTTCATCATTATAACTGCATTACATTTTATTTTATTATTCATTTATTTATTTATTTTTACTTTGGATGTTTTAAATTATGTTCATACAGTATTAGGAAAGATAACATGCTATGCAATAAAAAAAAGTCAAAGATCTCAATATGAACCTACAATACCATCTTGTTTTTAACGGGATCATACAGTGCATTCACTTATATTTATAGTCAAGTTCTTTCTGCTAAAGAATTAAGTTAATATAATGTCCTGAGTATCCCAGTTTCCTTACTTCCTCATGTCCGTATGGACTCAGACGGGCCCCGGAGTCTCTCTGTATCTCCAGGGGCCAGTGAGTGTGTAATGTTCACCTGCTTTACAGCAGAATCCCAGTCACAACACACACACACACACACACACACACACACACACACACAGTGCCTCTACTGAGATACACAGTCGAGAGGGAATGTATTTATAGTGCCAGGGAGAAAAAAAAACAAAAAAACACACACTTACACATATTAATGCATTTCAAAGGGAATTTTCACGTTTTGATCTCCAGGCGAAACTAGTAAACACACCGCAACGTGCATTAACCGATACATGACTGCATGTGGAAGAGAAACTCTAAATATATCAGTGGAAATTTATGCGGAATTACTGAGTTGAACAATCTGTTATTTGGTTTGATTTAGCATGCCTGATGGGCCGCTTCCCACAGTAACCTGATTTCCAGGTCTCCGCGGACTCCTTTAACTGCAGCTTACTGTGAGTTACAGCGCTCACTTCACTCCAGCAGCTTATCCAACCTGACCACAGGCAAACTCACCGCTGGACTCTGCTTTATGATGGAAATACTGCACGGAGAAAAAATCTATTACGCTCATGTGAAGCTGCGCTGAGGTGAAGAGCACACGCAAGACCACAACTAAATCAAATTCTGTGTGTCAGTACCTGAAAATACAGATGAAAAATCTTTGGGATGTACAGCGTCTAAACATGTCCAGGCCACATGTCAACTCAAAACCAAAAGAAACACTTAAGAAATGGTACAGAAATGAAGTCAAACTCATGGCTTTAAAAGATCTTGCTTAACTTATTTGACACGTTCAAATGGAGGAAATTGTTATTGTTATATGACATATTCAAATTTTGAGGAGAAATTTTCCTTTGCTCATTCGATTTTCTTTACTTATAAAATGCAAAATAAATAAATAATTTGTTTGTTGTTTATTTGTTTTTGTTTTACTGACAAGTAAAGTGCTTGTCATTAAACGTATCGTCCAAAAAATATGAACGGTTTTAATAGAGTCTTAATTGTCTTTATGAAAAATATAATTTCTGTTTTCTTCAGATTTTTGGGTGAAATGACCTGGATGTGACGTTTTGTGTTCAGAGGGCATCTTACAGTCGGCTCAGAGAGTGCAGGTCGCTTCAGGATATTACTGCATTCTTACAGGCCCTCCGACCCACACACACACACACACACACACACACACCTCCATCTGTGCATATATTTCTTAAACACACTCAATTCATCCATGCGCAAGAACTCTTGGGCTGCTGGCCCTCTGTGTGTGTGTTTGACACCTGTATGCCCGCTGGCACACACAGACACACACAGACACACACACACACACACACTGATCTGTGGAGTCAGGCGCTGTGTGTGTGTTCGTGGTCTGAGGGCATGGACACGCTTTTACACTCTGATGAACAACAGAGGGGAAAAGCACTAAATGAATAAATGAAAAACTAAATGTGAGCACAGAAACATCCTTTCCTCAGGATGTGTGTGTGTGTGTGTGTGTGTGTGAAGCTGTAGCTGTAGGCTGAAGTCACAGGTGAGAGGTGAAGCTGGATGAATTCCCACTTGTGCCATAGTTCTAACCAACCTAAACTAGCAGCACTAATCTAATGTGATGCTGTATATGATTAGTATGATTAATAGTTAGTGTGATTATGGTCTAGTTAGTTTGTGGTTAGTGGTCAATGTGGTAAGAACACTGCAAGAAAAAAACACTTTATGTCCCAGCAGAAAATCACCAGTACCTTTTCCATGAAGTTTACTCACATTTCCTTCAACACTTAAACACAACACAGACATTCAACGTATATGTAAATATACGAAAATCATCCCTTCATATTAACATTGAGTACATTGAGTCACATTTTTATAGACTTCCATGCACTGTGTGGTTAGCATTGTGGTTAGTAGTCTCTGATGCACTAAATTAGATTTGCACGAATTGGGGGAAAACAAATAGATGTTTCTGACAAAAATTAAAAATTTAATTTAAAACACAATAAAGAAGTGTCAGGTTTCCTGTACTTGACTGTAGCCCTGCACAATTTAATCAAAAATATTGAAGATAAAAATAAAATAATACTAATACTAATAATAATAATAATTATTATTATGATAGGTGTCAATATTATTATTAATAATAATAATAACAACACTAATAACAATAATAAAAAGTTAATAATAATGTGCTCTGAAGAAGTTTGAAATAAATAAAATAAATAAACAAACAAATAAATAATTAAATAAATATTATTGTGCATAATATATATATATATTTATATATAATTTTTTTTATCATAATTTCAGTTTTTCTTTGATTATTGTGCAGCCTAAATGTATTAATAATACATGCACATTTCTTCAGACAAACAGCAGAACTCTTTCTCTTACACTCAACACACAGCCTCTTCTGCAGGACTAAAACAAATCAGCACATGGGATCTGTTTGTGATTTTATTTGAGTTTCGCAGCTCACAGGTCATGTGTGGCGAGCGCAGCGGTCAGTCTCTGGGCAGCCCTGTGGCCCGTTCAGGGGGGCGGGGCGACGTCCGTTCGAACGCTGTGATTGGCCGATCGGCTCGGACCTGTCAGAAGCGTCCCCACAGAGAGCCTGGCAGATTTCAAACATGAGGAAAGAGAGAAAAAAATCTATTTTCCTCCCTCTCACGCGCCAGCGGCCGCCGCAGTCTCTCGGCCAGCCCAACGGTCAGAGGCTTCGGCTCCAGAGGTAGAGGGGTGACAAACTCCATCAGGAGCGGCCCAGAGTCCCAACCTGCTCCGCCACACCGCCGCCGGAATAAACCTATTTATCTCCTTCAGCCGAAGCCCTCCTCCAGACCGCAGGGACCACCGCGACCGCAAACTTGTTACGAGACAGAGAGGAAGAGAGTGGGGGAAAAGTGGCAGAATTCAGCGGTGTAAATGATGAATTACTTTTCATCAAGACACAGGAAACACAGAGCGAGCGGCGCTCCGCCTCTGACCCGACGCCTCACAGCAGCCAATATCTTCATTCAAGAAGACAAGCATGAAATTACACAGAAAATGGGATTGTCATCAACCGGGCCCTTCAAATCAGAGTATCCAGTCATTACTGCTCATAGCCACATCATAGCCGTATGAGGGGCGGCGTGAGTGTGTGTGTGTGTGTGTGTGTGTTACACGAGCGCTTTAAACGAAACCAACACTCCTCACAGGAACTGAGAGAGTTTGACTGTACAGATATAGTCTGAGGACAAAACCGTCTCCAGAAGTGAGATGAACCTTACCGATTTTTAAAGTTTTCTTATAAGTGTTGGATTATGTATGCATCAGCTAAAGTGCGTATTCAGTATTGTACAAGCACAGCCTGATTTTCTAACCATGCACAGCCCTGGAGTAACCATTGGGAGAATTGAGAAAATTCCCAGTGGGACACTTATAAATTGGGCTGGCACCACTTCAGCATAAAGCCAGTTTCACACGGGACATGGGAAGCACATGTTGAAACCAAGACCAGATTGTGTTGAGACCAAGACTAGACTAAGACAGGGTAAAACCAACCGAGTCAAGGCCAATACCAAATCAGAACTCCTCTAATTCATCTGAAAGATTTATTGTCTGAAGAATGTCTGATATTTAATCAATAATTGCAATTAGAATAATAAAACACTATACAGAGCTGTTTCCAATCAAATTAAATCACTAAAGACAAAATTGATCTTTGCACTGCTCAGGTGGCTCAGAAGCTGCGTCTAAATTGGTACAATATTGTAAACAATGTTTTAAAATACAAATTTTAATATATGATGAAAAAATAAAACAATATTTTTAAATAGAAAACTAGAACCGACTAGGTGGTGCCAAATCACTTACTGAGTGAATCACTGAATCATTTATTCAACTGATTTGTTCAAAGCAGCTGATTCATTCAGTAACGAACATTGATGTTCAGAAATGCACAGTTCTGCTATGGATTTGTTTGTTCATGCTTAAAATATAATTCACTTAATATTAGCTTCTTGTTTGTATAAAATCATTATCACGTCTGCAATCATGCTCATATTCGTGAAAACAGCTCTCTTGCTCTAGGGGTACCATGTAACTATATATGTTAAAATATAAACTTTCACAAACGGACTGTTACAGTTACAATAAATGTTACCGTCACAGAGCTACAGCAGGATGCAGTTTGTGGACAGAGGAAGCTTCCTGCTGCTGTCGTCCTATAGAACAAACACTACTGAGTCATGTGATCAACAACTCGTCGACAATGTGTGTGTATGGTGTAATTAATGCATACCAGCTGACTCGATATGCAGATGAAGCTAAGTATGTGTGTGTCAGTGTGTGTTTCTGCAGTTGTAAGTGTTTGTGTGTCTGTCCATTACAGCAGATTTGTGTTCTCATCACAAACGCTCGTTGACATTATGGAATCTGATTCTGTACAAGCAGATGCAGCCGAGCTTGTTTACAGAACACAGACACCAAGACACAACATCTAATGAGCAATCAGACGATAATTAGCAAACAAAAGCAAAGCGATCAGGAGTGAGGTGTGTGAATACTAATCAGACAGGAGTGAGAACGCCAGCAGCAGCGAGAGCTGATCTACAGGAGATGACTGCAGGTCTGGACACATATCAGACTGTCCAACACCATCAAACTTTCATCAGCTCAAGATCCCTGATTTGGGAAACCCTGCAATAGTCCATATAACACACCTGAACCCAAATTTAGCATATTCATTGAAAATTCATTGAGCATTTGAGGTCTACAAAACTTGAAGACTTCATCTCCTCTCCATGAGAAGCATTTATTAAAAGCTAAACTGCAGAAATGAGTCACTCTGAACTTCAGCAGTTTCTGACGTAACACAGATGTTCAAAGCAGAGAATGTTTGTCAAAGCGCTATACATCTAATGTCTCTTTTATTCCCCAACAGTTTAAAAACACATTTAAATGTGCAGCTTTATATGATCAGATTGAGCAGACAGACGCTTTCTGTGCTGTTAGCAGAGCTCATCCATCACAGCAAACAGACACTCATTCATATTAATGAAGGGGGCGGGGTCATTCTTCTCAGGCCACGCCCACTCAGACAACTGGCCAGTTTTAAAACCATCAAACTAAATCAATGTTTTTGGCCTTTAGGTTTAAGGCCTTTGCAGGTGACTCATTGCAGAGCTTCCTAACTTCCTCATGAAGTGCTGCAGTAACAAATTTCAAAATTAAAAGTAAAAAAGGGCTTAGAAGAATTCCTTTGATACACCGCAGAAAAAAAAAGATCACTCATTGTCAACGGATTAGAACGAAAACAAAACAAAACATGAAACAATGAAATAAAATAAGTATGAATTAAATTAAATAAGAATATATATATATAACTTGAATATAAAAATATTAAAAATAATTAAGAATATAAAGTTTAAGTTGTGCTTTAAAAAGTCAGCAGGGCAAACATGGAAACTGTGTGAACTTTTCTCTCTTTTGCTTTATAGACTTGAGCCAGAAATGACAGAACAATCTCATCCACTGCTTCATTCGTGTCATAACGAAACATTCACAAGCTTTTTTCTCTTATTTCTCCTCCATTTCTCTTCCACTGCAGCGCTGGACAAAGACGCATATTCTGTCCATCAGGCGCATCATTTAAACTCCGTCAGGAGACAGAAACACGCTGATTGCTCCCTCTTGAATATATAGTTAATGATAATTATGCAAGTGCCCCTGAAATGAGAGGAGTTACCTAATAAAGATGAACGAGCCCCAGGACACTCGTGTGTGTGTGTGTGTGTGTGCGCGCGCTTTTTTATGACAAATGAGGACATAAATGTGTATAATGACACAGGTATGACACAGGTATTACAAGGTGAAGGTGACTTTTCAGGACATTGCCCCATGTCTCCACTTTTCAAAACACTTATAAATCATACAGAGTGAGTTTTTTGGGGGAAAGTAGAAATGCACAGTCTCCTGTGAGGACTAAGTTTAGGTGTAGGGTAGGTATAGGGCAATAGCACACACAGTTTGTTCAGTATAAAAACCATTACGCCTATGGAGAGTCCCCATAAACCACAAAAACCAACATGTGTGTGTGTGTGTGTGTGTGTGTGTGTGTCTGTGTGTGTCTGTGTGTGTCTGTGTGTGCGCTGAACAGACAGACGGGTCAAACGTAAGACAGACTGAGACTGGGTGATATAACAAAAAACTGCATATCAATGTTTCTCAGCCACTGGTAAAAGCAAAATCAAACTGTAAGAATTGGTCACTAAAAACATTGACTGACCAATAACTTTAAAATAAAGATGGATGAAGCTGCTGCAGTATCTATAGCGGTTACGGGATTGCAAGAAAATCTGTATTTGCTCTAAAATGACTTAAAATGCCAATCATCAAATGATTTAATTACTGTATACTCATGTTTAAATACTTGAATAAATCAAATATAGTCAAATTCAAGTTAAAATAATTAAGACATGATTTACTGTTTTTCAGTAAATGAACAAGATTTTTCATAATTTTAATTTACAGTATATATAACATATAACAATGCATCGTAATAATATATTTACAAATACATATTAAATAAAACAATATTAAATATAAAAATACAGCAGCAACAACAAAAATAATCTGCAATCCTGAAAAGTGACCTTTTCTTTGGAATAATTAGCTAATATGAAAAATGTCATGCATTTTTAAGTGATTATATATAGAAATTGTAATCGAATATGAATTATGAATTCATTGAAACAGACAGTTTGAACTGACATAATTCATCAACTCTAATGCAATTTTTGATACTGAAGTTTTAAATAAGAGACGCTGTAATCAACCCAGACTTGTGAGTCGGACAAAACGAGAAACTAATCTAAATACATGTAAAATACATATGCAAATCATTGCTATATTCATTGTCAATATTATTAGCAGTATCATTATGAATATATTGTGAATATTTAATATATCAGTCAGTCCACAGTCAGACTCAGACGTCACTAATAATCAAGACGAATGATAAACGATCTAATCAATCTGATGAAGCCATTTCAGTTGTTTCTGGTTTGACTTTGTGATTTTGTTGTTGAAGTGATTTTACTACATCTACTTACTGTATAAGTAAATATTTCACATGTTATCACTGTTTTTGCAGTAAATGCTGACTTTTCCACTTCAAGTTTTAAGCAAATGCTCTGTTTTTTGGCCAACAGAAACTCAATTCTGCCAGAGTTTCTTTTGGCAGAAGAGAGTTGAAAGTCCTTCAAATGAAAATAAATGAAGATTTTAAGCATGCTGAGCATGAATTCACCTCATCCAAACCATCTCAAGCATCTCACACGTTCTGTCTCTCTTCATCTTGGCAGCTGCCAGAGGTTTCTGTTTGCTTTCACAACAAATATCCCAGAGACATTCTGTCAGTTCTGTACCAAACCTCCCAACTCTGCTGCAGTCGGCATGAGAGCCAGACGGACGGCACGCTTCTCAATATCTACACCAAGAGGAGGTTTATTCATAGCATCAGGCATACAGTCACTAACTAAGTAGAATGCCTCAAAGGAATGCCTAAAAATACAAATCCTGCCATCGTTTTCTTTACCCTCATGACACTCCAAACTCAGGACTTTCTATCTTCTGTAGAACACAAAAGCTGATGTTTAGCAGGATATTCACATGCATCTTTTCCATATAATGAAAACAGACAGTAGTGACTATCAATAATGACAGAAAAGCACCATTAGAGTATCATAACACTAGTCCATATGTTGCATGCATTACACCGCTCCGCATCATATCTGCTGAATGAAATCCAGTACTTCTGCCTTACTGGTGCTGATGTGCTTCAGAGCTGTTTTTCTGAAGCACATCACACTTTCTCACAAAATATGATGCACTTTGTAGCATTTTTGCTTTTGACAGATTTATAAGGTGAAGTCTTAAATTCTCCCTTAATCAGCAGAAAAACATCACAAACACACGATTTCTGGCTGAATCTGAGCCACATTACAACTATTTAATAAATTCTCAGCCCATTTTCACACATATGAATGGTTCTGAAGACATCTGTTGTTTAATATATATATATATATATGCTGATATATATGTCCCTGGACCACAAAACCAGTCTTAAGGGTCAATTTTTCTAAATTGAGATTTATACATCATCCAAACGCTGAATAAATAATCTTTCCATTGATGCATGGTTTGTTATGATAGGACAATATTTGGCTGAGATACAACTATTTGAAAATCTGGAGTCTGAGGGAGCAAAAAAAAAATCACAAAAATTAGAAAATCTCCTTTAAAGTTGTTCAAATGAAGTTCTTAGCAATGCATATTACTAATCAATGGTTGATTCAAATTGTATTGCAATTAGAGGTCATTTGCCAATTTAGCAAACATTACATACAATGTCAATGTCAGATATTTATGGAATATACATGCATGTATACACATTTTTCATGAATGGATCGTTTTGAATGTGATGGCTTACACGATGAAAAATGATTAAGGAGTTGTGAAGAGTTTGACAGTTTAAGTGAGAATCAACTCATCAGTTTTGATCAACAAGCCATATGCAATTAGTTGTTCTGCACACCGCAGACAATCGTACTTACTGTTTGCACACGTGTCAAAGCATTTGCAATTTGCTCAAATAATAAGAAATTCCAATCTGATGTAAACAAGGAGCTAATTGTTCAGAGATCTGAACTTATTGTTTCAAAAATAAATAAAAAATCATTCGAGAATTGAGCCAAAGCAATTGAGAAAAACTGTAACAAGTAATGAATCTGGAACACTCAAGTAAACTTAAAGCCAAACCAACCACGTGTGACCCACCATCGCTGTTGCTATGGTTACAGGGGTATTGTACAGTGGTGTGAATACTGTAAGTTCACGATGCCACTTGCTTTCCTCCCTGATCATTCATTTGATTTCCTCTGAGCTCAAAATCATTTCTCTTGATGAGGTTAATAACAATAAATTAAGAGAGTCACACACCCTCATTTCTCTCGCTGCTGATCTATAACAAAATACTCAGTGTTTTATTGAACATTACCAGCGTAAAGGTTAATTTGACAAGGGCCGATTACTCTTATGATGATCATCTTGAATGCAACCATCATTATTTCTCATGACTGCAGTGCGGTGATACATATTTCCCTGTTAAAAGCTTTGCATTGTACAAACATTAGTAACAACAAAGCCAAAATACACTGAGAGTTCAATTCATTATACAGATGTTTATAGACTCCAGAGGAAAATAATTAGGGAAATGATTAGGCCAGATAGCAGATGCACAACTGAATCTACCTCGTCTGAATTTCTGATTGATCAGTGGATGCTTACTCTAGAGTGCATTAAAGAAAAAGTATTGCATTTATTTACTTCTTAATATATAATGTATATTATGATAAGTGATAAGTGAATACATAATATGAAAAGAGTGTGTAGTTTTGGTTACACTTTACAATAAGGTTCCATTTGTTAACTATATTCATTTAATAACATTTACATTACAATACATTTGTAACTGTAATTATTCATCTTTGTTGATGTTGGTTAATAAAATACAGCTGTTTACTTTAGCTCAGGAAAATTAAATAACATTAATAGATACAATGTTTTATTTTAAAAATGTATTAGTAAATGTTGGAATCAGCATTAATTGCAATTAATAAATACTTTAGAAGTAATTTTCATTGTTAGGTTATGTTAACTAATGTAGTAAACTAATGTTAACAAATAGAACCTTACTGTAAAGTGTTACCATATTTTTAAATTTAGTTTTTAATATAATATTTCATATGTACAATGCTGGGTAGACTACGTACAGATTGTAGTCCATTACTGATTCCAAATTACATGACAAAAAATGTAGTTAGTAATGTAATCCAGTAATATAGGACTACTTTTAGATTACTTTTGACCTTGCTTGTTTATCACATCGGTTTAAGTAGGATCATTTTATGCCATATTGATTAAAATAAATAAATAAATACAAATAGAAAGAAAATATTATATTATGTCAAGGTTTCCAAAACTGCTGTTCATGAAGGAAATGCAAGGGGTTTGTGAGTTTAATAAAAAGCAAATAATTAATTAAATCATAAAATGTAAAAACTAATTTTATTTTTTAAATTGAAATAAAACACTATATTTTATTTGTTTACTCATATTTTGTTGCTATTGTGTGAACAGTATGTAATCATATAATCACTAAAAAAGTAACTGTGGGCTAATTCCATTGTATTTTAAAATGTAATTTTAATCTAATTCTGATTACGTGATCCAAATTACATCAGTTACTGCCCAGCTATATATGTTGTTATGTTATGTTATGTTATGTTATTGGGTGTTGGGTTGTTCTTGGCCTCCACGTTGTGCATTAAAATTGTTTAATGCACAACTAGCCGAGCATTATCCCTTACATATATTATATTATATTATAATGTTTAAAATCTAAATAGTGCAGAACTTTTTAATCAATACCTCACCCAAAAATGACATTTCTGTCCAAAATGACCAAAAAAGAGTGTTTTTTCGAAGAAAGTAAGTCAAAGTTTGATGTTTGGGTGAACTGTCCCTTTAAGAGTTTGTAATGAATGGTTTGTGTTTAGTGTTGTGTGGTTTGTGTTTATCAGTTTGAGGGTTCGGGGTTAATGATAATGAGGTTTCTGGTTCAACAGCAGTCAGGATAAAATAGGCCGATCACAAACATTTATCGAGGTCAAAGCGTTCACACACACACACACACACACACACACACAGGCCGGGTGAGCCGCTGTGGCCTTACACTGGTGTTGTGTGGTTGCTCTGTGTGTTCTAGCGCGGCGCTGGAGTGTGTGAAGCGGTAGGACGCTGCATTAGTGTGATGTTAATGAGAGTGTGAGCGCTGAAATAGCTCTTCCTCTCGTACCGCTGTGAGATCATCAGCATTAATGCAGCGACGGCTGAGAGGACAGGTGCTCGGGTCACGGGCGTCACCGCAGACCTCCAGCCGCTTTAATAGATTCTGGTCAGCTGGAAAGTGACAGATTAGAGACAGAGTCAAAGAGCGAGGCAGAGTTAAAGAGACAGTTCACACATACACACACATGATCATTCTGCCATCATCATGGTGTTACAAACCTGTAGGACTTTCTTTCTTCTGAGGAACATAAAAGAAAACATTTTTGTATATTTATATTTCTTTTCTCCATGCAATGAATGTCAACAGGGTCCAAAACCACACTTGACCCCACTGATTTTACATAAAGAAAAACCATGCATAAATATTATTATTATTTTAAATAAATAACATAACAAAATAACACATTCAATATAATTAAAAATTAAAAAATAAAATGCATACATCAAGATATATAAATAAAAAATAATAAATTCTAATTCATAAAAATAAATGAATAAATTAAACTAAATAAATAACTTTTGCTTCAATGCACTGTGAAGCAAGCATCCACTGATCAATCAGAATCTCACACAAGATAGATTCGGTTGTTCAACCAAATGTGCTGTATTACTCCGAGTGCATCAGCACCCCCAGAAAGCATCTATTTATATTGCTGTTCAAATGCTCCTGAGAACTTTCTCAAGTGCATTCGTGCCTTTAAAGGGCCGGTCACACGGCACAAACAGACCAGATGTCACTGACTTTCAATCATATATATAGTCAAACTAGCTCAAAAAGATAAATATTCTTTAAATCCAAACAACAAATGGAATATATTTCCATTCCAGTGGACAGAAAAAAATCAAGAACAATATATAAGTACAGTATATATTATAAATATCATTTTATAACATGTCTTATTTGTTAACATTAGTTAATGCATTACCTAACATGAAATAATAATGAGCAATATATTTTACAGCATTTATTAACCTTTGTTAATGCTACCTTTGTTAGTTCTTGTTATGTTAATAAATCAAACCTTGAAATAAAGTCTTAGAATTCTAGTCTAAAATTCTAAAGTTGTTTATTTTTATGTTTATTACAGCTTTAAATGATCAACATGCAGATGCCAAACTCTATTGGAATTGGATTTTGTATTTGTGCACTAAGTTGCTGTCTGTGTAGGGCGTTCTAAATCAGTCACGGTTACATTCTGTGATGTTAGGATGCTCCCTGAGTAGGTGGCTGTCTATAGGCAGCGAAGCCTATAAGTTAGAGTCAGAGCTGAGATGTGAAGCGCATCTCTCAGAAGAACCGAAGAGCTGCACATTAATCTGCTGCATGCATGGAGTCATAATTATGGTGGCTTGTTTCCTAAAGAAGCTTTAATGCTAAATGTCCAGAGAGACGTGAGATCATTCAGGCTTCTGAGATAAAATCAATAGATTTATTTTACCTTCTTTATTTATTTCTGACAGTCTGACAGAATGAAGCAGCCCCACGCGGCTAACAAGAGCCATAATTCTGGATTGGTCATATTACGCTTGGTTTAATTGTTCCCTGTCAATTGCATGTGCAGTATGTAAGTTTAGCCTGTTAAATAAGGTAGTTGTTCTTTGTGTTTGTCCGTTATTAAGTTAATTTTAGTGCTGGACTGAATCACAGGGGGACAGAGGTCAATAACTTTGAGACAGTGAGACGTCGAACGGTAAGAGCATCGCTTTCTCTCCATTAGCATCTCACATGATGTTTATTCTGCAATCACAAGTCGACATTTCCTCCTGATCTAAGACATATTAGCGTGAGAGGAGAGTCCCTAAATCAGAAGAAGAACACTTTCCGTACTGAGCCGTTCCTCCTTCACCTCGCTAATGTCCTCTAATGGACTTTAATTCAGTTAAGCTTTAATTAGATCTTGGCTGAAGAGGAAAGCATTACGCTGCGCTGATGTTTCCTGTGTGAGTATGAAGAGAGTTTTAGTTGTCTTGAAGAAGTGTGAGTGGATGCGGTGCTAATGCATCAGTGCAGCTGACCGCAGCGTCTGAACGTGAAGCTAGATCTCAGCCGTCTGGATCGAGGTTTTGCTTTCTAAAACACCTGTTAGAGACATCTTAAAGGGTTGACACTTACTCAGCTTCAAGTCATTTAGACTTTTTCTCTGTGGAACATAAAAAAAAAAGAAGATATTTTGCAGAATGTCTCCACGTTTAGTTTTTAATTGGGCTTCAGTGTTGTTTGGTTCCCAGCATTCTTCAAAAATATTTTCTACACAACAAGATTAAAAAAGACATGATTTTGAATTGTTTGGGTGAACTATACTTACACTTTCTGTTATAGATGTGGTGATTTATAAATAAATAAATACATCCATGCAGTACATAATATTACTATACATTTAATATAATAATATCCCATTTAGACTTTCTGAAAACTAAATATACAAGAAATTATAGAGACACTTTACAGTACAGTTTATTAACTATTTAATGCATTATGTATCAATGCAATAATGAACAACGCTTTTTATTTATTTTATTAACAATACAAGTTAAAATAAAATTAATTCTAGGATAATTTTACTTTATAAATATACTGCCGTTAATAGTTAATTTGTTTTTGTTCATAATGGATCAAATAATGTTAATGCACATAACTGTTAATGTAAAAAAAATATCGTAATGTAGAAATTAACCTGCATATTGGAAAAGTTAATTGTTCATTGATAGTTTATTATCCCTCATGCATTAAGTAATTAACTGTAAAAAAGTCATATTATTAACTTTACTGTTAATTATTAGCTATTAAAACTATTAATTATTTTATAGTTTTAGAATGAAGGATCTACATTCATTACTTACACTACTGTTATTTTATTTATAAATTAATGCTTTTTAGTCAGCAAAGATGTATTAAATTGATCAAAAGTGCCAGTAAAGACATTTATAATGTTACAAAATATTTATATTTCAAATAAATGCTGCTCTTTTGAACTTTCTATTCATCTGTGAATCCTGAAAAATTAAATGCATCACGGTTTCCACAAAAATATTGTGCAGCACAACTGTGTTCATCATTGATAATAATCAGAGATGTTTGTTGATCAGTAAATCAGTATATTAGAATGATTTCTGAAGATCATGTGACACTGAAGACTGGAGTAATGATGCTGGAAATACAGCTGCAGATCACAGAAATCAATTACAGTTTAACAGATATTCACAGTTATTTTACATTCTAATAATATTTCATTGTTTTTACTGTATGTTAAATAAATGCAACTTTGGTTAGCAAAACAGACTTCTTTCAGAAACATTAAACAAATCTTCCTGACCCTGAACTTTTGCATGGTAGTGTACATACAGTATTAGACACATCTGTCTGTCTGTCTGGTCTTTTCTCTTTCATGTCTCGTGGCACAACAAACGGTCGTGTGTTTGTGTTTTGTTCTCTGAATCAGAGCGATTCGCACATTCACCCGTCAAACACCGTCATTAGTGCAGCTGCTCTGAGTGTGTAAGGTCACATCAGACCCCGCGGCACACCTAAAAACACACAAACACCCTGCAGAGAGATCGTCCGGGTTTGTCAGGACGCTGTGAGTTTGTGGGACGGGCCGCGTCCATCTCTGACCGTCTCAGGAGACGAGCAGCTTCACCTCCATCGCTGACTGACACGCTTGAATCATTTATTCCAAACCTGCGACGGCTGCTCTGCATGTCACATCATGTTAGAGCTCACACTGAGCACTGCGGGCAAACACACACACACATACACACACATACACACACTCACACGCCGCTGATGTCTCTGAACGTCAGGTGGGACGCTTGTCCAAGAGATACAATTACCACATTGGCTAAGTGCTGGGGGTTGGTGGGGTGACCTTCCATCGAGTGTGTGTGTGTGTGTGTGAGAGAGTGTGTGTGTCCTTCATTGCTCTCCATTTGTGGGAAAATTGTTGTTTATGGCTGTGGTGTTTTATTGGTCAGATGTTGTGGTTGGCCGTTTCCCAGCACAGAGTGACCACTGATGATCACTTAACTACTCCATACTGACCGCCAGAGGAATAAATAACAAAGAACACAATGATTCAAGAAGAGCTGCACAATCATAACAATAAAACTTCATTTGCATGTTCTGAAGCAAACAGCAGAAGAACGAGACGTTTGGCAGATAATGGCAGACGTGCACTTGAGAACCAACTACATCACCTTTACAGAGGGAACACATGATTAAACCTATTCCTTGAGGCATAATTCAGTATGCAAGTCAAAGTAAAAGAGACGACCAATCACTATTTTATTATTATTATTATTATTATTATTATTATTATTATTATTATATCTTTTGAGCTTCAGACTCAAGTAAAAATCTGAATTAACTTTTTTTCTGTATCAGTTCATTTTAAGGGTCATATCAGGTAGAACTAGATGCTTTAGGAAACAACTGCACATTTTCACTCGTCCAGCATGTCATGTCTCTCGTCTGACTCTGAAAGCTTCAAACTCTCTGAAGGCGTCTCTCAGCATATGAGTGATGAAACATAGATTCAGTGTTGCTCATGTGTGGGAGAAGCACTAGGGATTGCTGAAGTCCCAGATTTAACCAGCTTTTCCAGGGTATTAAACGAACAAAAGCGGCGGTTCCCCACCCCCAGTGAAGAAGCACCTCTGATCAGTGCATTTGCATGCATTTGCACTGGATCTTTAGCATACTCAATGATGAAATTAATGATGTGCTTTCACTGATTCTCTGCAGAACATTCACGAGAAATTATGTCCAATACAATATTCAGAGAAAATACACACCTCAGATATGTTTTTCTTTCTGTCCAGCTAAAGCAAAATATGAATTATAAAAATAAAATAAATAAATCTGAAAAATATATTATTTAAATAATTACAGCCATGATTATTGTTGTTGCTATAATGCATTTTATAGTAATAAGGTAAAATATATGAAATATTTTAAGAAATAATAAACAATAATTTCACATTTCAAATGTATATATATATATATATATATATTTATTATTTATTTTTTTTTTTTTTCAAAATAGGTGTATGATTCTGTTCTGTTTAACATTCTAAGAAAAAATTTAAAATTAAGGAATGTTGAAAGTACCAAAAAAAAACAAAAAAACAGCAAAAAATGGTGTCATGAAAAAACCACAGGATTTAACTGAAGACTAAACCTGAAAACACTGGGTTAAGGTCATTGCACACCTTTCGTCCGAAATTTTCGCACGTTAAAAAATAAATACAACCTCACATTGTGTCAATCACATTTACACACTGCCTCCGAAACTTTCATCCCTCATAAAAAAAATCGGGTCTGCGTTTTTGCATCCATAGCATGCATTTTGATAGGAAAGGATGAGGAATACAGAAAAACTGAAAAATGTACGCGAAAATTTTGGACTCGTGTGCAATGACCTTTTACTCTAATGAAAGAATGTTTATGTGTCAGATCGGGTAAAAGTAGATCCTAAATGTAGCTTCAATGACATGTCTAAAATTAATCTGAATAAAATCAGTATAATCTCAAGCTAAGAATAAACAGATCACGCGCTCCATAATGTTTTAAGCTGATGGGAATAAGCAGAGGAGATGTTGACAGGTGCAGGTCTGTGCCATGCATTAAACACACACTGGGACTGAGTCTCTCTCTCGTCTCAGGCTGTAAATGGCTTCATTAGAGGCGGCGCTGTGGGGAATGTGTGGAGTATTTATGAGGGTAAATATGGGCAGGTAGCAGCAGACGTTTGGAAGCAAATGTCCATTAGAAGGATGAGAGAAGATGCTGCTCCCATGGCGATGCTGAATCTGTCAGCATGGAGACACAGGGCACGTACGCCGCCAAACGGGATTTGCAATGAAAGGCAGTAACAGAGTGTTTCAAAATGATGAGAGAGCGAGTGTGAGAGTTAAAGTGTTCTGCCTACATCAAGGATAGAGTAAAAACTGTACGTTAAAATGCTCAGAGATGATACTGATGTGAGCGACTGTTTCTCCATCAGGATGATGGAATGAGAGCAGGAGCAGCAGGGGTCGCCGGGGGTCACAGCTGTGCAGATGGCCCTGTTTTTCTCATCTAAGTTGAATGTAAAAATTTGTGACACAAAGTGCTGCGTTTCATATCGGTTTAGTTCTGGCAAGACAGATAATGGCACGGTTACACACACACACCTACTGATTAATGCATGAACCATGTGCTCACCTAAAGCTGATTTACTGCAGCTACACACACACACACACACACACACACACACACACACACCTGAGCAACAGCACTGCAGTCTGACTGAGATCCTTTTTGATCACAAATCTGCTTGAAAATATTTCAATTCTGATGATTCTGTATGACAAACACACACACACACACACGCATGCGCGCGCACACACACACACACACACACACATACAAAAATTTGGTAAGATCTTGAACGAAGTCTCTTCTGCTCACCAAGGCTGCATTTATTTGATCAGAAATACTGTAAAAACAGTAATATTGTGAAATATTATTTTTATTCAAAATATCTGTTTTCTATGAGAATCAATGTTCAAATGTAATTGACTGATTTAATTGATTTCCAGCATCATTACTCCAGTCTTCAGTGTCACATGATCTTCTGAAATCATTCTAATATACTGATTTACTGCTCAACAAACATTTCTGATTATTATCAAAGTTGTGCTGCCCAATATTTTTGTAGAAACCATGAACAATTTTATTTTTCAGGATTCACAGATGAATAGAACGTTCAAAAGAACAGCATTTATTTTAAACAGAAATCTTTTGTGACATTATACGTAAATGTATTTACTGTCACTTTTGATCAATTTAGTGCATCCTTGCTTAATAAAATTATCATTTATTTTTAAAAAGAGCAGTAGCAATTTCTTTTCAAGAGCAGTAGTGTACATTATGTACAATATAATGTGCTTCCAGCACAGTTGAGAGGAGAAGAGCGCAGAAGAGGATGAGATGAGAGGACAATCACACACTCATCAGGACACTGTCAGGTAATACTGTATGTGATTCACTCTCTGATCCACAGACATGACACTCACTGGAACAGTGTGTGTGTGTGTGTGTGTGTGTGTGAGTGTGTGTGTGTGTGTGTGTGTTGCATTGTGTCAGAATCTCATGGCGGTTTCAATCACAGAAAGGTTTCATGAACTGTTTTAACTCTGTACTATGAAGTATTTCATCAGAATATTCAATGAAAATAAATGTAAGATGGGATTTTACCCCCTTTCTTTAACAAATAAGGATGTTCCTGTATGTCCATGAATTGTGGTTTTGTCAGTTTCGGCACTGTTTGGTACAACATCACAAGACACACGGTGTGTTTGCGTCATGTTTAGTTGATTGAATCTGTCATATTCATGGGGAATTCTTATGATTTTTCTGAAATAAATCGAAAACACACATCTCAGTTGTGAATCACACATGGTTAGTTACTTCAGATTTACAGCACTGACAGAACAACTGACAGACGTGTGTGTCACACACACACACACACACACACACACACACACAGATCAATGAGGCAGTTTGTTGATTGTAATTGGTCTGAAGTTCAGGCCATGTGTAAAATGAGATTTTGTAGAGCAGACGAATCTACTGACCCATCCTCAACCACACACACGACCTTTGACCCTGACACAGTCACCCATGAGTGACACTTGCTGACCAGAACAAGCAGTGACCCTAAAAAGGCCCCGATTCACCCTAATATCACAGCACTCACACTCATGCGGCCGTGATGCCACGCCGCTCGCCCCAAACACGCATTAAACACACAGACAAACTTCTGATGGCCAAACTACTCTCTCTCTTTCTCTCTCTGTGACACACACTGAGCCATCTGGGAATATCAGCGCAGTGGATACATACGAGCGACTGTGTGTGTAAATGAGATGGTAAGTGTGGTACGGAGATGTATGAGTGTGTTATCTCAGTCTCCAGGGTCCATGAGGAACAGCAGCTTGAGCTCAGCAGGGTTAAAACACGCACACACACACACACACACACACACATATAATACTGACTGCAGATCTGAACAATACAGGAAGCTTTATCCTGACATATTAGTCACCATCGTAACCACAATTCCTACCAAAATACCACATTTACAGCATCTACTGTTCTGTTACTATGGTAAACCTCATTATTAGCGCCGCTGGAATATTAATAAAAAAAAGAAGAAGAAAGTGACAAACATTGTGAAAGTTTCCTACACTGTTAGAAAGAGATCTTACATTCATTTAACATAATTGTATCGTAGACTTTTACATTCTCTGAGGAAAATGTGAATGAAATTTGAATGAAAAAAACAACAACAACAACTCTCAATGATGCTATTGCAATCTGAGTGGTTGCTAGGGTGTTGCTATGGGGTTGATACAGTGTTCTGAAATACTGATAGGCTGTCATTAGGGGGTTGCTAAGGCTTTCTGTGTGGTTATCATGGTTGCAACCATGGTGATTGGTTTTATGTGGTTGCTAGGGTGTTGCTATGTAGCTGATAGTGTCCTGCATGCTTGCTAAGGTGCTACTATGTGGTTGATACAGTGTTCTGCAATACTGCTAGGGTGTTGCTAGGTGGTTGCTAAGGTTTTATGTGTGGTTACCATGGTGTTCTATGTTATTGTTACTGAGCTGCTATGTAACTGATAGAGTGTTTTGTGTAGTTGCTAGGGTGTTGCTATGTTGCTTGAAAGAGTGTTCTGTGTGGTTGCTATAGTTTTCTGGATGTTGCTAGGGTGTTATTCAAGTTTGTCAGGGTGTCGCTAAGGTGTTCTGGATTTTTCTATGGTGTTCTTTGAGGTTGTTGCTAAGGTGTTCTGTGTGGTTGCTATGGATAGTTGCTGTGTGGTTTGGATAGTTAGGTGTCACTGTGCAGTTGTTCTGCATGGTTACTATAGGAAGTTCTGTGAGATCGCTAAAATGTTATGCAAGGCTGTTAGGGTGTTGCTATGGAGTTCTGGATGGTTTCTAGGGTGTTACTATGTACTGTGGCTTGGGTCTCTCTTTTAATGTACGTCTGAGGGATTTTTCAGCTTGTTTCTGGTCCTGCAGGTGGAAATGGTTCATTTGATCACTTAGTGCAGTATCAGCACACTCTCCTCAACCACACACACTCAACTTCAACTCTTAGTGCTAGAGGTTTCAGCACATCACTATCAACACTAGTACTACCGATGAGTAACTAGTGACAGAACCTATAGTTATACTGGCAAAAACTGTGGTGTTTTGTAAAAGATGTCCTCTTTCCGCGTAACACAAACAGGCGGCAGCAGATCAAATGCATGAGTCCTAAAACAGCATGAGATAGAAAATCATGTTTTAAGGTGTAAAGACATAATCTTTAAGTGTTTAAGAGAAAATAAACTACTGTAAGCAGCACATTACACTTTTTACAATCGCCAGGAAACACTTAGGTCAATACTAAGGTTCAAAACTCTTCACACAGTGAGCACAATAGCATCTATGTGAGCTAAACTGTGGATCATTGCTTTGGCACACAATGCATTCAATGACATGAATTCTTCTTTCACTCAGGCACAAACATCACATAACTCTATGTACCCATTTCCACATTTGCATGCTCTTTTCAAAACTGTTAAACCTAAGTTCAAAATGTAACATAATACAATAATGAATAAGATATAAATCTGACATTTCTCCAGTAATACCATATTGAAATGTATTCTGAATGTACAAAATGAAATACTGTCAAAAGTGTTAGTCTTTCAGTTACTATACAATCTATAAATAAGAAGACAGATTAGGAACAATTTTGTATTGTAATGTCACTGCAGTGAATTCTAAACAGTACAGTGTGTCATTCTTATTTTGTAAAGACATTTTACGAAGGCAAACATTGTATAATTCTGTCAGTTAGAGTTTTTTTAGGTTGGTGTTTTATGAGTGACAAAGTGTGTTTGTTTAGGTGAAAACCTGTGTTAGTGTTATGAAAGAATGAGTTGATTTGAGACAAGTGTGAAGTGTTTTGGTAGTTTTAATACATTTTGAATGTAAAACGAACTGCTGTGAAAAGATTAAAGTCGCTAAGGAGAGATGTGTGAAGAGTTCTGAAAAAGCAACCTGAGTATTGAGAAAAGTGTCCTAGCGATTGTAAAAAACTAATCTGGAGCCACACAGACGCAGCCGGAGTTTGATGGCATCGATGCTGATTCCCGCAGACGCAGGTGAGCGCATGGTGTGCCGAGAGCCCCAGGCAGACATTAGCTGCTCATATTAATTGTCATGTTTGATTGCAGGTTATTAGTGCAGGCTGCATTGTTGTTGTTTGTAAACAGGCACGCAGGTAATGCACCAATGATCGTGGTGCTTGGCCCATCTGCTCCCTGCAGCACACACACACACACATGCATATTCCGTGTGCCGTGTTCTCTAATAGGTTTCCCCAGCTGTTTCTATTCCTGCCGCTCTCATGGGTCGTGCATTTGCCTTTTGGCTCCCACCCAAAATCTTGTTCAGAGCGCTGATAAACACGAGACCTCTCGTCTCATGGCGGACCTCGTGTCCCACACCAGATCAGGTGTTGCAGGTGGTGTGTTAGACGGCGAACCTGCCCTCGACCCGCCGCTCCTCTCCCTCCCTCCTGCCTCGTCTCAGAGGCTTTTCAGAGCTGATTGTTCACGGTTGTAATTACATGTGCATTAATTGATAAGGTGGAAAAGCAGCATTGATTTGGTGTCAGAGTCGCGAATCTGAAGTGCACAGCGACTGTAATGACCACTCAGTTCTGCACTGACAACTTCAGTTTCACAACACGTCCACTTCCAAACAACAGACCACTCTCTCACACACATACACACACATGCATTTGAGAATAGAAAAATCACATACAGCAAACACTGCATGCACACAAACACACAAATATATGCAAGTTTCCTATGGTATGACATGCTATACTGCATCCAGAACAATTTTAAACAGCATTTCGCTTATTCTTTTATAAATATTATGCCACTTTTATTTTATGTAGCGAATACATGCAAAACAAATTAATTTGTCACACTGCAGGATCATTTCAATTGGACTACTAAGGGCAAAAGCTTATTAAAAACGGTGAAAATTTACCAGACTTAAGATATACACATTCATTTTAATATAAAATATTGATAAAGTTAAAGAACGGGTTACGAAACTATCCGCATGCATGCAGAGTCTTTGTGTGTGTGTTTTTTTAAGAGCAAGAGAAATGGAGGCTTTACAGCTATAGAAAAATGTATAAAAGCAAAAGCATACAAAGTTGTGTTATAATATGAATTACATTGTAAATAAACACAGAGTGCCTAAATTCACAAAATAACATGACCTCAAATACCAGATTAGTTGTAGAGTATATAATGGTTATTGAATAAAATATAGCATTATTTGATTAAAATGTAGTTTTCTGTAGTTTTAATAGTAGATCCAGTGATTGAACTTTATTAAACTTTATTGAACTTTATTGGCCAGTTATCATCCAATAAATTATATATCCACTATATTAGTGTGTAATTGTGTCAAAAACACACAACTGGTTTTTGATATCTATTTTTTTGTTTATTTTTTTCTTCTAGTTTTTTGGCCTAATAACATCTGGCAAATGGACTACCAATGAGAACTAGCCTTTGGGCTAATTTGGGTACATTTAATTCAAGAATGTTGATTAATGTACACTGTTCTTTTTTTTGGTGAAAAAAAAAAAATCAGCAACAACAAAATAACAAGAACTGTAATGTATGCCACAGTTCTTTACTTCTGTGATTCGGTGCTGAATAATGGACATATTCTTGTACAGTGGAATTTAAATGGTACTTTAAAGAATAACACAGTTACTACCATGGTACAAAGACACATGTGCCAAAAATAAGGCAGTACCACATTATTCTTTGTTACTTTTTGTTAGTGAAGTATTTTGAAACCGGTACCACATTTGCCATATATATATATAAAAAAAAAAAAAAAGTTTTTACAGATTTTATTCAAAGTAAAATTATTTTATTTGATCGCTGTTTTTGTTAATGATCTGCATTAGTGTTTTCTGATGTGCCTGAATCTGTCTTTCTACATGAGATGATGTGTCCTGTAGATGGCACTGTATTCTACACTTCTACAAGGCCTCACTGTGCTCTCTCTCTCTATCTCTATCTCTCTCTCACAGTGGCTCTTTTGTTGTGCTCTGTTGTTCTCAGTTCTCATTCTATTTATGTTAATGCAGCAAGTTCATGCCGTGGTGATATGTGGCTATGAGTGTAAGTGTGTGTGTGTGTGTGTGTGTGTGTGTGTGTGTGTGTGTGTGAGGAGGGAGGGTCAGCGCTTGTGTTTTAAGAAACAATTCCCATGACATTCTCTGGCTTTGGAGAGCCATGGAAAGTTTCTTCCCAGGATCACCTAATCCTGCCAAGTTCCACAATCTCCTCTGACTCCTTAGACACACACACACACTTACCTGGGCCGGAGAGACCCTTCACTGATGTAGGTGTGTGTGTTTCTGTCAGGTTTGATGAACTGCAACCAAAGAAAATAAATGATGTGAGCCTCAGTTTCAAGCAATCATAAAGTTCTGCCTGGCACATGCGAGACATATTTAAGACCGGTTAGAGACATCTATCTGGAGTCAAAGAAAAAATTATTAGCTCTAAAATTAAATTAACAGTACACCATGAATCTTTCAGACTATTATTATCATCATATGTATATTGCAAGATGCAGTTGGGATAGGCTGGTTATTTCAGGTATCATTTTAGTAAGCACTAGTTTTGCAGTGCTATTTACAGCAAAAAAAAAACACTGAAATAACCATAGATTAGAGTCATAGCAGATTAGAGCAGGAAACAACAACAACAATAATACAAAAAAAATAAAATAATTATAATTATTGTTGTTATTATTATTAATATTTATTTATTTATTTGCTTATTTATTCACATCTCTTTATTTCTATTTGAGGGATTCAGGTTTTAAAGTCTCGAACACAACCAAACTGTTTTTGTTATAATAATGAAAAACACTTGCATCGTTCACAGTTAAGTTCCTCATACAGATTAACATTTCATACTGTTGCACTGATAACTCTTATGACTCACTCTCATCTCTCTCTCTCTCTCTCTCTCTCTCTCTCTCTCTCTCTCTCTCTCTCACACACACACACATACACATACACACACACACACAAACATGCAGGCACACACACACACACGTTTGTTTTTGTGAAAAGTGGGGACATCCCATAGGTGTAATGGTTGTTATACTGTACAAACTGTATGTGCTATTGCCCTACACCTACCCTACACCTGAACTTAGCCCTCACAGGAGACTGTGCATTTCTACTTTCCCCCCAAAAACTCACTCTGTATGATTTATAAGCGTTTTGAAAAGTGAAATGGGGTAATGTGCTGAAAAATCACTTTCACCTTGTTACACCTGTCATACCTGTGTCATTATTCAAATTTATGTCCTCATTTGTCACAAAAACATGCACACACACACACACACACACACACACACACACACACACAGAGTGCTCCAATTACCCAGAACATTTTCTCCTGAGTCTGGTAATGTATGACATTTGTAATAGTTCATCATTCGTTCATCCTTGTGTTCTTCTAAACCCATATGACTTTCTTTGCTCAACATCGAACACAAAAGGTGAATTTTTGGTCTTTCATCTCCTTCATGATTTTCATGCTGAAACTGAAAATCTAAAATGATAAACAAAGCACCATAAAATATCATAATGCTAATATGTACAATGCATGCACTATATCCCAAGTCATATGACGGCTATGTGTGGAATCGGTCCAAATTTTAATCAGTGCCCGTTAAAATTGCTCCATTTTTCTTCTATGACATCAAACGTCACTCATGACCGATTGTTACTTTCAAAACATGCATTAAATGTTTATGGAAAAGGACGGAAAGGATATTCCTCAAAATTCACCTTTTATTTTCCAAAAATGAGGAACATATGTCAATTTACAATTCTTTCTCTCTTCACAGACACACAAACACAAAGCTGACTCACAGCACACAAACTGCTGCATAAATCCGAGCTAGAGAAATGAGAGTGTTAAGGAACAATGTTGAACATGTGGCCTCCAGCATCCGTTCTGCCTGACCAATGACAGGTACCGCAGCGAAGAGGACAAAAGTGTGTGTGTGAGTTAAACTGAGTTTATTCACAGCAGGTAAACTTTAAACAGCTGTGCAATGGTGAGGTTTACTCTGAGCAAACGCCTGACTTCCTTCTCTTTTAGCCTAACATCAACTGCTGATACAATCAACAGGAATCCAAACACACGGACAGGAAGCGGCAGGTTGGTACCTTTAACCCTCACTGCACTGAAACTGCATTTACTGTGTATACAGAGTCTCATTTTGCAAACAACGGAAGACTTAAATATCTCGTAGCACATACCAGCCTTTGGAGTGCGGGAATTATGCGAGGATGTTATTGATTGTATTAAACTGCATCGTTCCCTCCAGGCTCGTCAACGAGCTCTGGGACCTGCGTCTGAACACCCCCGTCTGCCGGTGGATCCTGGACTTCCTGTCAGGCAGACTCCAGGTGGTGAGGAAGGGCAGCTGAATATCATTGACCCGCACTCTCCACACAGGCGTCCCCCAGGGCTCTGTGCTGGGCCCGCTGCTGATCTTCCTCTACGCTCTCTTCTCATGGCTCCAGCTTTACTGTGAAGTTTGCTGAGCTCATGGGTTTGGTGGGTCTGATCACAGACAATAATGGGAAAGTCTTTCTGGAGGAAACAAGTCTGACATACTCTCACTAAACAGGAACAATTACAATCTCTTAGAATCATTCAGTGGAGACAGTAAGCAACTTCACAAAGCACACAGACCATAGACCACACACCAACATATTTAGTCTTGTTTAGACTTTTGACATAAGTCAAAATAAATATTCACACTGTAGCCCATTCTGGTCAATAACCACCCACTCAGAATAGAACTGACTATGTGACTGACATGTAAAGTGACCACAGGTTATTTTTTTCTAAATATCATTTAGTAATTTGTGAATTACTGAAACATCACATTAATCGTTTAGTTATAAAGATCCAATTACTGTATTATTATTATTAATGTTAATGTTATGTAACAACAACCGAATATATGCAATACAATAATAATGATAATAATAATTACACTTAGCACACTGTTAATATCATTAATAATCATACTATTCAATTCATAAATGCATCAAAAATCAGGCAACATTTTACAATAGTTTGCAATTTATTAATATAACAAAACAAGTAATACAAAATATTATATTATAAATTAATAAATTATTAAAAAAATCTGATAACACTACAATATTGTTTAATTGTTCAATATTATTCAATGAATTAGCTATCATAAATGAACACTAATCAGCTACTAACAGCTACATAATTTATTAATCTATGTTAAGGTGAATATATAAATATACCGTTCATTGTTAATTCAAGTTGGTTCATAACATATGGACTACTGTTAATTTATAAAATCAGAAATGTATTAGTATATGCAGAAATTATGATGAAATTAATAAATTATGTAAAGATAATGATAATCACGATAAATGTTAAATCATTATGCCTAATGCATGAACTGATGTTACAGCCCTTACTGTTAATTGTTACTACATTTATTTTCATATCTATAAATGTCTTTGAGAATTTTTAACAATGTTCTGGTAACACCTTTAAAAGGTAAATGTGTACTAGAGTGGGCAGAAGGCTGAAGTGTGATTATGAACTATGATATCTCAGACTGTATAAAACACACACAGGTTTTGTTCTGGTAGTATCAAAGCTGTAGTAAAGCCACGAACCTGACAGCACTCGGCAAATACAATGTGTTTAAAATAAACCGGCTTTAGAAATATTCACACAGACCGGAGGGTTTTCAAGGTGTTTTACCAAGGGAAACACACTTCAGATCCACCACCACCCCCACACACACACCTACTCACACACTGACACCCCAGGGGTTTTCAAAGGTGCTTCCTGTGTAGTGAGTCAGAGGGCTCCTGGTTCGCTCAAGTCTTCCTGAGGCGTACATTAAATTACTAACGGCCATTGCAAAACACAGATGCACACACAAACACACTAACACATCAACTGACACACCAGGCCGATCATGCCAGGTACGATTACATCACCTACTGCCCACAACCACAGCGGCCATAGAGAGCATCAGCCCCACGGCTAACTGCTCTTATCTGCTCTGCCCTGACCACACACTCACACACACACACACTGAACAAGCTTAACATAATAAACCTTTAAAGTACAACAAAACATCTTTAATGGTTTAATGCCAAAGTTTGTCGATCGGACAGCTCTCTGGCAGCGTCATGATGTCATGACAGTGGCCAACACTCACATAACAATAAATCTCAAGAAGGAGTCAAGCCAGTTTATTGTTTGCAAGCCATTCGTCAGATAACTGACAAACTCTGTTACTGCAAAAACTGCTTCATGCTCAGCGGACATCCTATCCAGTGCTATTTTAATATCACTGATATATATAGTTTAGATTTTTATCATTTCCATTTCATTTTTTGTAATGCATTATTATTTTCTGAATATGTCTATAGTCCTTTTAAAATTATATTTTTATAACTTATTACTTATTTTATGTTAAATTAAATGAAAATTGGAAATGTTGCCTTTGCAAGCAGCTGAAATAAATAAATAGACAAACAAATACATTTGAAACGATGGAAGCAGTTTTTGTGTTCTAGTTTGAGGAACACTACCATTCAAAAGTGTTTTATGTCTCTTCTGCTCACCAAGGCTGCATTTATTTGCATGCATTTATTTAAATGCATTAAAAAAATGAAAATTGTGAAATATTATTATAATTTCAAATAGCTGTTTTCTATGTGAATATCTGTTAAAATGTAGCTGATCAAAGCTGCATTTTCAGGACCATTACTCCAGTCTTCAGAAATCATTCTAGAAAGAAACATTTCTGATTATTATCAATGTTGAAAACAGTTGTGCTACTTAATATCTTTGCAGAAACAGTGACACATTTCATTTTAAGGACTGCATTTATTTGGATTTTTTCATTAGCAATGTAAAATAATTTCATTTTTAATGCATCCTTGCTGAATAAAAGTGTTAATATCAATCAATCAATCAATCAATCAATCAATCAATCAATCAATCAATCAATCAATCATCAACTCCAAATTACCAAACCACAACAAAACTGTCATTCTAATTAATTTTGATTTAAAACATGTAATGTTGTAACTCCCAATAAAGTAAGAAGTATGAATTTTGCACCTCACTTGCCACACTTTGCTCTTTTAGCAACTGCATGTTTTATTTTTCTTGTCCTCACACAGACAGTATGTGACAGTAACAAAAGAAGCACAACAAAAAGTTTCAGACGAGACCTCGCCAGTTCAGTCTGTTTTAAAGCGTTTGCCCAACTTCTGCTCTCTCTGCATTTTCAGGGCTTTGCTAAAATGCATGACTTTCTTCAGAACTCTGGCAAACTTAGTAAACTTCTGTTTGTGATGGTGATGTTTGTGTCTTGTTAGTGTTAGTTCTGATGGGAGCCGCTTTGTGAGACGAAATGCAATGCTCAGCCGGGATTCTGAAGCGCAGTTCTGCGTCGCTGTTTATTTGATGTGACCTGGAGGCAGCTCTCGATGTGCAACCCAATTTAAGAGTGCCGAGGATGGGCTTTCTGTGTGTAACTGGCCCCTCTGCCTGATCTAACGCTGTAAACGGCCCTCTTGACTGTCAGAAACTCGGCTCCCGCATGGTCCGCTGAGCAAACTGCAATTCAGCACAACACGCACACACATCTCGCTCTCTAGATGCATGTTTTCTCTTTGTTTTTCCTCGCTCATCAGACGACTCGCGTTCCCCTTCGCAGCGCCTAAGCAAACAAATCGTGCGCATGTCTAACAGAAACCACTTGGGTCAAACGGACCGCAAAGCGTTATTTGTGCTCAAGCGAAACGCCTTCTACCCGTCACCCCCCCCCGCAGAGAGACTTCGATTAATAGCGTAACCGGAGACTGACGGCTAGGGCCAAGCGATATGGCCAAAATATTATGATATTTTTTCTATATCATACGATATCGATGTGTATCCTGAATTCTGCATGTACATTTGTCATAATTTCTTCAATTTAAACTGAACTTCTATAATGGCAGTTCGTGGTGAAGACTTGTGAGTTTCAATGTGTGTTTGACATTTGTGTAGTTTTTCCTCAAAGTAAATGGTGTAAAGCTGGTGAAGTGAGACTTGGAGCAGCTCTGGAGATGAGGTTCATGTGTTCATGTCTCATACATTGACAGAAACCGTGAGCATCGTGTGTTTAAGTTTGTGTAGTAGACAAAACTACGTCACTCATTCACACAGAGATAAGAACAATATGAAGTGAAGTGACATACTGCCAAGTACGGTGACCCATACTCGGAATTTATGCTCTGCATTTAACCCATCCAACGTGCACACACACAGCAGTGAACACACACACAGCAGTGAACACACACACACCGTGAACACACACAGCAGTGGACACACACACCGTGAACACACACCCGGAGCAGTGGGCAGCATTTATGCTGCGGCGCCCGGGGAGCAGTTGGGGGTTCGGTGTCTTGCTCAAGGGCACCTCAGTCGTGGTATTGAGGGTGGAGAGAGCGCTGGACATTCACTCCCCCCACCTACAATCCCTGCCGGCCCGAGACTCGAACCCGCAACCTTTAGATTACCAGTCCGACTCTCTAACCATTAGGCCACGACTTCCCCGTGGAAGACTTATATGGAGACTAATAGACAGCAACAGTTAGTTAAAAAACAACAACAACGTAATAAATAATCAAGTCTCACTAAGCTCTCAAAATACTTACATGTTTATATCTATACAAGCTGAGGTTTAGTGTAAAGTTTGATCTGCTCTTTGTCGGAGGTGAGTGTGTGCGTCTGCCTTCCTTCAGACGTGATCCGCCGGCACATTTTCATGCAAATACACCAGCCTGCGTTTCCAGCCCCTAATAGCTCCTTACAAATGATGTGTCATTACAACGAGCTTTATTTAAACAAATTTAATACGTCTTTAATCAAGGAGGAGAATGTTCTCAAAGGTCACACACCAAATCAAGCGGCGGGCTTTCAGTCTATTAGCTCAAGGGGGAGGAGAGAATTATTTCATGGACAAGTCATTCTCCTCCAAACTTTATTTACATTTTTATTCACTTATTAAATTTTATTTCATCACACACTGCAAACACACACACACACACACACACACAAACACACACACACACACACACACACACACACACACACACACAGACACACACACACACACACACACACACAGACACACACACACACACAGACACACACACACACACACAGACACACACACACACACACACATGCACAGTCATTTATAAGTCTATCAGCACAGAGTAGAAAGAGAGAGCAATTGTGAACCAATTGACATGAAAAAAAGAAAGAAATCTACACACGAAACAAACACAAAACCACACACTAAACACACTCAAACATAACGTACACAGATCTGCATGATAAACACATTTTACAATAAAACACATATTTGTACATGCTTTACACACACATATGAAATAGACAAGTAACTCTACTTGCTCTAAAAATAAACTAAATATTCATTTTTCAAAGTAAAACAAAAGTTTATTAGGGTTTATTAAAAAAACACTATTAAATTGTTTTCTTATGTTTTACTTGCCCTTTTTGTAATTTACTGTAACTTACTAGAAATTTCTGACTAAAATCATTTCTACATTTTATTTTTAATTTTAGTATTTAGTATTTTTTTTTAATATATATGTTCTGTTTGCTTTTAAACTTTAATTAAAGCTTTAGTATTTTTTTAGCAATGTGATTGACCTTTTTTATGTCCATATATTGTTTTTATTTAACTTTTACTTTTAGTTATTTTAGTACATCAGGTTAAACTAAATGAACATAAAAACATAAAAAACTAAATTAAAAGGTTGCCTTAGCAACTAGCTAACTTAAGTATTTTTTTTTATGATTATTCCAGTTTACTTTAATGAAAATGTTTTTAATGGTTTAAATTTTAGTTTTAGTTAAGTATAATAAAAAAAACTAAATATGCACTTTATAAACAGAGCCAAATTCACTAAACACTCCAGGTATCCAGGTATGATTTTTTGCGACACATGTTGCTAAATGTGCTTGTAGATGTATTGTGTGTGGGTGAATACTGAAACTGTTATTTGGTCCTGTAATATAGTCCATCTGTAATTTAAACATGAATGCTTGCAGCCATGAATCCTCCATATCTAATGTTCCAGAGACTTTCACATTAATGTCACGGATTTTAAATTAGCACATAACATCTCATGGAGCCTGTCTGCGTGGATTTACTAAAACTGAAGGCACCGTGTCAAAACATCAGCTCATTTTCTGAGAGTCTGAGAAAGACTAAATGCGCTATGATAGAAAAGATGAAATTATAGAGTTAAAATGCAGTGACCCGTTCGGGAAAATCTCCAGCAGTCCTTCAAAATAGAGCATCTGCAAACAGTTGTTGATAACACAAATGCTACAATTATCCTTTACTTTGTGCAGAAAATTAAACATCATATTACTGCACTTCTAAAGGAATATTCAGGGTTTATTACAAGTTGAACTCAATGATGGATTAATTACCACAGAAGATGTCTTTTACTTCTCTTAATTTCTGAGTGTTTACATTTCTTGATTCTCATTTCATAAAACTAAAACAAACACACAGTTACAGTAACACACAAAGGGAGTCTATCGGAAAATTAGTTCTAGATTATTTAAAATTATACATTTTATTAATGCACTTATGCTAACTTTTACATGCAAAATGATTGTTATTTTAATCATTAAGTGTCACATGTAGCTCTACATGGTTAGTGGTTCATCTCTGAGTGTTAAAGCGACACAGAAAGCGATAACTTACAGTCAGATTGTGATACTTCTTTACTTTACTACAGTCATGTTTTTGATCCATGTGAACATGACAGGAGTTGAATTATTGCATAAAACTTTGCACACACAAGATTAATAAGTGATTATCACACTAGAGTCTCATGATTTTACCTTTACATTTATGCATCTGACAGATGCATTTCTCCAAAATTATATTGGATTTTGACACATTTTAAACATCCATGCATTCCTTGGGAATCGAAACCATGACCTGTTGTTGCAAGCGCCATGATCTATCGTTTGAGTTGCTTATAACATGATAAAGCATTTGTATACTTTTCAAACGGTGTATATTTTATTGTTTATCCATCTTGCATTGTAAAGTACATTACTATTTTTACAAACTGAAGGACAAAAGGAAATTAATTTCAGTTATAGATAATAGAAAGAACATATATTGATGCACTGATAATTGTTCTCTTATGATTATATCACAGATCAGACAGCGTAAATACAGAACGATGCAGGACTGATGTGTGTGTGTGTGTGTGTGTGTGTGTTGGCTATTGTTTTCTTTTCTTAACCCTTGCTTTGCTAATGCATGTTCTTGGGCTGGCATTTACTCAGAATGAATTGCTCGCTTAGACACACACAAGTAAATAAAAGTCAGCAGGGGCTGATAGTATGAAAAATGGATTTTCATTACCGTTTCATTGATTGTGGTAAATAAGGGGCCTGCGGCCTGCACAACGCTAATAATTTAATCTAAGGTGACACCGACCAAAACGCATGTGGACCAAAATCATCCCTGAATATTAAACGAGGGCCTGAAGACAAGCGGCATCAGCGCATTTAAATGCATGCAGATTGTCGTCTAACCTATTTAAAAACAGAAATTAAACACTGTTGTCATAAATCACATTTGCGGCCGCGGATACGCCTGGTTATGCGAGCGTTTACCGGAAACCGGAAAGGTTGAAGTATCCGGTGCATTAAATTGCACAGGGATAATTAACACTTTTCTTCTGGCTATTTATAAGAAATGGAAAATGGAGTCGGTTGTACTGTGACAACAAGGTAATTGTGATGCAAAATAAAAGCTTGTGCGCCGGTCTCAGGAGAGAGACGCTATATATTCTGCTCTCGTTCCAGTGCGTGTCTGTCCTTCTGATTCCAAATATTCTAATGATATTTTAGACCTGCATTTAAGCAGACACCAGCGACTAATACGTCTGTAACATGGTGACATGCGGAGAAAGACTTCATGTGTGAACTCACCTTGTCGATGGGCTGTGACAAGGAAAGTGTAAAGCGCACACCCGCTCTGATAGAATCAAACAGAAACACTTGCCCCGCGGCGGGTCTGAGCCCTGGAGCCCGAGTGCTTTAACAGGGTGCGCAGACTGTCACCAATTAGTAGCTGTTAGTGGAGCCGGCGAGGGCGTCCTAATTTGACAGCTCTATCTCAGAGGTGCTGACCTGTGTCACCGCCTTGAGCTCTCGCCCGCGATCCACACATCTGCTGAGTGTGAACGCAGACTCACCTGCTTAGAGACGAGTGCTCTGGCGCTTCAGCAGTCCCGAGCCACTCCGCTTACAAACGGACTCCAAACTCACAAGAAGACTTCAGCAAGAACAGATCCAAGCATGCTGCTTCAGAGGAACAAAGAGGAGCTTTTGAGGAATGTTCAGACAGTTAACTGCAGTGCTGTTTTAGTATCATTGACATAGTATTATAGTTTTTGTAAATATTTGGATGGAATGAATGACAGAATGATGGATGGATGGATGGATAGAATTTCAGACATAACAATGGATGGATGGATGGACGGATGGATGGAATGACAGACAGAATGATGGAATGAATGACAGACAGAATGATGGATGGATGGATGGAATGATAGACGGAACAATGGATGGATGGATGAAATGAAATGAATGACAGACGGAATGATGGATAGATGGTTGGATGGATAGAATGACAGACAGAATGATGTATGGATGGATGGATGGATAGAATTTCAGACAGAACAATGGATGGAAGGATGGAATGACAGACAGAAGGATGGAATGAATGACAGACAGAATGATGGATGGGTGGATGGATGGATGGAATGAATGACAGAATGATGGATGGAAGGATGGAATGACAGACAGAATGATGGAATGAATGACAGACAGAATGATGGATGGCTGGATGGATGGATAGAATTTCAGACAGAACAATGGATGGAAGGATGGAATGACAGACAGAATGATGGATGGGTGGATGGATGGATGGAATGAATGACAGAACGATGGATGGATAGAATTTCAGACAGAACAATGGATGGAAGGATGGACGGATGGAATGACAGATGGAACAATGGATGGATGGATGAAATGAATGACAGACAGAATGATGGATAGATGGTTGGATGGATGGATGGATGGATGTATGGATAGAATGACAGACAGAACAATGGATGGATGACTGGATGGATGGAATGACAGACAGAACAATGGATGGATGACTGGATGGATGGATGGAATGACAGACAGCATGATGGATGGATGGCTGGATGGATGGATGGATGGATGGAATGACAGACAGAACAATGGATGGATGGCTGGATGGATGGAATGACAGACAGCATGATGGAATGAATGACAGACAGAATGATGGATGGATGGATGGATGGATAGAATTTCAGACAGAACAATGGATGGAAGGATGGAATGACAGACAGAATGATGGATGGGTGGATGGATGGATGGAATGAATGACAGAATGATGGATGGATAGAATTTCAGACAGAACAATGGATGGAAGGATGGATGGATGGAATGACAGACGAAACAATGGTTGGATGGAGTAACGGATGGAATGAATGACAGACAGAATGATGGATAGATGGGTGGGTGGATGGATGGATGGATGGATGGAATGACAGACGGAATGATGGAATGAATGGCAGACATAAAAATAATGGATGGAATGACAGACGAAATGATGGATGGATGGATGGTTGGATGGAATGACAGATGGAATGATGATCAGTATGATCTGGGGCTGTTTGCATAAAAGGTTTAGACTAGTCTTGCAAATTAGTTTTTTTTTTTTTAAGAATGGTCATATTAAAAAAAAATAATAATCTGTTCATTAATCTGAGTTGAATCTAAAAGATAAGACTGATTACCCCTTGACTGACAGCTTTTGTTGAATTGAAAAGAGCTTCATTGAATATTTAAATTTTGCCCATTTGTGTTTCACAAAAGACAAAAAGACAAATAAGAGTCTACTGTTGAGCTCCTGAACTGCTCACGTCCAGCACATCAGCACCAAGATCACCACAGACCACCTGTGTCTGTGAGGAGACTCTCAGCATCATCATCAGGAACCATCAGAGAACAGAGAAACACATGAACGAGCTGCTGACCTCAACACATGAAGGAATGTGTACTTGAGCGACATCCTAACGAAGTGTCAAATGGCCATGCTAACTGTAACGCCTATAGCTACGCTAACGTTCCTCTCCGCATCGTGGCTTCTGCGTGATTGACCTTTCCACAGTTTACCCACGGTTCCTCACGGCTCGTGCTGAATCATTACAATTACAGAGCTTCATTAGCATGTGTCCGTCTGTCCGTCCAGCTGCACATACTAATGTTTGCTCCTGCTTGCGTCTGACGAGGATTCAGAAGAGCTTCTGCCGTAATCCAAACCCTCTAATGAGGAGCAAATGCAGTCACACTCATCAATGCTAATCCAGCACACACACACACACACACACACATGGCTTCTGGATCACCGTCTCATGAGTGCTGATGGATTACCACTCAGTGCTTGGCATTTTAGCTTTTTTCACATGAACATTTCTTCTGTTTTGTCTTTCTTTTGATTTTTTGACGTTCTAGTCAATGGTTTATAAGCGCTTGAGTTCCCTTTGAATCAATAATTTGATTGTCAGGCTGGATTTGGGAAGCATTGGTTATAAAATAATAACTCACGATTTAAAGCAAGTTGTACATTTTAAAAGAAAATACCAAAATCCACTGAAATCATCATGATGGCATGGGACGGTTGGAAAACGAGATGTTTAACTCCTCTTCTATTGATTCAATCAGTTCCTTATGGATTAAATCAAGCCTATAACTAAAATGTTATGCAAAAATGAAAAATAATACTTAAAATCATTATTCAGGACAATTAGCAAAGACAAACACTTCCTGTCTCAGCAAACAGGGCCGCCTCTGGCTGTGCTGTAATTACTCCTATTAGCACATGAAGTTCATATCCACATTCCCCTGATGATGTTCCTCAAATGATCTTCAGTCTAAATATGTCCTCGAGGCCTCCAGCGTTCCAGCCGCTGATAAGCGGAGGGCATTTTTCCTTGTGTATGTGTTTCAAATCTATTTTGTAAGAAGAAAAACATGTGGACTAAAAGCAATCGCTAAAAAACCACAGTCCTTCCTCATTCAACTAATTCAAAGTGATACACTCCAAAGTGAACCAAGTGAAGATTTTGAAGCACCACTTCAACTCTAGACGTATTTGCATCATTTTAAAAGTAACCGATGGTGTGAATTCAAAGAGCAATACAAATACATTTGACTTGGCTTCCAAAAAAGTCATCTGTTCATGTAACATGAGTTAGTTGAGCTGATTACATTATCAACACAGTGTTCATAGATCAGAGATGTGTGTGTGGTGTGTGTCAGGACAGGAAACGTCACGTCTGAAGTGTTAATATGAGCCGAGGTGTGTGTTTAAAGCACATTACTGCTCCTTCAGGATGTTTTAGGATGTTTACGGGCGAGCGGTGGGTGGTCGGAGGAGAAGTGCCCCTATTTTCAACCCATCTGGTGCTGTTTGACCTGTGACCTGTTTTATGTAATTGCTGTGCCCGAGAGTGTGCGATGTTTTGAAACAAAGGTTATAAATAGGGGTGAACGGCACGACACAAGCTTATATCATGACAAGAGCCATTTACATCACAGTAACGGCACGCATCAGGATACCCACCTGCATTTGTGCTAGTCTAAATAATCATGAATTTGAAATAATTCAAATTTACATCTCATTTAATTATGAACTTGATGAACAGTCCCTCTGAACCTGTTGAAAGAGGAGAATTTATCCCACCATTCACCCCAAAATTGATTTTCTGTCATCATTTACTCAACCTGATGTTATTCCAAACCTGTACGACTTTACTTTGAAGATACTTTGAAGTAAAACAACACTGGAGCCCATTGACTTTCATTGCACAAACCTTTTATTCATTAAGGATGCATTAAATTGATCAATAGTGACAGTAAAGACATTTGTAATGAAAATAACTAGGCACTATTTGTTCAAAAGTCTAGGATCAGTACTTTTTTTTTTCCTTTTAAAAGCAAGTAATAGTTATAGTAATCAAGGATGCATTGAACTGATGAAAAGTGGCAGCAAAGACATTTATAATGGTACAAAATATTTATATTTCAAATAAATGCTGTTCTTTTGAACTTTCTATTCATCTGTGAATCCTGAAAATAAAAATAAAAAAACGTGTCATGGTTTACACAAAATATTCAGTTTTCAACACTGATAATAATCAGAAATGTTTCTTGAGCAGTAAATCAGTATATTAGAATGATTTCTGAAGATCATGTGACACTGAAGACTGCAGTAATGATGCTGAAAATACAGCTGCAGATCACAGAAATAAATTACAGTTGAACATATATTCACATAGAAAACAGTTATTTTAAATTGTAATAATATTTCACAATTTTACTGAATTTTTGATTGAATAAATGCAGCCTTGGTGAGCAGAAGAGACTTCTTTTAAAACTTACCAACCCCAAACTTTCATTCAGTAGTGAATATATACAGTATATTACATGAGCTTTCCAATGTTGATTAGCTGTGGTATAAGCTGTTGTATCAGTCCATGTTTATTGACGCTCATGAGCTTCACTGCCTCAGCTTTAGACGTTCATCATATAGGTTGACTTTGTGTTTGTGATGGTATTCATCTGTAATACTGAGAGCATCCAGACCAGCGGCGTCTGCTATTACCAATATCCTGAAGATTTCAACCGCAGGCGCTCTCATTGCAGGAAAGGTCAGCCGGTGCTGGGCTGCATGCGCTCAGTCTGTAATCGAGGACGGCGTAAGTGCTGATGTTATCCTCAACATACATATGTGAAAGCACTGAGCATCAAATGGATGTTCTGCACATTTATCTCACTCAGTTCATTTTGCAATGAGTCTGTAGAACTACTATTTAGCAGACACTTTATCATCTAGCAGAACACTTACTACAGGATTAGAGAAGAAGAGAAACGTCTCGGTTACGTACGTAACCCTCGTTCCCTGATGGAGGGAACGGAGACGTTATGTCGTGACGACATTAGGGGATTTACTTGAGAGCCCCGACTGCCTCTGATAAGAGAAAACGCCAATGAAATTTGGCTAGTGGATTTTGCATACCTGAGCCACTCCCCGTGCATACGGGTATAAAAGGGCGACAGGTGCATCCACTCATCAGGTTTTCCGCTGAGGAGCCGAGAACGTGTCCCTGGCAACCAGCGATGGTTCAAGATTGTGGCATGGGGACATAACGTCTCCGTTCCCTCCATCAGGGAACGAGGGTTACGTACGTAACCGAGACGTTCCCTATCTGTCGGTCACTACGAGTTATGTCGTGACGACATTAGGGGTCTATGGAAAGCGCCACAACCTGAACCCCGTCACGACCTTGTGGCATGCAGATGTTGACAAGCTAGCGCATGACAGACAAATGCGATGCGAAGGTCGCAACCTTCCCGTCGCCCCAGCGCAAATTCGCTAACCTTGGTGCCCGCAGGGACCACTGAGTACATTGCTGCTGGAGATAGCCAAGCCGCTGTTCCTTTCCCCAGAAATCGGAAGGGATTTCGACCTTCTATGAAAGATTGCTTCAAGTCTTTCCTGTTTGTTGTTACAGCCCGGCAGTAACGACGGGGAAGCGAGCCTTCCGGAGAAGGGCGCTACGGAGGCCACACCCTGCCCGAAGGGAGGTAACGTGTGGAGACACTGGTATGGACTGGCCCAAGCCTGGGGCAGTGCTACATACGCCTGGACCCTGGGGCAGATCCTACCTAGGAGAAGGGAGGAAGGCTGCCAGCAGGGCCTGACAGAGCTCTGTCAAAGGGAAGACACGGGTTTACCATGAGGGAAACCGTACCGTGGATGAATACACGTGTGGGATCACCCGAAGGGAATCAGGCCGCACGGGCACCTAGCCGAGTACAGGGGCTGACCGGAGACCCGGGCAAGCTAACACCGGTACTGGGCCTGGCGTCAGACTGCTCCGCCCAGCCTGACTGCCGGGGGTGCTGGAGGAACTCCGCCAGGGTTCGCCGTTCGGGGAACTAACTGGAGGAGAGAATAGGCGCTCGTATCCCCGGGTAAGGGGGAATGGCGCAGCAAGCGTGACACCGGCCAACTCTTCCCGCCACTTACCTGTTACCCAACACACGGGAAGAGACTGGCTCAACGCGGAGACTGTAAAATCTCGCGAAGGTGTTCGGTGTCGCCCAGCCCGCAGCTCTACAGATGTCTGCCAAAGAGGCGCCGTGCGCCAGCGCATAGGAGGAGGCAACACTCCGTGTGGAGTGAGCCCTCACCCCGAGGGGGCACGGCTCGCCTTGGGATTGGTACGCCAAGGCGATGGCATCCACTATCCAGTGGGCCAACCTCTGCTTGGAGACAGCCTTCCCTTTCTGCTGACCTCCGTGGCAGACAAAGAGCTGCTCAGAGCTTCTGAAGCTCCGGGTGCGGTCCACGTATATGCGCAGCGCTCTTACGGGACACAGCAACGCCAAGGCTGGGTCTGCCTCCTCCGAGGGCAGTGCTTGCAGGTTCACCACCTGATCGCGGAAAGGCGTGGTGGGAACCTTAGGCACGTATCCAGGCCGGGGTCTCAGGACAACGTGAGAGTAGGCCGGCCCAAACACAAGGCACTCTTCGCTTACCGAAAATGCTTGAAGGTCCCCGACCCTCTTGATGGAAGTGAGCGCGGTCAGGAGTGCTGTCTTGGCCGACAGGAATTTCAGCTCGACTGAGTCCAGCGGCTCAAAGGGACCTCTCTGAAGTCCAGCCAGGACAATAGAGAGATCCCGGGAGGGCATCAGGGGTGGCCTAGGAGGATTTAACCTTCTGGCACCCCTCAGGAACCTCACGATGAGATCGTGCTTCCCCAGGGACCGGCCGTCCACTGCATCGTGATGGGCCGCAATAGCAGCCACGTACACTTTCAAGGTGGAGGGCGACAGCCCGCGCTCCAACCTCTCTTGCAGGAAAGAAAGCACCACTCCAATCGTGCATCTTCGGGGGTCCTCCCGCCGAGAAGAACACCAGTCCGCGAACAGACTCCACTTCAGCCTGTGGCAGGCCACTCAAGTCTGCCGCGTCCCATCCAGGAGCCGCACATGGCGGTTCCACAGAGCCGGACGCGGGTGCCGTATGGTGCCGAGCCCCTGAGAAAGAAGGTCCTTCCTCAGAGGGATGCGCCAGGGAGGGGCTGTCGCGAGGAGGGTGAGTTCCGGAAATCAGGTCCGGGTGGGCCAATATGGCGCAACCAACAAGACCTGCTCCTCGTCCTCCCTGACCTTGCACAGTGTCTGTGCGATCAGGCTCACTGGGGGAAACGCATACTTGCGCAGAGCCCGAGGCCAGCTGTGTGCCAGTGCGTCCGTGCCGGGGGGGGGCCTCGGCCAGGGGGAATACAGCTGGCAGTGGGAGGACTTGCGGGAAGCAAACAGGTCTACCTGAGCTTCCCCGAATCGACTCCAAATCAGCCGGATCGTCTCGGGATGGAGTCGCCATTCTCCGGGGAAGTGAGCTGTCGTGAGAGCGCGTCGGCTGCACGATTGAGCTCCCCCGGAATGTGGACGGCGCGCAGCGATTTGAGCTGTGACTGACTCCAGAGGAGGAGATGGCGGGCGAGCTGTGACATGCGGCGTGATCGTAGACCTCCCTGCCGGTTGATGTACGAAACAGCCGCAGTGTTGTCCGTGCGGACCAACACGTGCTGGCCTAGGAGCAGTGGCCGGAACTGCTTTAAGGCCAGATGCACTGCCAACAGCTCTAGGCAGTTGAAGTGCCAAAGCAGTCGAGGCCCCATCCAGAGCCCCGAGGCTGCCTGCCCGTTGCATATAGCGCCCCAGCCCATGCTGGAGGCATCTGTTGTGACAACAACATGCCGGGACACTTGTCCTAAGGGCACCCCGGCCCGTAGGAAGGCAAGGTCCGACCAGGGGCTGAAAGAGCGGCGACACGATAGCGTGATGGGGACACGACGTGTCCCGCGGCGCCATGCCCATCTCGGGACCCGTGAGTGTAACCAGTGCTGAAGTGGTCTCATATGAAGCAACCCGAGCGGCGTGACTGCGGCTACGGATGCCATATGCCCCAGGAGCTGCTGAAACTGTTTCAGCGGAACCACTGTCCTGCCTCTGAAGGAACTCAGGCAGTTCAGCACTGATTGGGCACGCTCGTCCGAGAGACGTGCCATCATACTCACAGAGTCTAACTCCACACCGAGAAAAGAGATTCTCTGCACGGGGGAGAGCTTGCTCTTTTCCCAGTTGACCCGAAGCCCCAACTGGCTGAGGTGCCGGAGCACCAGGTCCCTGTGACCACCCAACTGTTCTCGCGATCGGGCCAGGATGAGCCAATCATCGAGATAGTTGAGGATCCTGACGCCCACTTCCCATAACGGGGCAAGGGCGCCCTCCGCCACCTTCGTGAAGGCACGGGGAGACAGGGAGAGCCCGAAGGGGAGGACCCTGTACTGCCATGCCCGCCCCTCGAACGCAAACCGTAGGAACGGCCTGTGTCGAGGGCGAATCGAGACATGAGAGTAAGCGTCCTTCAGGTCGATCGCTGCAAACCAATCCACGGAGTGAACTCATCTGCGTCAACATCTTGAACGGGAGCTTGTGTAGGGCCCGATTCAAGACTCGCAGGTCCAGGATTGGCCGAAGGCCACCGCCTTTCTTGGGCACGATGAAGTAGGGGCTGTAAAACCCCTGCCTCATCTCGGCTGGAGGGACCGGCTCGATTGCACCCTTTGCCAGAAGGACAGCAATCTCCTCGCGCAGGACAGGTGCATCTCGGACTGCCACCGAAGTCTCGAGGATGCCGCTGAACCTGGGCGGCCGCCTGGCGAACTGAATCGCATAGCCGAGTCGAACTGTGCGAATGAGCCAGCGAGACGGGCTGGGTAGCGCAAGCCACGCCCCCAGATACCGTGCAAGCGGCACCAAAGGCCCAATCGACGTGCCCGCAGTGGTGCAGCGAGGGGGAGTAAGGTTGGATGGAACAGAAGGCAGTGCGTTCTGACTCATCCCCACAAAACTCCCTAAGTCCCCGGGGGGACTGGCTAGAGGTGCGCGGGGAGGCATCGCGTCCCCAGACCGCACTCTCTTGGCCACTGGCAATATGGGTCTCGGGTGAGAGTGAGGAGGCATTGCGTCGCACACTGTCAGCCCGCAGACCTGGGAACCCGGAGGGAAGGGAAATTGCTCTTTCTTTGACAATGTGGGTACCACTGGCCCTTGAGCCAGTGGCGGAACAGAAAGAAAAGAAAACACAGGATTCTCCACCCGGCCCTCCTCCGGGGGAAGGAGCGACGCTAGCCTCGTCGTCTCCTGGGAAAGAGCAAATTCCTCCATCTCCGGGTTGTGCGCGTCAGGGCCGCTTTGTCGTCTTCCTGGAGGACTTGGCGGCCGGCTGAGGCGCAGGGGGCGCCGCACTCCTGCGAGAGGCTCGACGCACCGGCCTAGGTGACGACTCAGCACGGGGCGGAGCAGCTCTGGAGGACGCAGGAGGGCGCCCACGGCGACCAGCAGACTGGGGCCTGGCCCTTGGGCCAGCGGTGGCAGCTGGAGCATCCCGCCGTTTAGGGAGGATGTGCTGAATTGCCTCCGTCTGCTTTTGTACTGCCGAGAATTGCTGGGCAAAACCCTCGACAGTGTCGCCAAATAGCCCCGTCTGGGAGATGGAGGCGTCGAGAAAGCGTACTTTGTCGACGTCCTTCATCTCGGCCAGATTGAGCCAGAGATGGCGCTCTTGGACCACTAACGTGGACATCGCCTTCCCGAGGGACCGCGCCGTGACTTTCGTCGCCCGGAGAGCGAAGTCAGTCGCCGTGCGCAGCTCCTGCATCAACCCCGGGTCGGGACTACCCTCGTGCATTTGTTTTAGTGCCTTGGCCTGGTGAACTTGCAGGATGGCCATGGCATGCAGGGCAGAGGCGGCCTGGCCCGCAGCGCTGTAGGCCTTGGCGGCGAGTGCGGCCGTCAGCTTACAGGCTTTGGACGGGAGACGCGGACGATTCCTCCAGGTGGCGGCGTTTTGCGGGCACAGGTGCACCGCAACCGCTCTCTCCACCTGGGGAATATCCACGTACCCCCTGGCCGCCCCGCCATCGAGGGTAGTGAGGACGGAGGAGGGAGACGAGCGGCTTCTGGCCGAGAAAGGGGCCGTCCACGACTTCGTCAGCTCCTCATGCACCTCCGGGAAGAAAGGCACCGGGGCAAAGTGCGGCCGCTGGTCGCGTTTTGCGCCGATGAACCAATCATCCAGCCGCGAGGGCTCGGGACTGGGCGGTCTGTTGACCTCCAGCCCGATACTCACGGCTGCCCGGGCAAGCATGGCCGTCAGCTCTGGGTCCGGATCGGCAGTGGCGACAACACCCGAGGGGGGCAGCCCCGCCGATCGTTCATCCTCAGAGGACGAAAGCCCATCCCCCGATGCCGCGATCGACATCTGATCCTCGGGCGGCGCACCGAATGAAATGCTGGCGGCCCCGTGAGGCGAACCAGCGAAATCACTCGGGAACCGGACGGAACAAGCGCTGCGGGAGGAGTAAGAGGTCCGCGGGGACGTGCCCGGCGGAGAAGCTCTTACCGTCACCCTCAGATCTCCCAGAGCGCCAGCCGGCGGTCCTCTGCTCGAGCCAGAGAGACCGGGACGGGTGGCGGCAGAGGGTGCCAATCCTTTCAGAAAGGAAAGGCGAGAACGCAGCGTTGCCATGTTCATACGCCCACAACAGGCGCATGACTCATCCACAAACGCATCTTCAGCGTGCTGGATGCCCAGACACTGAAGACAACGCTCGTGACCGTCATCCGAGGACAGGAAGCGACCGCAACCAAGAGAACACGGACGGAACGGCATCTTTAAAAAGACGCGAACCGCCCAGTGTTTTAGAAATTTGCTCTTTCAGGTGAAGTGCCCAGGGGAATCGCTGCTGCAGGGACACCGCTGTCTGCACCGTAACGCCACCCAGGAACAAACTTCGAGGCAGACGGCTTTGTGGAGATCTGATCTGTTTTGAAGATTTCTCATCCACTCGGCTCCGAAGCAAAAATCTGATGAGTGGATGCACCTGTCGCCCTTTTATACCCGTATGCACGGGGAGTGGCTCAGGTATGCAAAATCCACTAGCCAAATTTCATTGGCGTTTTCTCTTATCAGAGGCAGTCGGGGCTCTCAAGTAAATCCCCTAATGTCGTCACGACATAACTCGTAGTGACCGACAGATAGGGAACTGAACACTATAAACTGAACGCGGTAGCAATAGTTCAACAGGTGCAACTAATGCACTGTACACCACTCTGACAAAAGGATACATGTAAATGAATATCAGCATACTGCGTACTATTGCTATAGTAAAAATAGTAACATGCAACAGTACAAAGCAATTTTAAGCAGTGTTTTGCTACATTTGTGTCACATGACCTCGTTTTTTAAAGTCTATTCTGCTAAACAAAGCTCAAAAAATAAATATTATAATTTAAAATAAGTGTTTTCTATGTATGTTCAAATGTAATTTATTTCTGTGATGCACAGCTGTATTTTCAGCATCATTACTCCAGTCTTCAGTGTCACAAGATCTTCAGAAATCATAATAATATACTGATTTACTGCTCAACAAACATTTCTGATTATCATCAATGTTGAACACATTTGTGCCGCCCAATATTTTTTGTGGAAACTGTGATGCATTTTATTTTTCAGGATTCATAGATGAATAAAAAAGTTCAAAAGAACAGCATTTATTTGAAACAGAAATCTCCTGTAACGTTATAAATGCCTCTACACTCACTTTTGATCAATTTAATGCATCCTTGATGAATAAAACAATAAAAATAGTGAATAATAGTACCTAGTAATTTTCTTAGAAAATGGTTATTTATTTATAATTTTTTTTTATAAATATACAAATGTTGCATCTACCAATGACTTACCTGTATGGCAGCCCAACAGAAAAATGAGAATAGAACCAGTTATAATTTCTGCTCCACTAGCATCACCAATCAGAATTGCATAAATGATAATGACTGTTTACAAACAAGTTTCCAGACTGCCATTGGACAAGAACAAACAGACAGTCCCGCCCCCAAATGTATGTGATTGGTTGAGTCAGAAATTGACATGTCACCTTGCAGGGCATCACACTATAGTTCAGATGACTAACATGAAAAAGTATTTTAGCACACACAAAGTTACACACTCCATACTGGTTTAGGTGCTTCCATTAATTTGACCTATCGCTAAGCTCCCGTTAACCCTGATGGTTAGAGATGCTGATGTTTTGGCCTGACCTGTTGAGCCAGCGCTGATGTATGCTCTTATTGTTTATTAATCATGGCCGGCCTCATTAGCAGTAGCCGAGGCGAGCGTTGGCTCTGAAATGCCACCCATAATCCACCCATAATGCAGGGCCACTGTGAAATGTTTTATTACAGGCTAATCAAAAGCAAGTTCCCTGAAGGAGTTGCGAATCAGGGGAGATTAGTTATCTAAAGCCCTCGCTGCATTTCCGGCCCGTATCACCTCCAGATCTATAATGAAACATAACAAGGTTTCTGTATCGCTCAGAGATTAGAGAGGTGCGTTTGAGAAGGTAACATTTATCAAAAGACCCTCATTTATCATTTATCAAAAGCACTCGCTAAAGGTCAATATCTGTCACGCATTTTACGTCTTCGAGAGAAAAGCGAAATTAAAAAAAAAGCTTGCTGATATTGATCCAAGGTGTTTCGGAAGCTTCCTCTGAAGTGAACCGGCGATAATGGAGAGAAATGACAATGAATTGAAATTAAAAGCAAGATTTCTCCGAGTCTTCTGATTGGTCAGTCTCTGTGCTGCACTTCATTTGCATTTCCTCTCCATCACATTTACATATTTCTTTTAGCCCGGCATAGAACCTCTCACCAAAATGATGTGATTTATATAATGCACTGAAATGAGCAGAACTCATTCATATCAGCAACCTGTGAAACTAAAAAACACACTGAAGGCCATCTGTAGTTCATAGATATTATCTCATTTCTTAAGTTTAGATCTTTCTCCTTTATTTATTCAACATCACTTTATATTACACCAGTAAATAAATCATTATCTACAGGGTTCCTGTAAGTGAACTTTCAAGCAGGTGATGAACTGTTTGCCCATTTAATTGTCAATAGTGGACAGGTAATTACTACTACTACAAAAAAAAAAAAGTCTGGAGGATACTAAAAGGATATAAATTAAAAAGTCTGCTTTTATTAATCAAGAATGTGTTAAACTGATCAAAAGTTACAGTAAAGACATTTATAATGTTACAAAAGATTTCTATTTGAAATAAATGCTATTCTTTTGAACTTTTTTTTATTCATCTGTGCATCCTGAAAAATAAAATGTATCAGTTTCCACAAAAATATCGTTCAGCTCAACTGTGTTCAACATTGATAATAATCAGAGATGTTTGTTGAGCAGTAAATCAGTATATTATAATGATTTCTGAAGATCATGTGACACTGAAGACTGCAGTAATGATGCTGAAAATACAGCTGCAGATCACAGGAATAAATACATTTTACAATATACAGTAGAAATCAGCTATTTTAAATTGTAATACTATTTTACAGTTTTTATCAAATAAATGCAGCTTTGAAGAGCAGATGAGACTTCTTTCAGAAACATTATTCTAAAATTTGAAAGATTGAGTAACTGCACATAAAATCAAGGGCACTAAAATGGTCTAGAAATAAAGCAACACATTTCATAACTTATATGTATAATGTGATTTAAGGTGTTTTAATCAGGTCTTTTCTGCATTCATTCAGTGCTTTGATTGTGAAGTGTGTGTGTGTGTGGGGGGGGGGGGGGGGGGTGGCTTCAATTTCAACATCCAGAGTGCAATTAAACTAAAATAAATGAAGTGAAAATTAGTTTTATGGTATTCCTACAAAGCTCAGTTCACAACTGCACCGCTCCTGAAAAATGCACTAAATGTCTTTTCTGAGACCTGTTTTATATCCGTAGTGTTTATTATGTCCCGTGGTTTCAAATGAAAGCCATTTCCTCCCTATTGATCACCATTAGATGTTCTGCTATAACAGGTAACTCATGAGCAGACTCAGATGTGCTCTAGTAACCCATGGCCTGACCTCTGCTGAGGGTTATCTCTTCCCACAAGAGAAACAAACCCTGAGGATCGAGCAAAGTTCTCTCGCAAGATCTATTTGCTTTGATTAAAAGGTGGCCGTTTGATTTGTGTAATAAAGCTCTCTGACAGCGGAGTAAAGGTGGTCTCCATATGAACATGTGCATTTATTTATTTATCTCCAGCTCTTTCTGGCACTGGGCTCTTTAAACGAGCATCTCCATCTCTTTGAGGCAGTCCAGACCATCAGTGTTTAGAAACTCTCACAGCCAGCTCTGAGGAAGGGGAAGAAGCGTGTCTCGGCGGAGGGATTCCCGCAGCTGTGCAAACAGCCAAGCGCAGCTTTGGGGAAAACACTCTTCAAACCGCAGCAGCTTCAGGTGACTGCACACCTCACGTCAAACACTCGCTTCCCATCCCCACAGAGCTTCCTCATTATACCTCACTGACGCTCATCAACAACCAGCTCTGACTCATGCCTACACAAAGAGACTCACACATCTAAATAATGCTGCAATGAGTTTCATTAATAACATTGGCATTATAATCTGACAATCATGCAGTTAATAGAACATTTCAGAAGTTAGGATTTTTATATATAATCATGTCTGAAATTACATCAACTACTATATATTGTAATATTATGTAATGTTTGTTAATAACTTAATGAAAGGGGTCTGCATAGGCTTCAGATGTCCTTAGCTAAAAAAACAAAAACAAACAAAAAATCATTTTGGTTTATATTTGTATATTTATACAATATGACCTCAAAATCTATATATGGCAAGTTTTATTAATAACATTAACAAACATTACAATCAGACAATAATACGTAACAGATGATCAGTTCATAGAAAGTTTCAGAAACTTACAGATTCACATATTTTCACATAATTATGCATTAACTAATGCTAATGATTAATGTCAATTATTTTCATATATATATATATGTATATATATATATATATATACATATACAGTATATATGTGTCAGTATATATATATATATATTATGTTTGTTATTAACTTACATATTTATACAATATAACCTCCAAAAATAAACAATGTGGCAATAAGTTTTACTAATAACATCAGCATTATAATCTGACAATAATTCATAATAGATGATCAGTTAATAGAACATTTCAGAATGTCATAAATTCATATATAACTACAGTTATGATTTTGATTTTACAGCAACAACTACAGACCTGTTAAGCATTACATGTTTGTTAATAACTTAAAGTTATTGGTCTGAATACACTTGTGTCAGAAGTCTTTAGCTTAAAAAAAATGGATTTGAGGGAAGAAACCCAGATTTAGGTCACACTGATCTGCAGTTTGAGTGCTAACATTGTGGATTAGCACAAAAATGAATTTCCCTTTGTCTTTCCTTTTCTTTACAAGAAGCAGACCTGCGTTACAGTGATGAGCTTACACTGGAAGTGAAAAATGCATAAATATTAAAATACTTTCAATAGTACAGCAACAAGATGTACAATGTGTGCACTAAAATGATAACGACACGTGTTAGCATGATTAGTCTCAGATTTGCTTATTAATTTGGCCACAAAATGTACATTACATGTGTGTTTACATGATTTAATTCCTAAATTTACTTACTAACCTTTTCTGAGTGAAGTAATAACCGATTTTATAACTTCACTGCCATGACAATGTAATGCCATAAATTTCAGCTGTAAAAAAATGGGGATTTAAACAGCTTAACAGCGCAAATAATATACATGAAATTGTAAGCTTCACATTTCTACTTTAAAATCCTTCAAAAATCAGTTCCACTGTCTCCCACTAGATCCTGTAACATTTTTGCTATTTTTATAAAAACAAAAGGATGAGTTGGAATTATTTTTGCTGCTTTTACAAATGCAGCTGATTGAGAAACACACACACACACACACACACACACACACACACACACACACACACACACACACACACACACGTTGGGTTTCCATGTTTTATGGGGACATCCCATAGGCGTAATGGTTTTTATACTGTACAATCTGTATGTGCTATTGCCCTACACCAACCCTACACCTAAACTTAGCCCTCACAGGAAACATGCTGCATTTTTAGATTTTCAAAAAACTTTATGCTGTATGATTTATAAGCTTGTTTCCTCATGGGGACCAAAAAATGTCCCCACAAGATTAAGATTTACTGGTATTACTATCCTTGTGGGGACATTTGGTCCCCAGGACGTGATGAATACCAGGTGCACACACACACACACACACACACACACACACACACACACACACACACACACACACACACACACACACACACACACACACACACACACACACACACACACACACACACACACACACACACACACACACACACACACACACACACACACACACACACACACACACACACACACACACACACACACACACACACACACACACACACACACGGAACAAGCAGGCGAGGAACTTCTTCCTCTAAATAAGATAATTAATAGAACAGGGCTGGGGACTAATAAACTAATGATAACATCAAACGAGGACAGGAACAGGAAGACCAAATATGGGCACGAGAGGAGGGGTAACACAAGACAGAGAGAGACAAAGTCTGACAAACACACACTCACTCACACAGATCATTTCACAGGACCTTTACATCAACCTAAACGAGAGCTGAAAGCTGCAGAAGTGTCCTAACAGTGTGAGTGTGTGTGTGTGTGTGTGTGTGATGTTGAGTGGGTTGATTTAAACAGCTCTGAGAAATGATTGGAGTGATGTGACATTTGCGTTGTTTCCAGGATAAAGAAAACAAGGCAAAGGTTTAACCTTCACTTCCGCTAAATATCCCCACATCAGCCTGAACTAATTTGAGTTTAACTTGTAAAAACTGTCCACTGGCCTGACATGGAAAAAGACTCAATAAAACATAAAATGAGTTCCAGATGACCCAGTGAACACACACACTCACAGAGAGAAAGTCTTTCCATATGCCTTCATCCTTTGTTCTGTAAAGTCTGTGTAGCAGACGCAGTGGAGCGCTCCTCTCTGTGAATGACGGCCGCTGCTGCTCTCTGTACTCCTGCAGTCTTGAGATGTGCGGCAGATTTCAGAAAAATACACCAAACAGAGGGATTTCATCTGCCACATATTGATATTTGCCTGCTTTTTGTATTGTTTTATCTCTGTGAGATCCAAATAAAGGTGGAACTACAGGATAAAATGCAATGTCTACGCATGTATTCCCGATTTTCAGTGATCTAGGGCTCTATGAAATCTGTTTTATTGTTTCCGAATGCCGTTTTTTTCCATTTTAATTTTTCTGGAATCCTTTCTTTTCTTTCATTTAAATTTTTTAATTAAAGCATGTCTAATTAATTGAAATCATGAAACATTTACAAGTTAATAGCATTTTATTCAAAAAAAAAAAAAATCAAATTTTGGGGGGCCTGTAAAATATTTGTAAAAATTATTATTATTATTAGTATAATTTATATTTAATTTTATTTATTTGCTGGTATTCAAATGATGGCATAAAACATCAGTTTATTTTCTAATTAAATAAAAATCAAACAAATCCTTTTTAATGTGTTTTTTTTGGCAAAACAAAAGGTTTACTGTTAAAAGAAACAAAAGAAAATTTGTGATTTTAGCAACACTTTATTTTAGGGTCTTGTAACTAGTTGCTTATTAGCATGCATATTGATAGTATATTAGTCATTTATTAGTAGTAATTAAGCACATATTAATGCCTTATTCTACATGACCTTATTCTACATCCCTAATCCTACAACTTAACAACTACCTTACTAACTATTAATAAGCAGTAAATTAGGAATTTATCGAGGGAAAAGTCGCAGTAAATAGTGAATAAGTGTTCTCTATTCTAAAGTGTAACCATGATTTGTTATTAACAGTGTTAGTCATAGTATTTCTACCACAGAACACAGAAGATGAGCATTAAATAGTCTTTAGGGGATTTAATATTCACATGCATTAGTACATATTGCCATCTGATTTAAGTGTACTGACCTACTTTTGATCTATTCATTAAAAATATGTCAAATTCTGTGACATTCTGCATTATACAGTCAGTTTCAGCATTATGGAAATCATAGGGCCCTAGATCTATTCTTAAAGCTGTTCATTAATTCCAGCATCACTAGTGCGAGATGAAACCTCTACTAAAGTACTGAAGTTCAGCATGTTACTTATTGATGTATTGATGAGATGCATGGTTTTCACCTGCTGAATGATAAAACAGGTGTGTTTGTGCAGAACAAACAGCTCATATTTTCTTCTGAACAAGTCGCAGTGGAGTATAAAGAGCCGTGTTTAGCACAGAGAGCTGAAATTGCATATCTTCTCAGGGTTTGACGGCGTTGGGCCAACGACCCCCCGCCCTCCTGCTCGAGCTCCTGTTAGGATGGAAACCCGTCTGATACTTCAGACGAGCCTGAGGGACAGAAACAGCCAGAGGAATCCAGCAGAAGACCCCCAACACACACAATCAGGAGAGCCGTGCTCCCCTTCCAGCCTTCCGCAGTCAGACGTTCAAAGCTTCATCATTAAAACTGTGCCCTGGGACGAGAGCCGATCCACCCCCCAAACACCCACCACCACCGCGACACACTGCGCATCCATCCTTCACCTCTGTCTCTCTTTCACTGTCACACACACACATACACACACTCTCTCTCTCTCTCTCTCTCTCTCTCTGTTTCCCAACACAGCCTTCATCATAGTAGAACCACAGCCAACTCACACATACAGGAGACCACAGAGCCATAATGCAGAACAACAGAGAATGACAGAAAAAAAGACAAATCGAAAAATAGATAGATGATAAAACAATGTTAGAACAACAGATAAACAAATAAAACATTAGACAGAATGATAGATTATTAGAATGTTAAATAGAATGTTTTGATAGATAGATAGATAGATAGATAGATAGATAGATAGATAGATAGATAGATAGATAGATAGATAGATAGATAGATAGATAGATAGATAGATGACAAATAGAACATTATAATGAGAGATAGACTGATAGGTAGAATAGAAGAACAACAGATCATTACAATTAGAACATTACAATAATAGTTAGAATGATAGAATGGTAAATAGAATGTTAGAATGTTACATTTTTAGAATATTTGAAAGACAAGTAAAGAATGTTGGAGAGAAAGTTAGAGCAACAGATAGAACATTAGAATGTTCAACAGACTGATACAATAGGCAGAAAGATGATGGATAGAACATTGGTTAGAATGATAGATGAATGACAAAAGACAATGTTAACGGATACATCGAATGATGGATAATATGACAGAATGACAGAACTTCAGATAAACTTAGAACATTAGAACGACAGACAGAATATTAGAATGATAAATAGAATAGAACAATAGATAGAATGATAGATGTTAGAACGTCAGATCAATGGATAGAATGATGGAACGATAGATAGAATGATACAGAATGAAATTATGAATAATGATAGATAAAACATTAGAGTGATAGAACTACAGAATGTTAGATCGACAAAGAAAACTAGACAATGATAGACAAAAAGACAGATAAGATGATATATATAGAATGATAAATATATAGATTAAATAGAAATTTGCTGCACAATCGCTCTACTACACATTTAGTTTTTTAGTCTTTCTTAGTTTTCACAGAAGAAAGAAAGTCCTTCAGCTGATGTTTGGAATGAAGTGAGGGCGAGCAAACGAGTGAACTGTTTATTTAACACCAGATTCAACCAAAATAACACTTTTTTTTCTCATACGACTCCCGTTCATACGAGTGTGTGTGTGTGTGTGTGATTGATGAGGCCTCAATGAGGTGGCTGAGAGGGCAGGTACAGACGAGCGGACACAGTGTGTGTGTGTTTATAAGAGATAAATGAGATTCACTCCACGAGGTGAAGTCGTCTCCAGACAGAATCAAAGAAGCACTAACCCCTGACACACACACACACACAGAGGAGATCAGGGTGTGTGTTGTTCATTACACCTGTCCCGTCTGTTTCTGTAGGTTTGTTCCCTGCAGCTCAGAGTTTGTCTCACGTTCACGTGAAGCTGTGAGCAGCATTAGCACATTATGCGTCTCACCTGAGAGCGGCTCCATTATTACCTCAGCCATAAACACACACTCGTCACACCATCAGCACACTTCAGAGGAACAGAAGTAGATTGTGATGCAGGTGATGAGATGGTTGGTTTCTCATTACTGTGAGCGGCTGAACCCGCTGCGCTCATATGAGCTGCAGATAAGGACTGTCATTACGCCACTCTTTGTCAACACGTTACTAATATTGGCACATGTTAAAATGGCTCCGGGACAATAAATGATGTTTTTGTGGGAAGCGAGAAATGAAGAAATGCTTGATTGTGATTGTTATCCAGCGGCGAGTAAAGCAGCTTTAGTCCATCGGCCCAAATAACGCAGATTACAAACTAGTCCATTACTGCTTATTTATGGGTTTGTTTCAGATTGACTTTGTCTTCTGGCAAAACTGATTATATGTGGAAGAACTGGATTTAAGAACTAGAACTTTAAAGAATGTGACATTTTAAATGGGAGCTGGAAATCCTGCAAGTTATTGTGTGGCTGTAAAATAAATATACAAGTTTTCACCAGTATTTTATAATAACATCTTTGTTTCCATCCATTTAACAGGACATTTCCAGTCAATTTTAGAGTTTTCAGAATTTCAACTTGTGCAGTGAAGTTCGGTGCACAGTGACACAAACTAAACATGTTTTAGTTTTAGTTCACAGGCGTATCGCTGCCAGTCTTAACAAACACAGCTTGTTCTTTCACTTTCTCTCTGTGTACAGATGTGCATTTCATCTCTCCTGTCTATGTACACCTCACACACACACACACACACTGCTTTCTTCTGGTTCGCAGGAGTGTTTACAGCTGCTGTTGGTGAATGAAGTGATCGTAGGGCCACAGAAAGACTGTCATGATTTAATCAGCCTCTTCCAGCAGTAATGCATCTGTCATTCTGCTGCTCTTCACTCGTCTCACAGGTCCGATTCTTCACTGTAAATAACACTCGTCTGAAGCAGTCTGCAGCAATCTGTAACTGCGCAGAGATTTGTGCTTCTTGTAAAACTCCTTTAAGACATGATGCTGCGAGTCTAAACACAGTGTGTCTGAGGTTTGTGGGACCTTTTTATTTTATAAACACTGCTGTTCGAAAGTGACAGTAAAGACAGCAAAATCCATTTCAAATAAATGCTGTTCTTTTGAACTTTCTATTCATCCTAAAGAATCCAGAACAATAACGTATCGCGGTTTTAATAAAAATATTGTTTTGGAATTAACTTTAAAAATTGCTAGTTAATTTCACAAAGTAATTGCAAAGAAATAGCAAATAATACATTGAATTAAATGTGAATTTTTTAAAGTAGAAAAACTTTTGTGTGTGTGTGTAACATTCTCCAATAATATTTAGTTTTATTTACAATAAAATAGGACAATGTTAAAAGGTATTTAAAATTGTAATAATTTTACAGCATTACTGTTTTAATGCATTAAAAAACATTTCAGTTTTTCATCACAGGAAAACATTTTATGTGAAGTTGAGAAAACTCAAAACTCTGCTGAAGCTGGTTGCCTTAACATTTTAAGTTGACTCAACTTATTTTTTTTTTTACAGTGTAGTTTTTACTGTATTATTTATCAAATAATCCAACAACTCAAATTCTAAATTTCTAAATTGCTAAAGGCGGTATGTTATGCTTTTACAACATCTCTCATAGCTTATAAAGCAAAGCAATGTTACTATTACAAATACATCAGTTCAATAATAAATCAATAAAATTAAAAAACAATTCTTCCTCCAAGCATTATAGTTCATTATAACCATAATTGTTTGCTGTTACAAATCGATTTGATGCAATAATACAGAAGTCAAACATGGCTCATCCAATCAGAATTATTAGTTTGATATCAGTCATTCTGATTTGACTGTTTTTATTAAGCTGAAATCTTGCTGTTCAGAGCAGCAGCTAACACTGTAAGACAGGAAGCCTGACTCTCTCTCTTCCTGTCTCTCTCTCTCGTGTGTCGTTCTGAATTTGATCAATGAACTCAATTACCGTGTGTTTCTAGGGACCCTGAGTGGGCTTTCCTCCGTGATGCATAGCGAACGCCACACCTGATGCGGCTCCCAAAATCTCCTCAATAAATAAGACACACACACACACACACACACACACACACACCTCACAGTCTCTCTCTCTCTCTCTGCTAGGCTGGCCACTAATACATGAGCTCAGTTCATGCATTATTAATGAAGAGAGCTCGGCAAGTGGCAGAGACAAATAGGGAACAGAATTCACTGACTGGCTCCGAACGCTCTTTTTAGCCATGCTTGAGTTTCCTCTCAGTCCATCCTGACACGGGAACATTTCTTATTACACTCTTTCCACTCTATAGGCTTCCTCTCTCTCTCTCTCTCTCTCTCTCTCTCTCTCTCTCCTCATGTAAGGATTTGAAGAAGCACTCCACCTCCAAATCACTCATGGAAAAACTGCTTTCTGTAGAGACCTGCCGAGGAGTACGTCCATGTGTGTGTGTGTGTGTGTGTGTGTGTATGGGTGAAAAGAGCCGTTTCCCTGAGGCTTTAGAAGAATATCGGATTCAATCTGTTCAGCTTTATCTGAGGCACAGAGCTTTAGGTTTCTATCTCCATCCATTCTAGTCTCTTTAAAGTTGAGCTGGGCATTTATACTGATAAAACTCTAATGAAAACATTCTTATTAGTGATTAAACATCACTATTTCTTCTGCTCACACTCGAGAGTTACCTCATTAACTGAACAGATACACGGTTTTTACCTGCTTGATGATAAACCAGATGAAAAAAGCACAGCAAAGCAACACCACTCAACACCACTCAATACCAATTGTATATTTCTATTATTTTCTTCTTTACAATTTCTGCAATTAACACACAAAATAATTTCATTCATCAGGGATGCATTCAATTGACCAAAAGTGACAGTAAAGACATGTATAATGTTACAAAAGATCTTTTGAACTTTCTGTTCATCTGTGAATCCTGAAAAATCTAATGTATCACAGTTTCCACAAAAATATTGAGAAGCACAACTGTTTCAACATAATAACAACAATCAGAAATGTTTCTTGAGCAGTAAATCAGCATATTGATTTCTGAAGATCATGTGACACTGAAGACTGGAGTAATGATGCTGGAAATACAGCTGCGCATCACAGAAATAAATGACATTTTAATAGATATTCACATAGAAAACATCTATTTTAAATTGTTATAATACTTCATGTTTTTTACTGTCTTTTTGATCAAATAAATGCAGCCTCGGTTGTTCAGAAGAGACCTCTTTCAAAAACATAAAAAAAAAAAAAAAATCTTACCAAGCCCAAACTTTTGAATGGAAGTGTGCAAAATAAAGAGCATTACAAATAAAATCAAGCAGTGTGTTGTTTTATCACACAGAATCAAAGAATCTCATCTGTTTAATCTCTCTTGTACAGTATTCCAGCACAATGATGCACCTTTAACGACAAACATGCATTCAAACTTTATCTTCCACACTCTTCTGCTCATCTTAAACCTGATCCACCTCTGAAGCACACGAGAGATAATGAAATACAGGCAGCAGCGCTCTGAACTGATCTTGTGAACGCTCTGAAAGCGTGATTTATTAAGGCGGGTTTGTAGTTTTCTGTGAAGTAAGGAGACGTGTCGCTCCTGGACGCCTTTCAAGATTCAAGATTCAAGATTTTTATTCGTCACATACACAATTATACAGAGTATAACCAGCAGTGAAATGTGGGTCAGGTCCGCTCCAAGGACAGTGCAATTGTAGACAAATATTAAGAAAAAGAAAAGTTAAAAAGAATAAAATAAAAGATAAAAAAATATAAATATAAATGTGCAGGTCAGTATGTTGTTGACATAAAAAGTAATATAACAAGAATGTGCAAAATAATGTGCAAAAAAGTTGTACAGGGTATTTAAATGGCAGCGTATGAGGTAGAAAAAATTATGAATAGCTTATTGATATGGTGATGTTAACATGGAGTCAAGTGATGTTATGACACAGAGTTAGAGTTTAGGAGCCTGATGGCCTGGGGGAAGAAGCTCCTCCTAAGTCTCTCAGTTTTTGCCATCAGGCTACGGAAGCGCTCACCAGATGGAAGCAAAGTGAATAGACGGTTAGCAGGGTGATTTGAGTCCTTGATGATTTTGACAGCTCTATTTTTGCAGCGTTTGAGGTAGATGTCCTGCAGAGAGGGGAGAGCAGACCCTGAGATGCGCTCAGCTAAGCGCACAACTCTCTGTAGTGCTTTGCAGTCCTGATTGGAGCTGTTTCCATACCACACTGAGATGCACTGAGTCAATACACTTTCTATGGTCCCTGAATAGAAAGTTTTCAGGATTGCTGGTGAGACCCTGAATGTCCTCAGCTGTCGCAGATGGTACAGTCTTTGCCTGGCTTTCTTAACCTGTGTTTGGATGTGTGTAGTCCAAGTCAGGTTCTCAGAGATGTTTACACCGAGGTACTTGAAGCTACTCACCCTCTCCACAGGGGTCCCACTGATCATAAGAGGAGTGTAGGGCTGCTGCTGTCTCTTCCTAAAGTCCATGATCAGCTCTTTAGTTTTGCTCACATTCAGAGAGAGACAGTTGTCCTGGCACCAAGATGTGAGCATAGCATAGCCTCTGAGTGGGTGGATCAGCGCGTCACTACTCTCTGCACCGGAGGATCCTGAACGAGCCTTTGTTTGTATTCCGGTGTGAGAAAAACGGCGGCATTGTCTGATTTGCCAAAAGCCGGAAGTGAGCGGGCTTTGTAGGCATTCTTGAACTGAGTGTAGCAATGATCCAGTGTATTCGGTCCTCTAGTTGGACAGGATACATGTTGGTGAAAGTTCGGCATGACCCGTCTGAGGTTGGCTTTGTTAAAGTCCCCCGCGATGATAAAGGCAGCGTCAGGATGTTTGTTAATGTAGCCGCTGAGCACATCGTGAAGTTTAGACAAAGCCAAGCCGGTGTCCGCCTGTGGTGGAATGTACACAGCAGTAACTATGATCGATGAAAACTCCCGGAGCAGATAAAATGAGCGGCAAGTAATGGAAAGATGTTCCAGATGAGGCGAGCAGGAACGCGACAGAATGGAGATATTCCTGGGATCACACCATTTCTTGTTGATCATGAAACATACTCCTCCACCCCTGGATTTACCGGCCTCTGCTGTTCTGTCCGTCCGAAAAACAGAGACGTTATCACTTGGCAATACAGCAGTGTCCGGGACCGAGGACGAAAGCCATGTTTCTGACAAACAAAGGATGTTACAGTCCCTTATGTCCCGTTGAAAACTAATCCTGGCTCTAAGATCGTCCATCTTTTTCTCCAAGGATTGGACATTAGCGAGCAGAATGCTCGGGAGAGGAGGACTGTGAGCCCTTTTCCTGAGTCTATCTCGAATCCCAGCACGTTTCCCGCGGTATTTCTTGATCCTTCGCCTCGGGGGGTTATTGTTTATCTCCGCGTTCCGAAGAATCTCCAGAGGCCACGCTGGATTCCTGGAAAAAGTGTCCTGAAACAGGTTAGTGTAGCGGTTTTCAATGTCCAAAAGTGTTTCTTTGTTATAGGTGATCAGTGCCGACGTGAAATGTGTAAAAAGAGAAAGTAAAAGTAAGGAAAAAAGTAGATAAAAACACAATCTTAGCGGAGCAACCTGGACAGCGTCCGAACAAAGCCGCGCCATCTTGTTTTTTTTTTTTTTTATGACTATTTGTTTATTGTAGAACAAAGCCAGCATACATAGCTTACAATCGCCATCTTGTTTTTTGAGTGTGTTAAAAAAACAAGATGGTTTTTGAACACACAAGTTGTTTGAGTGTGTTCAAAAAACAAAAAAACTCAATGTTCCAAACTTGACAAGTTTATAACATTGATTTTAGTCCACTTACAAAACAAACAGAGACGAGTGTTTACATCACTGATCAAAGTGTGTGCTAAAGTATACACACACACACACACAAATACAGTTAATACAGCATGATCTGAGATCTTCCAAAGCACATATTGAGCTTCAGTGGAAGCAAGAACATCTGACCATCTTTGCACATCTAATTATTCAATAGCATAGAAACAGAAGGTCCACTTCCAAATGCTCTGAAATCCCATTTGTGTGGTCAGACAAAGAAAACCTGTCAGGTTTGACAAAGCCCCATTGGTTTTCATGTTTCATAAGAGTTTGAATATGTGCAGCGGAGAATGAGATTTGAGAATAGAGAAGATTTTCAGTGAATAAATGATCAAAATTGAGATTGTTCTTCACATTAAGCATCATATGACTTGAAACATAGTTTCAAAAGTTTTACTTTTATGAAATGTTATGGTGTTTCCCAGCTAACGGGGGACATTCTCACAACGTTCACTAACATTTTTTTAAAAGTTATATATTACAATCTCAGGAACGTTCTTATAATGTTATTTGTACTTGTTGAATGTTCTACGTTTTTTTTTGTAACCTTTAAATAATGTAATAATCACAACACGAAAACTGGACATTTTAGAAACATTTAAAAGTAATGTGTTAAATGTGTTAAAAGTTAAATGTGTTACCTGGTTCTTAAGCTTTTTTGGAGCTTGAAAGATGTGGTCAGCATCTGGACTTTAGAAAGCTTTAGAAAAGTCAGATTTAGAAAAGTGTGGGGGGATAATTACATAATTTAATTAAAATGACTATTTCCAGGTTAATTATTAAATTTATTTAGATTGCCATACCATCATCTATGGCTATTTTAATGGCAAGATCAATGTATTTGAAAAGAAACAGTGGTAATGAAAAACAACAATTAATTTCCAGGTTAAATGACAGAAAGCCCATATCTGTCTCAGACGTCTGGATGCTGTATTTCACCTTGACTTACAGCGGGATTCATCTGTCACTTATACTAAAAAGGCCTGTCTGCTGAGTGCACGTGTGTGTGTGTGGGCTAATGGCGGGCGCTGTGTGAGGATTAGGGTGAGAGGAATATCAGATGTGTTTCTGATGAGGTGGTGAGCTCTGCTCGCTGTATCTGGTTCTCGCTCCGCTGCGGCTCCTCCGGCTCTTTGAAGTAGAAACTCCACTTTAAGTAAACGCCTGACTGCCGTCCCCTGCACTTCTCGCGCTTGTCTTGCAGTAATTGCCTTATTTCATCAAAGCAGGTGAAGGGCCGCTGAATAACTCACACTCTCTCTCTCTCTCTGCCGTCTGTTGAGTGTGTGTGTGGCAGAGCGTTCAGAAACAGGTGCGAATGTTTTAACCGTTGCACACCCAGATGTCACCGCTAAACTACGGAGACTCGTCCCAGAGGTGTTTAATGAACTTTCCTCTCTGAAGGACTCAGAATGTGTGACGTTCACGCTTTGCTCTCATTCGATTTGAGCAGCACAGGGACCCAAATTACACTTTTATACATCAGCGGTACCTGCTGCCTGCTGTATTAAAGGAACAGTTCATTTCCTCACTGTCACGATCATTCAAAGCTGTGTGACTCTCTGCTGTGGATCAAAAACAAAGAGATTGTGAGAAATGCACACGCTGCTAGTTTTCCAAGCAATTAAAATTTATGTGAACTCAAACTTTTAAGCTTAAAAGTGCCATTAAGTACAAGTCTACTGAAGACATGATAGCAGAACTAATTCCAGTTTCAATATGAAAATCTTGACTGAAGTGTGTCCATGAAAGAAATAGCAATGCCTGATATATGAATGAATCACTTTACAAAAAGATCATGCATCTACATTACTTAACATGAACTAACAAATACTTCTACAGCATTTAAATCTTAGTAATGATAATTTCAACATGTTGTATTTTTTTTTATTAAAAGTTGTATCCGTTAACAGTTTTTATCGATTACATTAACAAAAATTAATATAGTCTGTAATAAAACAATACACAACGGTTAAAAAGTTTGTTGTTGTTGTTGAAAGAAATGAATACTTTTATTCAGCAAGGATGCATTCAGCTGATCTAATATGACAGCTAACAGCACAAGAGACTGGGCTCACTGAATTAAAGACAATGAATCATTCAGAGATCGATCTTTTCAATGAATCAGTTCCACAAAAGCGGTCTGAATGATTTGTTCATGAATCAGGGGCCAGTTGCATAAATTAGCCTCTATGTCTTAAGAACTTTGACCAACTAGCAGTTAACCAAGGGGTAATCAGTCTTATATTTTGGATTCAGCTTAGACTAATCTACATTTTAATGTAACCAAATTTTACAAATTTTGACCAGTCTTAAAGAACAAAATTAGATGACTAACTTTTAAGTCTAGTCTTAAGCTTTTATGCAACCGGCCCCTCACTGATCCGGTCTGTTCACAGCAGTTAAGATTATGTGCATAATGATTATCATATGACTTCACAAGACTTGAAATAACTGGAACTTGGAAATATTTTTGTTAATTTAAATAAAGCTAAAATCATAAATTATTAGATGGAAAACTAACTTGAAAAAATTACAAGTGCTGCTTCGGCAGACTATAAAATGAAATATATATAAAAAAGCACATAAAATCACTAAAACTGAAAATATTAAAATAAAAAATAATAAATACTATTTATTAAATAAACTAAAATTACTAACTATATTTGACTAAAATTGACAAAATTTTGTTTCTTGCACACATATATTCTGGCCACAAACACACAGAAACGCAAACGGAGGAAGAAAAAGTTGACTTCAAAACATGTCAGTGTCTCGTAGGGTGTACAGGGCTTCATAAGCTTTTAAACAGACTTCAGATACAACAGTAAAGCATCGAAAGCAAGATATAAAGGGAATTAGATTCACTCAATTGTGAAGTTTTGAGCTGTGCTTGAGTTCATTCTAGATTTGCTCAGTTTAGCAGCGTAGAACCAGCTGACGTGTGTGTGTGTGTGTGTGTGTGTGTGTGTGTGTGTCTTTGTCTCCAGCCGTCCATCCAGAGCGGATCAATAGACTCTGTGAGCGTGGGACACTGTGTCACTGGTCTGGAGTCAGTGCCGCCCGCTCACCGCCCTCCATCACTGTCTGTCAGCGGAGCAGAATGAGCTGTCTGAGAGCAGATCGATGGCTGACATAACCGCACAACACACACTTCCTCTGTCAGAAATCACACACTGATACATTACACACACAAACAGCAGCGCTCCGCCACGTCAAACGCCCAGATGAAAAATGATGTTTGGGCGGCACGGAGCCTGTTGTCTGAACAGAGACGATCCGCACACAATCTGACTGTACAGGATCTTTGAAATAACAGCTCAAATGTGACATACAGTGACAGAAACAACTCTAAACTCTGTCTCCAGTTTACACAGAATATTTACTGAACCCGAAATATGATTGACATCACAACCCAGAGCTGATTAACATATTCCCACCCACATTTACATATTGGCGAGTTTCTAAATGTCTGCATTTCAGTAGTTGCATGCTCTCTATAACCAATAACGTTCACAAACCTTCATCTGGGTCATGTTTTCATGTAGTTTGTTCATGGTTTTCATGGATCAGAGCGTCACACAGCCTTTTCATGTTGACTTCGGTCTACTGTAACTAGAGTCTACAAAATGACTAATGAATTACAACCAAAATACTGTAGAATTAAATTAGACATGTGACTTCTGACATCAGCATCTAAAGATACGAAACGAAGGCTCGATTTGGGGACAACATCAAATTTTTCAGATAAAAATGGTGATTGCAATTTTAAATATGATTTATTATTATTAAATAAAAATTAAACAAAACAAAAAATATAACAATTGTAATATTTCACTCTAAAACAAGAGTATTTGAGAAATAATATATAATTTATTTTATAGTTCAGCTGTAAAATTACAATGCAAAACATTTGAAATTGTATTTTCTTTTTTTTTAACATTAAACCATTGAGCTTTTATTTTGGCAGAAATCTCTTCTTGTTTGTTGTCAACAGTCGGTTTATAAAAGCCTTTTATTACAAGTTCATGAAGATTTTGTTTTGTGCGTTTTCAAATGCATGTTATCAGCGACTCAAACACAAGCATTTACTGTGAACCGAGACACTTTGAGATGCTGAAAACACTGGAAGATCAGCTGCTCATGTGTTTAGTAAGTGCCACACTCCACTAAAAAACAGTGCAAATATTTATGGAATTAATTTGATAAGTCTCATTATTTCACTATGTCATCTCTACATGATTATACGGTCAGCATTTATTTTTTTTTATTATACTGCATAAATAAACAGGTGTTTACCTGCTGTCTGTGACCCATCAGACCCACCAGTTGAGATTCACCGGATTAAAGACCACAGCAGCTCAGTCTCACAGCACAGAAGTCTGAGTGATGTATATGCACACACACACACACACACACACACACATAGACACACTTTAGGAAAAACCTCAAAGAAAGTTCATGAGGAAATTCAACATAATGGGCGGCCGTGGGGCAGACTGGAGCTCCACACAGATCAGTGTGGAGCGACATTAGTGGCAGCCTCATTAATTTACTGCCAAAGAGGTTAGAGACTCGAGCTTAGTGCTGGTCCACCTGCGATCTTCACACACGCAGAGCCACAGTGTGTGTGTGTGTGTGTGTGTGTAAAATCAGTTGCAATCTGTTTGAGAGCTGGGAGACCAGCAGTACCACAGCATTAGCTCAAGACCCTGTACTTCATCTCACACACACACACACACACTTTAAAGGTAGAATATAATTGATCATTTACCCTTATATTTTCAATCTGACTGACTTCAGAGGACACAAAAGTAGATGTTTAGCTGAATGTATGAGCTTTCACACAAGGAAAATGGATGGTGATACATGCCAAGCTCCAAAAAATGACACAGGAAAAAAAGTCATAAAAACAGAATAGAGTGCACAAGTCTTCTGATGGCACAAAACTGTGATTTTATTGGTTATTTCACTGGTTTCTTTCTTTTAATTATTGGTCCTTTCATTGGTTTACTGTAAATATTTCCCTTCAACAAAGCTCTCAAATCTCATGCATATTCAAGTTCTGATGTAACTGACGTAGCAACAGATTTTCTTCTGTTAAATACATTCAAGTAAAAATAATTAATGAAAAACAAACAAATGTAGGGCAAGACTTGGTTTTATCCACCTGTTGCTGATTGGATGTTAAGATGTGGGTGTTGCTCTCAAAAATGGAGGTGGGGCTAAAGGCAAGCTGGCAGTGGATTAAGAAAGGGGCGGAGTTTAGGTGGACTAAATGATTGGTCCTCACCACAACAGCAAAGAGAAGTCTGTCATATCACCAGATGATGCGGTTATGATACTTTGATTAAACATATAAGAGATTGACTGCTAATCGGTTGTTACTGTGTTAACATTTAAAAATATAAGATTTTGTCCATTTATTTTGTATATTGTTAATATTATTCTTATTGCTGTGATTTTTATTGTCGTGATATGAAGATGAAAAAGTTCTGCATATTGGTTATCTGACATATAAACATGCAAATATTCTGCATTGGTATGGGTTATAACGAAACAATATCAGCTGATTTCTATAAAAGTATGTATGGATGAACCAACTACATGCCTTTAATAAATACATAGGCAAAATTCCATTTTGTACCGATTTTCATCATTTGTGATGATCATGTAGCAGCAGTGAGCCAATGTAGATCAGCCTTACTGACGTCATGTGTGTTTAAACGTGCCATTTTTTAACTGAACACATGCAGGGATGAGATCTGAGCGCTCAGGAGTGAGATTTACAGGACTTTAATTTGGGTCTGTTCCTCACGCTGAGCATCATATGACTTCAGGAGACTTGGAAGATAATGCATGAGTCATACGGACAACTGTTATGGCACTTTCCAGTCATTTACGGCGCTTGATGTTCATAGCCATTGAACTGCAAAGAGACCGAGCGTACAGGTTTGGACCGACATGAGGGTGAGATTTAGATTATTGGCTGAAGGATTCCTCGAATGCGTCTAATGAACACATAACTGAATGATAAGTATCTACTCCTGACAGATCTGGCGATCGTCTTCGGCAGTCGTTCAGCTCTGAATCTGTAGAATAGTGCGGCACACACACACATGCTCTGCCAGCGAGCAGCGCTGGGGTTTGGTGGAGCGCCAGATATGCACATGCTCATAACCTGGAAAGCGGCGGCCCGTGGAGCGAAGCATGGCGGCTCAGCGACTCCGCTCTCTCCAGACTCATTCACAGCTTGTTTCTGCTGTTCTCTTCAGCCTGTCAGAAAAACGAGTGTTTAACCCTATCGCAGTGAGAGGATGACCTCTGATCCCCCCCGCCGCACCGTTGGCGTACTGACCGGCTCAAACTCGGCCGGCCCGGCTGTCGGGAACAGGTGTCACAGGCTCAGAGTTCCCTCGGCACCAGCAGTCGAGCACAATGGTTCCTGCTGCTGTAGGATGAGTTATATACATGGATCTGTTCCCGGACTCACACACGCGTCAATCCTGCCAAACAAACTCAGTGTGTGTGTGTGTGTGTGTGTGTGTGTGTGAACGGAACATTAAAGGAATGTTCTGGGTTCAATACCTACAATACAGAAATTAAAATAATTCGACAACAAACAAATAGCCTTACTATTTAAGACAAGTGAAGTGACATACTGCCAAGTATGGTGACCCATACTCGGAATTCGTGCTCTGCATTTAACCCATCCAACGTGCACACACACAGCAGTGAACACACACACACCGTGAACACACACACACAGCAGTGAACACACACACACAGCAGTGAACACACACACAGCAGTGAACACACACACACAGCAGTGAACACACACACACAGCAGTGAACACAGACACAGCAGTGAACACACACACACAGCAGTGAACACACACACACAGCAGTGAACACACACACACAGCAGTGAACACAGACACACACAGCAGTGAACACACACACACAGCAGTGAACACACACACACCGTGAACACACACACACAGCAGTGAACACACACACACCGTGAACACACACACACACAGCAATGAACACACACACACAGCAGTGAACACACACACACAGCAGTGAACATGAACACACAGCAGTGAACACACACACACAGCAGTGAACACACACACACACACACACACCGTGAACACACACCCGGAGCAGTGGGCAGCATTTATGCTGCGGCGCCCGGGGAGCAGTTGGGGGTTCGGTGTCTTGCTCAAGGGCACCTCAGTCGTGGTATTGAGGGGGGGAGAGAGCGCTGGACATTCACTCCCCCCACCTACAATTCCTGCCGGCCCGAGCAGGGATTGTAGAAAAGACAAACATAAAAAGACAAACTCCAGTCTGCTTTAAAAACTATTTCTGATAACAAACTCATCAAGTGAGGTTTAAACAGGAAGCTTCAGGGTTCAGACTGTTGTGTACACTACTCTTAAGAGGTTTGAGGTCAGTAAGATTTATTTTTTAAAGAAATTAATACTATTCATGAAGGATGCATTAAATTGATCAGAAGTGATAAAAAAATCTATAAATCAATAAATGCTGTTCTTTCGAACTTTCCTTTCATCTGTGAATCCTGAAAAATAAAATGTATTGATTGCAATGTTTGATTGCAAAAGTTACGTGTGTTGAAATCTGCGTTTCACACGGACTGAACTACAGATGAGCAGCTTTACGACACAGAAGCTCCTCTTCATCCGCATCTCAGAAGAGGAGCAGTTATCAGCTCTGCTTCACGTTCACTTATCAAGCACCTTTTTCTATTTTGTCAGCAACCAAACGAAATGTGCAGAAATGTGTTTGCCTTCCATAAACCATGTCTCTCTCTCTCTCTCTTTCTCTCCAGCCGAATCCCCTGTTCCTCCTACACAGCTCAGATCAATTTGTCTTCAAGACACAAATCCATATTTTTTTCATTCCAGGTATCACACACACACTCGCGCTGATTCAGCTCTACGGGCAGACACATGCTGACCTCGGAGCCCCACACCTCTGCTTCACTCGCTCTTTCATCATAGCACAGTGAAAGTGTTCAAGCGTCTCTCTCTGAGTGTCCGCCGTCTGCATTTCTCTTCCCTGAGCAGCGGCTCTCAGCGCTGGGAGAGCAGGCTTCCCTCGAGCTCTTAGCGGATCAATACTACACAGGACTTAAATTAGACCTCCAGTCAGACAAATCCACCTCAGCTGCTGTGAGTCCAACCCACAATCCCCTGAAAATTTACTTTTTTTTCTCCACTAAGTTAAGCAATAAGTGCAGGAAATGGACAGGAAGAGCGGCTGTCTTTCCTGTTTCTAATCTTTTTTCTCGTCAAAGATGTGGTCCACAGTCTCCACACACACACAAACACACTCGCTGTTCTTCCTCCCTGAAATCCTTTGGCATAAATTAAATGCACAATTAACAAGCATTCGTGAAGAATATAAAACAAAACTGAAGCGCATAAACACACACTCATGTTTAAATGAGCACATGCTTTATATTTATACTGCTTTATTAAAAAAAAAAAAAAATGTACAATTTCCACAAAAAATGTTTCATTGTTATTTTAGACATTTTTCAGCTATTATGTCTGGAATGGCTAGACACACACACACACACACACACACACACAGACACACACACACACACACACAAGTAGAATGCACCTGGAAGTCCACAATAGAAGGTTTTCAATAGAACGTCAAGAGACAAACATATTTATCACTGTTGAAATTCATCATGAAATATAATTTATCAACATTTTATTATGAAAATTTATTTATTTATTTAGAATAACATTACTGATCAAATTGTTCACAATGGCTCTGAAAAAAAAGGCAGCAAGTAAATTGAGTCGATGTTGATTCCATTTTGTCATTAAATGACCAACACAGACCTGAAAATCTTTGGTCTTTCAACTGGTCAGTAGAAATCAAAATCATGTTCAATACTCAAAATGAAATAAACTATCTAAAAATATATATATATATATATACACACTATTTTTTATTCAAATAAACAACTTTTTTTTACTTAAATTTGGTTTAACTTGATGTACTATAATTAATAAAAGTGAAATAAAATAATTTATTATTTTAAAATTATTTATTTAAAAATTATTTATTTAATATTTTAATAAACTACTAGCAAAGACAAACAATTACTTTTACTACAAAATTACTACAACTTTAGAATAAAAATGAAAAATAACAATGAAAACACAAAACTAAAAATTGACTCAATATTAATATAAACTATAACATCTCAATACTAGTAAAATAACACTGCTACTGGTCCATCAGCAGCGGGATTTTTAACTTTCTCTATCTGTTTGTACAGAGGGTCAGTCAATCAACACAGATCTCCTTCTGAGACAAACACACACACACGCACGCACACACACACACACACACGCACGGGCTACACCTGATACTCCTGCAGCTGGCACAGTGCCAACACCATACCTGACACACACACACACACACACACACACACACCTGAGGGAGTTTTGTGTCACTTTTCAGTGCGTGTCTCACAGGTACTTATAGCTCATTACACATGGCTCTGTTACACAACACACACACACTCGCAGGCTCTTATCATGTGTAAGAGGATCTGTGTGTGGTGACTAAAGCCTGCTGGAGTTCACAATACTGACAAAAACCTCGGCTCACAGGTAACACACACAGAGGCTTTTGTCAGTCAAGAGCTCGTAACACAAGAGCCTCTACGATCTAATGGGCCGATTAACGTTTAAAGAGTCTGACCTCCACTAAACACAGACGTGAGAGCAAACGCTGTACGAGGACTGAAACTTCAGCTGCACATTTCTCTTCAAGTCTTAGTCATAAAACAAATATATCCATAGATTCAAATAATTCATTGTGTTTATTACTGAGGATCAGACATTAATATACCACAAAAAATGCATAATAAAAAATACGGGGGCAAGAAATACCTTGAAATTAATTTATTTGTCTTTATATCTAATATATGTCTTAATGTTTTAATATTTTATTTAAATGATCTGTTTGAATAAAATAAATTAACTACGCTTAACATAGGAATTAAGAATTGTTTTGTCAAAATTTGTCAATTGATTAATTTCTTGAAGTTGAAAAACAATATTTTTGCTAACGTTGATTACGTTAGTTAGTAGTGAATAGAACATTAGTTGATTGCATTAAACTTATAAATATATACATTTCAGCATACTAATGCATTTTTAAAATCAAAAGTTGCATCTGTTAACATTAGTTGATTAACTGTAAACTAACTTGAAAACTGTGTTAACATTTATTATTGTTTTATAATTTTTATAACCATTATTGGTATTATGGTTATAAAAATATATTGCTCATTGTTTGCTAATGTTAATGCATGAACTAATATTAACAAATGAGACCATATTTCAAAGTGTTACCATTTAAATGTATAATTTAATTACATTTACAGTTTTTTCAACATTTTTTTTCAACATTTTTCAACTGCTTACATTTTCAAAACGTTGCCTCTTTTTTTTTACTTTACACACAAATCCAAGAATTGTACACAAAATGCAAAAAGCCTCACATCTCTTGCAAAATGAAGCACTGCATTCAAAATATCACAAACACCTCTCAAAAGAAACACCTTTGCCATCATATTAATTCCTGTTAGATTTTTGTGTGTTGCATGGAGAATTGTGTTGTGTTTTGCAAAAAGTCAAAGGCTGAGAATTAGTGTCTGGTTTTGCAGATTTGGTGTGTGCTTCTGCTGTTTGAGTGACAGCTTTCAGAAACTGTGACAAGGAAAGATTTTATGTGTAAGCAGCTGAAAAAACTGCTATATAAATCCACATATTTAATTCTATAGCCATCTTCCAAACGTTATACTATTATATTAACTTTAGATCACAAATCACTCTGAAAATGAAAAATTTATTTAAATACGCATTAAGAAGGTTTTTCTTCTAATTTACTAATAAACTGATAAATTGCTTTTAGAGGTCTGACACGTTAGTTTCTGGCTCACCCAATGGCGTGAGTTGGGGGCGGGACTATGTGTTTGTCTGGCCAATAGCAGATGTTTGGGAAACCTGTTTGGAATCAGTCATTATTTCCACAATTCCATTTGAAGCCACTAATGCAGAAACGACACACTGCAGGTTTAAACATATTTCTCTCATAAACTGAAGTGTGAAGTTTGACAGCCTTACTAACAAACTAACATCACCAACGACAACCTTCACCGAGACACACGTCAGCGTTAATCTCAAGACGCCTGGAAAGTGTCACGCGCTTTCCTTCTCCTGAGGTGCAAGAACAGTGATTCCTGCCATCATGAGGAATTCATATCGCAGCAGTACTATTAACACATTCAACAGGACACGCAGACACACAATTAGAAATAATTCTATCAGCCGCTTTTATCCAGAGGCCCTGCGAGTCCCGGCGCACGAGCAGCTCATTTTCCTGTGACCCAGGTGCTCGGATTCCCAAAGGTAATTTTCACTGAAAACATCGAACCTGTTATGAATAATAATAACAAGCAAACCGCAGCCACCTGGCCAGACAGAGAATATCATTCTGATTAGTGGGTGTGTTCACTCGCCACCTGATTTCCCACCAGTTCCGCTCTCCTCATCAATAACAGAATACCCATAATCCTCCGCTCTCGCACCTGCATCCTGTAGAGGGTGCTGCTCGCGGTACTCACACCTGCACCTTTGTGTTCATAACCCTCCAACAAACACACACACACACACACACACAGAGGCGGCAGAGAGCTATTAAACTCTTGAAGAGAAGCCCTCGAAATATGCTGTTGCTCTGGTTCCTCTGCCAATGAGAAGAACTGCCAGATAAACAGTCAGGTGTGTGTGTGTGTGTGTCAGGAAATCAACACTGAACTTTCAAACCAGCTCAACATCTTACAGCGAAGCCACTGAACCAGCGAAACATCCTCAAAATACCACATTCATTCCTTTATAGAACCCAACAACAACTATGTTATTCATTACCAGACTTTTCATGCTTGTTACAAACACACTGAAAGCTTGTAAACATTTCTTATTGAATCTCTCAAATACATGGCAAATAAAACAATCTCTCACCTAATGCTGTAAAATATGCATGTGCATCAGTTGGTAATACATTACTATAATATTGAAGGTTAAAATGAACTGATTTGTTTGCAAACACTTAAATCACACTCTTTTTATAATAATAAAGTTATAATATTAACTTTACAATTACATGATTGTATTTCTACTCCAATTTGTTTTTTGAAACAAACATTTAAATGGTGGCCGTCAGAAAACCTTGACGGATTTATTCTAACATACATTAAATATTGAAGAGCAGTAAAAATGACAATGAATATGTCTATGGTGCATATATTTAGCAAAATGCTCCTCTCTAGAGTTAATTTTTCTAGCTGACTAAGGAGTTTATGGTCACGGAATATGTTTTTTTGGTAAATGTGGCGTTACGTGACATTGCTTGCAAGCTGTTATATTGACGTCTTTCCACGGTTGAAACACTGAGCGATTACATGAGACAGGATTTCAGTAAGTTGCACTCTTTCTTTTAACATGCCTTCGGATGTTCATTCATGTTTATTTTGTGCTGTAACTGCAGGAGATGATCAGTTCATTTGTTCTGCGCGTTACCGCTTATCTGTCACTTCACTTTAATAAATGGCATTCATAAATAGCTTTTTTATTGTTTAAATATTGTAATAAAATTGTCAGAATTTGAAATGAGACTTTGTTTCATATCAAAAGTAACAAAGCGCAAAGCTTAATGTGATTTATTGGAAGGGAGGCGTTAAAATGTTCAGTTCATTAATTGAAAACAGGCAAGACTAATTGATTCTTGGGAATTAAGAATCAATGTCATATCGTACAAAATTAAAATCGATAAACATTTTTACTCGGCCATACATTAGCTTGATAAAAAAAAAAAAAAAAAAAGACATTTATGTTACAAAAGATTTCTATTACAAATAAATACGGTTCTTTTAAACTTTCTGATCATCTGTGAATCCTGAAAAATAAAACGCATCACGGTTTCCACAAAAATATTGTGCAGCACAACTTTTTTCACCATTGATAATAATCAGAAATGTTTGTTGAGCAGTAAATCAGTATATTAGAATGATTTCTGAAGATCATGTGACACTGAAGACTGGAGTAATGATGCTGAAAATACAGCTGCAGATCACAGACATAAATTGCATTTTACTAGATATTTACATAGAAAACAGTTTAATAATATTTCACAATTTAACTGTATTTTTCATTAAAAAAACCCCAAAAACAGCCTTGTTGAGCAGAATAAATGTGTTGCAGCCTATTGTATGTAGAGCGTTCCACATCAGCTCATTCAGACAGGATGTCGTCTATGTAGGCAGCATGGAAGTGCACTAGATTTTGGAGCAGTGCTGCTGTCAGAGGAAATGTCTTATCGATTGGTTTTTGGGGCTTCAGGGGTCATGTCACACCCGGAGAGAGCACAGAGCGCTCATGCAGCAAATAAGAGTCATTCGCTCCGTTCAGCGCAGAACGACGGGACAAACAGGGTGAAGAGCAGAACTACTGAACTACTTCCCTCACAATAACCCCTACTGATAACTTTAATATCTGCAAACATTAGCCATCTGTGTCCACAAACAAGAACTGACAGACTCACAACTGTTGTCATTTACACTGTATCGCACACCATCAAATCATTATTAAATCTTGACAAATTGTATTTTATTATTAGGTCTAAGACTCAAGAGTAGATATTTGATAAGCAGTCATTTCTTAATGTGCATCACAACGCACATCAAAACATGTAAATGAAATGATAAAAATGAGAGATAAAACAATACTAAATGCAAACAATAAGATGCAACTAACCATATACTGTAACTGTAACTGTAGGAGATCAATTTCAGAAATAATTACAAAGAAATGAGAAGTAACACATTGAATGAAACATTTACAAGAACATAATATTAGTAGAAAATACTATTAAATATTTACAAATTCTAAAAAAATAAAAACAATAAAATATAATTTTGTATAGTGCAGGATAATAAATTAGGAAGAAAATAAAACTTAAAATAGAGGAAAAATCACTTTTTATCTTTAGTTAGAAATATATGATAATGTCAACGGTCAAATATTTCAGCATAAATATATTCAAATAAATTTTAGCACAAATTCATATCACTTTTCTATTAAAAAATAATAATAAAAATAAAAAAATACAACCAAAACCACATTAAATATGAGCTGTGTCAACCACAACGTGTGCTGATTTTTTAGTTAGTATGGTTTTAGTTATTTTAACAATTTATTTTATTAATACTTTTATAGATGTAAATGTCCATACACTTCTTTTGTGCAAAAACAAAATACTTTGGTACATGTTGGGTCACCACTGGATGTCTAATCTGTCTCCTGAAACAAACTGAGAACCAAAAAATAGTGATTAAAGTCAAACAAACTAACATAGTCTCATCCCAACTCGTCACATATTGACGCTTGGTTTTGTAGTCGCTTTTTTGACGCTCAAGGTACCCCTTTAGCGTCACTTTTCGACATGAAGGGTCCTCCATTTTTTTAAATAGGAAACACTTAGCATATATTAAATTATGACAGTAGTTGCATCTGCCTCCTATATCTTGCGTTTTCTTCACAGATGGTAGGTTTAGGGGCAGGGGTTGGGTAAGTCATATAAATAAAACTATTTTGACTGTTTACATTGAAAAATCACACCCCTATATATATGCAATAATGCCAACCTTATTATGACGATAAAATTCCCAATATCGCGTTAGCATATCGACGCCGAAAATTCACGCTAAATGGTACCTTCCCTTCACGTCGAAAAGTGACGCTAAAGGGGTACCTTAAGCATCAAAAAGTGACGCTTAGACCGGGTTGTAACAAACAAATACAGAAATAAATAAAAAGTGTCTCAGCCTTAACCTCGCACCTCCAATATTTCTTGTTTCCCCTCAGATCTCATATATTTCATATATCTCCCACAAAACCCTCCTCAGACCTACAGCAGAAACCTGCAGGACCTTCAGCTCCATTCATACAGGGTGCATTATTCCTCATCGTTCCCAGACGACACCTCACGGCTTGTACATCTGGTTTAAAGTGATGATATTTGTTTAGTTTAAATCAAAGTTTAATTGACTTCGACTGGAGTTGAGTGAAAGGGAGCGCCAGCTCTACCTCACATGCCAGGCGGAAAAAAAAACTCACTCCAGCAACATCAGGTGTGACAGAATAACACCGTGGTGCTGCAGCCATCTGACAGTAATTATCGGTTGACAGAAATATTCTGCTTTAGACTGAGGTGGGAACACAAAGCGCCGCGCGCTCTCATTAATCTCCTGTTTGCTCTCTTTGACTGCGCACACGTTCAACCTGAACTGCAGACCTAATCAGGCTCGCCGCAGAGTTTACAGCATTAAAGCTCGGCCTCCACCTGAACACATCAACAAGAAACTCACCTGCGGAGCTCAAACACCTCAAAGAGACGACTGAAGAAAGCTTATCAAAGTAATGAGCTGCAGTCAGTCAACTCTCCTCTGAACTCACAAAATATAGTATCACCCACCACAGACAATGCTTCGTAATACTATGTTTTGTTTTTGAAAACATGGAATTTGGATCAACACTTTAGGTCAATGAACTTCTATGATTCATCCAGTAGTTTATGATTCTTGGACAAAGATCTTTAAACTCAAACTTAAAGAAGTAGATTAAAAAAAATATAGACTAGATAATATTCACAACTTTTCCAGACCTACACTGTAAAAAATTACCGTGATTTTAATGGTAAAAAACTGTGAAAATGCTACAGTAAAAACCTGTTAAATGGTTAACGTAAAATTTACAGGGAAAAAACGTAAACTGACGATCCCAGATTCCCTGCTTTGCATTTTAAATTTTGTTTGAATTTGATGTTTTTTCTTTGAAATAACTGTTAGTTTTTTTTTCTTATCAGTTATGTTTATTAGGGTTGTATGTTACATCTAATGTTGTTAAATTAATGTTTATTTCATATTTCAGTTTAATGAGTCTCACCGTGAGGGTGTTTAGTGCTTGTGTGAATGACACTGTGCACCTTCTATATATGTTATTGTTTAAAAGATGCTTGTGATAGGCTTTGGTTCATCATGTGACTCTCTCATCACCACATGCATTTTGTGGTTATCAGTGTATTTCAAAGGTACAAAACAGATTTCAGTACTTCAATAGGTTGGTATATTAACATTATATCAGTTAATGAAATTACGGTATTTAACTGTAAATTAGTTAAATAAGTTAAGTTAAATAAGTTAAAACAGTAAAACCTAAAATGTTGTTACTGTATTTTTTACAGAAGAATTCCGGCAACCGCAGCTGCCGTTCTTTTACCGTAAATTTTACGGGGTTTTTTTGACAGTGTACTGTAAAATGTCAAAGCTTTCATTGGCTGTGCATGATACAGCAGCCACAAAAGGTTTGGACATTGCAGCATTTTAGACTTAATCATGCCTGAATGTCATAAGATGCAAATGATATCAAATCAAGTGTCATTTACTGTGAGGAAAGATGCACAAGCACACTTTTGAAATACTAAATTAATAGATGTAGTTTTGAATATGGTTCTAGTTCCAGAATAGTTATAATGTTATAACAACAAAATTAAGTTTACCTCCACTGCACACACTACCATTCAAAAGTTTAGGGTAAGCAAGATTTTTTTTAAATAAATTAATGTGTTTATTCATCAAGGACACATTAAATTGATCAAAAGTGCCAGTAAAGACATGTATAAAGTTACAATAGATTTCTATTTCAAATAAATGCTGATCTTTTGAGCTTTCTATTCATCTGTGAGTCCTGAAAAATAAAATGTATCACGGTTTCCACAAACATATTGTGCAGCACAACTGTTTTCAACATTGATAATAATCAGAAATGTTTCTTGAGCAGTAAATCAGTATATTATAATGATTTCTGAAGATCATGTGACACTGAAGACTAGAGTAATGATGCTGAAAATACAGCTGCGCATCACAGAAATCAATTACATTTGAACATATTCACATAGAAAAAAGCTACTTTAAATTACAATAATATTTCTTTTTTTTTTTTTACTGTATTTTTGATCAAATAAATGCAGCTTTGGTAAACAGAAGAGACTTCTTTTAAAACATTACTGACCTCAAACGTTTGAACGGTAGTGAATATCAAAGCACCGTTGCTTTGTTATCTGATAATCACTGTACCATAAAAGTACTATTGTATTGTTTTGAAGAGAGCAAGACCTACTTATCACTCACACACACACACACACACACACATCTCTCTGCCTCTCTGAGTGTGTACCTTTCAGAAGTCAGTTCAGTCTATAGGTGTCTGTGAGTTGTCATGAACGTCTCTGAACACGAGCAGCTGGTGCTCAGAAGCTTCTTCTGCTGATTAGCATCTCCACGGCAGATTTCAGAACGACTTAAAAATGGCTCATGATGCCGGAGACACGCGGAAGACCAGCGTGAGACGCTACGAGAGCCAGAGAGACACACACAGAGAGAGAGAGAGACACACACACAAATGTATCCAATCATCCAAATGAGAATTTGGATTTTAATATAAAACAAATCAAATATTAATTAGAAATACCAACTAAAAGAGAACTAGTTGCTCCATAAGCAATATATTTGATTTGAGGGCAGCAGCGGCTATGATCATAATAAAAACACACAAAGGATCATTTGAATTCAGAAGAGTCGTATAGTTTACATTTATTGTGCTTTTTGGGGAAGAAATAATCAGTTTTATCTAAGATTTATAGTTTTGATTAAGACACTTAATAGCATGTAAACTACCAGCATAACTGTATATCCCAGTTAGTAAGAAAACAAAGTCTGCACACATTTATTTCCAATATTGTTTGTTGTTTTGTGCATTTTGCATTTTGAATGTGAGCTCATCTACCTCTTTATACAATAAATGTCAATACATTTTATTTACATGTAACTTTCAGACTCCAATAAGTAATTTATATAAGAATGAATGAATGAACAAACGAACCATGACAGTAGTAAAGCAGGTAGTAAAAAAAAAGTTTTATATAATTGAACACATTTGTGTGGTCACTCTCCATGTGACCTCTTTTACCTATTAAAGGTGCTGTATGTAATTTTTTGACTGTATTAAAGGATAAAAAAAAAATACCACAATATGTCTGCAAATATTTAGTAAACATGCCGAGTTCACATACTTGTTTCTCCAAAAAACTACACTGCAGCCAGTTATTCTACTTTGAAAAAATGTGTTCAGTATCGGAGAGGCTGTTTTTGTCTGTGTGACTCCACCCACTGCTAGTTTATCCAATAGTATTTCGACACCTTGTGTTGCCAGATGGTGGAAAACACAGCTTATTGCAGCTATGAAAGCCAGCAAACGAACTGTGTCAGAGATCGCAGATTCTACCCATCCTAAAAATACCTCAGTATCCACCTGAAAATCTCTGTGACCAGAGGAACATTCAAATGTCGATAAATCAACTCATTCACTTATAGTGTAAGGCTTTTCACCTTGTATTTCCAATTGCTCTAGTTCCTGTTGCGTGTCTGACTTATATACTTTATATTTGCACTATAAAAAGACAAAGTCACTGTGATTAATTATATTTTGATCAAATTATTTTTTTCCCAGTTTCTTCCTAAGGAAAGAAGAAAAAGTTTGTGTGAATGATGCAGAAATAATAACCATTCTATTTGGCTATGACTTTAATTATATAAAAGATTGCCAAATAGTATCTAGTACACAAAATTAATAAAGAATTCACAAATAATTACTAAAAATTGCAAGTAACAAATAAACATGGAATGTTGAAATAGAAAGACTGAATTTGTTTTTGTAAAATGTACTCCAATAATCTTTGTTTTATTTATAACATTGAAAAATCTTGTTTATGGTTCATAATTCAGCTAAAATGAGCACATTCGGTCCCTTTGCATGTCCGTCAGATGCTCCGCTCCTGTTGTCGGTCAGAATAAGCTGTAACGCGGAGCGGCCTTTATGCCGTTAGTCAAACGTCTGTCTACGTGAGACGGGCCTTGATCACCAACACAAACGCTCACAATCCTGCTCTCCTGCCATGCCTACACATTCGCTTTCTTCCCACTCTCTTGCTTTCTTTCTCTCGCTGTTCTTCTCTTGCTCAGAGGAGCAGGAGCGCTGAGGGGGATGCTGGGAAAAGGAACTGGGCACATCTGCAGCGTGTGAGGTTCAGAGAGACGCTGCCAGTTTGGAGCGGGATCAGACACAGAGGGAGATGCTCTGGTCCGGGTTCTACCTCTTGGCCACCCTCGCTCAGATCCGCTCAGCCAAACCTCTCTCTCACACACACACACCACCTGTTAGTTCATCTGCAGTAGCTAAAAGGACACCCTGACTCCATGAAGTTCCTCTTTCTCTCTGGAGCTTCACTTTGATGTTTGGGGAGTTTTGGAGTTGCTGCTCTTGTCCGTTTAGCAGCAGGACAGCAGTCTTGACACTGAGCCCGTAAACACACACACACACACTCTGGCATGCATTCACACACCCTGGCTAATAGCAGGAGCATCAGTAATTCAGCTCAAATATTCATGCAGATGCAATCCCAAAACTTCAGCAGTAAACGGAGGTGTTTATATCAGTCGAGAGAGCTCTCATTACCATAATTACACACTCACATATTTATAAACATCTCCGCAATCTACCTTTCCTTTCACCTGCGCGCACTCCTCGAGATGCGTGTGAAGCGTCTGCTTCCTTTAGAAAGCGACAGACATGCTGGATCGAGCTGAGAGCGTCAGTGCAGGGAGATGAATGATCAGTGCTGTAAACACAGGGTTCAAGAACACCACAGAAGATCTCAAGAACACGGCTGGCTCACATATCACCTCAAAACCTCATATAAGAGAGGGAGATTTATGTATAAACGTACATGAAACCGATTGATTGATTGATTGATTGGAGACATTGTCATGACAATTAGGGACACCAACTCAAAATTACTGAAATGCAAGAAATTGTATATTATTTAAATTGTACAATATTTATGCACATTACATGCACATATTTATGTACCACATTATAATATTTGTTGTACTACCATTATGTTGATTTAATTAAATCACTGGATTTTGAAGTATGGCATTACAATAATAATAATAATAATAATAATAATAATAAGTATTAGTAGGATCATATGATCTCTTTAGGATCTTTTTGGAGTAAAATGTGACTGACATGTTTACTTGCATAATTATAATTTATATAGAAATACATACATTTAGTTTTAATGCAATTATACGGTAAATTATGAAAACAAACAAAAAACTGAGGAAAAAAATAAATAAAAGTATATACATTTTAATTTTAATTATGACTTTAATCTTATAAATGATGGTTAAACAGTATCTAGTATAATATAAAATCAAGGTATTTCCGGTTTGGTGCTGATAAAGAGAGACATGAGACTAATTGAAAGGGCTGTGAGGTACATAAAGACAGAAGAGTTGGGAAACATATACTGAACTTATATAAAATGTACAGTTTTATAGTACTGTGTAAATATGTTCAGTATATACCGTACCAAGGTATTCTTCGATGTACCTTTGAGTACCAATTAAAACCTTGAAATATGGTCATTCAGTACTATGAAATATATCAAGGTAGCATGGATTTGCCTCCTAAAATCATGACACCACCAACATACTGTATGTTTCTGTAAGGACACAAAATGAAGAACGAGAATAACTCATGAAATATCATTATCTCACCATTTTTAGTAATTCTGACCCAACAGGGAACGTGTTTGTAATGTGGGGGAGAGATTCAGAGTTGTTTGTTTCTCTAAGCTGTTAGAAATGTTGTAAATGTGTGGAAGATGATTCCAGCGGCCGTCTTTGTTTTGGGTTTATGATAATGTTTTTTCTCGTTCTCTTTGGTCTGAGAGAGTCTGCCTGACTGTGAGGGTGTCACCATTGATTTTATTTTTCTTCCTTTTAATGGGTAAATAAATTCTTCAAAGTCCGCCGTTGCCCAGAGCAAACTTCAGCGGCTTGCTTTTCAAAGTTGTTCCGCGTGTTTAGTTTTCGCGCTGCAGTTTCTTCACAGGAGGAGACGAGGAAAGACAAACCTCAGATCTGAGAGGAACGACTTTGCAAAGGTAGAAGAGAAAACTTCACATAGGTACAGACGTCCCTGTGGCCGCTTTGACTTTAATAAATCGATAGGCGCCCTGAGCTGGTAAGTACGGCTTTGTTCAACAGAGAGAGAAGCGGGGCTCTTCCTCCGAACGTTTGAGGAACAAGAGAGCATGAATTTCTAGACATCTGCACACACAGGCGGTCTGAGCACATCACAAACATACAACCACCACGGTTACAGACAGAAAAAGTCTAAAACAACAATGAAAATCAAGTGAACATGAATAATATGTTTATTTTATCTAAAGCAATATCACTATTAATAGTGTTCATTTGATTATGTCTTTATTACAAGGGGAAGGTGATGTCCAAAAACTATTATCAATATCAAGATTTCAGGTAAATATCTACAGTAACGCTGTATTTTAATGTGTCCTTGGTGCATGTTACATGCATTTACTATAGTAAAAAATGACAAGTAATTACAGATAACTAATACTAAACCTATCCCCTTAACCTATAGTAAGTTAATTACTATCACTCAGTGCTTATTTGTGTAATTAACAAGGATAAATAAAAATAATGTGAGGTTATTTACATATTTGTATATGGCAAAGTGTATATTTTTATGACCTGTAGCTAGTTGCCATATCTTTTCACCATTTTAAACTACCCATTTACATTTACTGGTCTTGCAGTGACACAAATCAACCCCTCTAGTATAATTATTGTAGTGTAATTCTTGCAGTTTAATTATTGTCGTACAATTCTTGCAGGGTAATTCTCACAGCATGGTTATTGTGGTGTAATATAGTCTGTTTTTTGTAGCATAATTATTGTTTAATTGTAGTATAATTCTTGTAGTGTTCTGTAATTATTGTAGTGTAGTGCAATTTTTGTAATTTTAGTACAGTGTAGTTATTATACTATAATTATTGTAGTGTAGACTAGCATAATTCTTTAAGAGTAATTGTAGTATAAATTGTTATTGTGTAATTGTAGTATAGTGTAGTTCTTGCTGTATAATTGTAGTACAATTCTTGTAGTGTAACTGTAGTGTAATTCCTGTAGTGCAATTGCAGTGTAATGTAGTTCTTGTAGTGTAATGTATGCAGTGTAGTAGAATAATTGTAGTGTAGAGTAGTACAATTGTTGAAGAGTAATTGTAGATAATTGTAGTATAATTGTTTTAGTGTAATTGTAGTAGTGAAGTTCTTGTAGTGTAATTCTAGCAGTGTAGAATAATTCTTGTAGTATAATTGTAGTACAATTATTGTAGTGTAACTGTAGTGTGATTTCTGTAGTGCAATTGTAGTGTAATGTAGTTCTTGTAGTGTAATGTATGCAGTGTAGTAGAATTATTGTAGTGTAATTGTAGTACAATTATTGTAGTGTAACTGTAGTACAATTATTGTAGTGTAACTGAAGAATAATTCCTGTAGTGCAATTGTAGTGTAATGTAGTTCTTGTAGTATAATTTTTGTAGGTAGTGTAATAGTATAATTATTATAGTGTAACTTTAGTATCATTCCTGTAGTTTAATTATAGAACAGTGTAGTTCTTGTTGTGCAATTCCTTCAGAGTAGAATAATTTTTGCAGTATAATTGAAGTACAATTATTATAATGTAACTGTAGTATAATTATCGTAGTGTAACTGTAGTACAATTATTGTAGTGTAACTGTAGAATAATTCCTGTAGTGCAATTGTAGTGTAATGTAGTTCTTGTAGTGTAATGTATGCAGTGTAGTAGAATTATTGTAGTGTAACTGTAGTATAATTATTGTAGTGTAACTGTAGTAGAATTATTGTAGTGTAACTGTAGTAGAATTATTGTAGTGTAAATGTAGTATAGTATAGTTTATGTAGTATAATTTTTGTAGTGTAATAGTATAATTATTATAGTGTAACTGTAGTATCATTCCTGTAGTTTAATTATAGAACAGTGTAGTCCTTGTTGTGCAATTCCTTCAGAGTAGAATCATTTTTGCAGTATAATTGAAGTACAATTATTATAATGTAACTGTAGTATAATTATTGTAGTGTAATTGTTGTATGGCCCAGTTTTTGTAACATAATTCTTGTATTGTAATTGGTGTATAATTCCTGAAGTGCAATTGCAGCATAGTGTAGTTCTTGCATAATTCTTATAATGTAAATGTAGTATAGTGTTGTTCTTGTAGTATGATTCTTGTACTGTAGTGTAACTGTTGTAGTATAACTGTAATACTTGTAGTGCAAATTGTGTACTGTAATACTGTGTAAATCTTGTAGTTTCTAAAGGAACAAAATAAGAATTAGCAAAATACTATTCAAAACAATTTTAAATGGTCTTCTCAAAAGTATTTCAGAATTTTCTGAAAGTCAGTATAACATGGAACAATACTTCACACGCTCTTCTCAAACGATAACAAGCGGTCTCTGAATAACACGCTATCAGCTCATGTCTGTTACTGCAGATGCACCTGTCTGCCCTCCAAGACGCCACGCAGATGTGTGTTAAATACACTCATGCGCCGTTATATTTAGCATCTCCTGCGTCCTCCCAGTTCAATTATGACTTTATCTCTTCCTTTCCACACTTGTGCTCTCCTCGTCTCTTCCCCTGGTGTGTGAGGGTGTGAAGAGCGTGAGAAGAGACTAGCGCTTCGGCAGGTCGGCTCCCGTACAGTCTTTTCACACCTGCTCTTCATTCTCTCCATGCATGAGTTTACAACACACACACACACACACACACATAAACACGTGCTCTCGGAGGTAGTCCTGTTCACCGCACATCTAAGAGTCCAAGTGCCTTTTAGACAGGGAAAAGGTCAGGCATTGGAGATGACAAATATTTGATTGAGTCATGTGTTATGAAACAAAACACAACCGTATTATATTACTGAATACTGCACACTATAACATTATTATCCAAGCTATCTCTGTTAGTATTCCCATTCAACATTTTTATTTTTTGGAACCAAAAAGTAGAGCTGCAAATATCTGGAAAAATAAGAGCAAACACATAAGGCAAGAACAAAACATCTACTACTGGAGAAACTTGCCCACATACTAATTGCTGAAGATAATCAGCCAAATACAATCCTCTAGACTGCATCCCAAATCACATGCCAGCCTAAAAACTATATCAGATCAGGTTAAGTGCATCCATTTAAAAGTTTGGATTCAGTAAGATTTTTTTGTTTTTGTTTTTGAAAAGTCTCTTCTGCTCAACAAAACTACATATGTGATTAAAATAAATACAGTAAACAGTAATATTCTAAATTATTATTACAATTTGAAATAGATAAGTTCTATGTGAATATCTGTTAAAATGTAATTGATTGATGTGATGCACAGCTGAATTTTCAACATCATTATTCATTTACATTTAGTCATTTAGCAGATGCTTTTATCCAAAGCGACTGACAAACGAGGAAAATAGAAGCAATCAAAACCAACAAAAGAGCAATGATATGCAAGTGCTATAACACGTCTCAGTTAGCTTAACGCAGCACACGTAGCAAGGTTATTTTTTTTTTAATTAATAAATAAAAAGAAAATGGATAGAATAGAAAAAGAATAGAAAAGCTAGTGTTAGTTTTTTTTTTTTATAAGAAAACAAGCAGTAAATGAATAGAGTCTAAAAGGGACACGTTTATTTATTTATTTTCTTTAAGAATGGAATTAGAATAGAGAGTGCTAGAGTCAGAGGGTCAAATAAAGATGGAAGAGATGTGTTTTTAGCTGATTCTTGAAGATGACTATGGACTCAGCTGCTCGGCTTGAGTTGGGCAGGTCATTCCAGCAGGAGGTAACAGTTCATTTAAAACTCAGTGAAAGTGATTTTGTGCCTCTTTGGGATGAACAAAGCAACGTTCACTTGTTCATTTACTCCAGTCTTCAGTGTCACATGATCTTCAGAAATCATTCTAATATACTGATTTACTGCTCAAGATTATTATCAATGTTGAAAACAGTTGTGCTGCCCGATATTTTTGTGGAAACTGTGATACATTTTATCTTTCAGGATTCACAGATTAATAAAAATTCAAAAGAGCAGCATTTATTTGAAATATAAATATAAATCTAAAATAATAATAATAAATATAATAAATCCTGTAACATTTTGTTCAATTCAATGTGTCAATGCTAAAAAGTAACAAAAATATCTTACTGAACCCCAAACAAAGATAAAGTTGCCCAGGCATCATATTATTATAATGAATTTAACTGCATGCTAAAGCTGACATGCAAACACAAACAGTATACAATAAAGAGATCTGTGGTATCAAGATGCAATTTTACGATGTAGATTATGTATTTGTCACATACACAATTATACAGAGTATAACCAGCAGTGAAATGTAAGTCAGGTCCGCTCCAAGGACAGTGCAATTATATAGAACACAAAACACCGAATGTACATAAATATTAAGAAAAAGAAAAGTAGAAACAAAATAAAAAGAATAAAATATAAATATAAATGTGCAGGTCAGTATGTTGTTGACTTAAATAATAATATAAGAAGGAATGTGCAAAAAAGTTGTACAGGGTATTTACATAGCAGAAATACGAGGAAGAAAAAATGATGAATAACTTATTGATATAGTGGTATTTACTATGAGATGTTATGACACCGAGTTAGAGTTTGGGAGCCTGATGGCCTGGGGGAAGAAGCTCCTCTTAAGTCTCTCAGTTTCTGCCATCAGGCTACAGAAGCACTTACCAGATGGAAGCAAAGTGAATAGACGATGTGTCGTAGTACATACTTAGAAGTGCTTTCTTCACACTGAAGATCTAGATGTGTTAGAAAGGATATAGCATTGGAGGGAACGACGGTATGATTGATAAGCTCATTCTGTTCAGACAGTAGAGACCCGTATGCTAATATCTGACCCCCGTCACACACTGTACCTCAGTCTACTGTGCTGTAAGTGCTCTGACCTCATGGAGAACGATCTCCCGCTGTGAGTCCATGTATACATCAGACCTGCTGAACATCTGAGCTATACGTCAGGAGATCTCTGGATACGTTACAAAAACAAATGACTTGGTCTATCTGGAAGACCTCACAGTTCAACATAACATGCTGAAGATGTAGGTTTTTGTAATGAGTTGAAGTCAATCATCACTAGAGCAGAGCACATCATGATCTGATCAAAAAAACAAATAACACTTGCATTTAAGGACAAACCTAATAGAATATATCAAGACAGAAAGAAATCACCTAACAACCACCTAAACACCATGGCAACCGCTTAGAAAAGTCCTAGTAACAACTCTGGCATCATGTTGCAAAGTTTCACAATTACACTTTTCAGAAAAAAGCATGAAGCAGCATAATAGATCTGAAGTACAACAACTAACTGATAGAGCAGCTTTACCTCATCACACATATGGAAATTATTTACTAAAAGAATAAGAAAAGAATCTAAAAAAAAAACAGTTACACAGAGTCATTTCCCTTTACAAGCCAGTTTAAAATGTAACAGTTCCCCCAGAATACTGAGCTAATGCTTCAGTATCAGAGCTCATTAATAAGGATGTCCTGATCCAGAGTCAGCGTGAAAGAAATTCAGGCCAGTCGACAAAAAAAAAAAAAAAAATCACTTACTGTTTTGGATTTCTGTAATGCATTCTACATTGTTATTGTATAATCTGTTCATTTTTCACCAAAATAATGCTATCTAGTTGGCTAAAAAAACAATCAGAAATGTATATTTCCCCCTCTATGCATATTTTGTCATTTAAAAAATTATTAAATGTATTTTTTAAAATTCCATTTAACATTTAAATGTATTACATTTATATAAATATTTAAATAAAACAAAGTAAAATGTATATTTTCTACTTATTATATATTTTTATTTAAATATTGTATTTACATTTCTGGCAAATATCAAAATGCATTTCTAAGTAAAAAAAAAAAAAAAAAAAAAATTTGTGGGACATGTGGAATTAACAATAACTGGCTTAATGAAAAACCAAGTCGACAAATGGTTCATGAGAACTGTGGTGCAGTGAAGCAGCTGTTGCTCACACCACTCAGGTTCAAGTCTGAATCCTGTCCTGAATCACTTTCATGTGTCACTCCACTCTCCTCTAAATCAACGGTTCTTAATCCTGGTCCTCGCGACCCCCCCGCTCTGCATATTTTGCATGTCTCTCTTGTTTAACACACCGACTGGCATTATGTTCCCTACATAGTGTTCACTGTTCTCTACTCTCTGCACACGGGAAATCGGCTGAAGTTTACTTCACTTAAGAACAGGCACAGATTTGCGCTACTCTGCAGCATCTCCACACACAGACAAAACTTACTCCAGAAGTGTGAAGGGTTATTTAACCGTAATCATGCTGTCTGCATAGATGTCATGTCTCGCGTACTCTAATACCCTTTAAATGGAACAATGGAATAATGGCAGAATATCCTGTGATGTCCACTTCGCAGGGCACTTACTGTCGCGTGGAACAAACCCCTGAAGCGGTAAGAGAAACATACAAAATGTGCAGAGCGGGGGGTCGCGAGGACCAGGATTAAGAACCGCTGCTATAAATAAAAGCTAAAGCATCCATAGATAAAACATACATAATATAACACACTGTATATACAAAAAGCAGCTCTGGTGCAGGTTATGCGTGATTTTGGCGAGCGGTGAGCAGCAGCCCACCTACAGACTCACCGCACCGACTGCACCGGAGACAGAGAGAGCGATGGATGCTGGTCTCTCCTCTGACCTGCTGAATAATGCATGGTGTTCAGTACCTGTGTGTTTGAGCATCCGGCGGGAGCCTGCAGATGGGCCGGGGGTGTACTGCCGGCTATAAGGTGAGCAGCTGTGCACATGAAAGCTGGGCTGAGAACCCTGGAGAGAGAGAGAGAAGGTAAGTGCTTCACATGCACTATACTGTTTCTTTGTGTGTGTGTGTGTGTGTGTGTGTCTATCCATTTGAGATATTTGAGCCTAAAGCGTTTTTCTCCCCATCTACCTGCATCCCTTAAACACAAACACACTCAAAACACTCCGTCCCGTTCCAAAAAATAGTGAACAGCCTACCTAGACAGCATTGTAAGGTATTTTGGGTGTGCTCTGATCACAAAGGCCTTTTAAGATACATCTTCTTTTGGCCAAATGTGAAGGAAGCATGTATTCAAATGCATTGCAACAAGAAATTAAAAATAGACTACTGAACTCAATATGTGTGTAATCCGGGTATTTGAAGTGGTTTTTAGAGTGTTGTTAGTTTAACAGCATGTTTATGGAAGACCAAACCTGCAGAAATTATAAATAAATTAAGGAATGAATAACTAACTAGCTAAATAAATGAGAAGATAAATTAAGTAATGATTAAATGACTTGTTACAATTAATTCTAATTAAATTTAGTGACATATGATCATTCTGATGTAACTGGAAGGCCAAAAATATCAGAGAGAAATAAGATGTTGATAAGGATGTTATCAGATGTTTAATCTCTAAACTAAACAACAAAACCTGACTGAATGAATCAAATGCTGCTCCGGACAAACATGTGCACTACAGAGAAAAAGTGTGGGGCGGGGGAGACTTTTTATTTTTTGAAAGAAGTCGCTTCTGCTCACCATTTATTTGATCAAAAATACAGTAAAATCTGTAATATTGTGAAATATTATTAGCATTTAAAATAACGGTTTTCTAGGTGAATATGTGTTAAAATGTAATTTATTTCTGTGATCAAAGCTGTATTTTCAGCATCATTACTCCAGTCTTCAGTGTCACATGATCTTCAGAAATCATTCTAATATACTGATTTACTGCTCAACAAACATTTCTGATTATTATCAATGTTGAAAACAGGTGAGCTGCACAATATTTTGTGAAAATCGTGATGCATTTTATTTTTCAGGATTGACAGATGAATAGAAAGTTCAAAAGAAATGCATTTATTTGAAAGATAAATATTTTGTGATGTTATAAATGTCATTCCTGGCACTTTTAATCAATTTAATGCAGCCTTGCTGAAGTATTAATTGCTTTATAGTAGTGGTCACTGTGTTTGACTATTTTCTCATGTTGTGCATCAGTCCTGGGTTTCTTTATCACACCGAATGAGAAACAGCATGTAAACATCTCTCTCTCTCACTCTCTCTGTCGGGACGGGCGGAGCGAGTGACCTGTGTAACACCTTGTCCAGGACAGATGGCAGAGAGAACGCACTCGGATCTGCCAGAACAATCTGCTGAGAGCAGGTGTGAGCTAATTGTCTCCTGCACAGGCAGAAACCAGCTCGAGCCAACGTTACCTGGGTGGAAACAAATATCTTCATTTAGTCCTGACACACACACACACACACACACACACACACACAGCCAGTGCAGTGAAGAGCGGAGATACAGCCGACCCTTTCCATCCCTCTGGAGCTCAGATCCAGAACCCAGTGAGGTGTCATGCTGTCTGCTGTCTACATAGACAGCTGCCTTCTGAGGGCGCATGCTAACTGGAATCAAAGCTGGTGAGCAGCAGCAGCAACAACCGACTCCAACAGAGTTTGCCATCAGCTTTCTGCCAAGCTAACAACTCAATATGCTAATTTAGCTTAAAAAGCACACAAACACTAGAAAGAAGTGAATTTCTATTTCTAAATTTACAATTTAAATATATATACTTGTAATTAATTTCTCACACATTGTATTATTGTGTAATTATGTTTTGTTTTTTTTGCTGTAAAGAAATTAATAATCCTGTCCTAGAATTTTGATATATTTCAGGTGGAAGTTTGGGGGGGGTTCAAGTTAAAGTTGAAGTATTAAAACTAAATTAAAGCTAAAAAGACGTTTAATATAAAAGTGTAATATAATGTATATATGAAGTATAACATAAAATGCCACAAAATAAAGCATAGAAAAAAATACAAATGAAAAAGCACAAATTAGGGAAACTAAAAATGAAAATAAAGCTAGTTCATCATATTAATAAATCTGTAACAGTATAGAAAAAATAAAATAATAAAATAACACTGATGGAATCCACTATGATTTTATGTTTAAACTGGTTACATGTAAAATAAGATGAAATTGAAAATGATCTGAGTCAACATCACACCAATAAGATGATTGGCTCCTGTAACTGAAAGGCGGGACTTCCTGTCTTTGCATTGCCTCTCGATCGTTTCTCAGAGTGCTGTGTTTGCTCTGATCTGTAGTTTTGTACAGCGTAACACAATCACTCCAGTCCTCCATTATGATTGGTGCACACACACACACACACACACACACACACACACACACACAAGGCATGATCTGATCTATCAGAAAACTCCATACAGGAGATTCAAAGAGGCCTGAACACACATCAGTTTGCTCTCCGTCCCCATCTGACACACACACACACACACACACTCACACACACACACATTCATACGGAGGTCCATTAAGGTTCCAGTGTGTTCTCTGAGGGCCGCTGTGTAAGAGAGTTTAGCCTCCTCCTCCTCGCTCTATCTCTCTGCATGAACACAGTGAGGAGACTCTGCTGCTGCGTTAACAGGCCTCACACACACATGTTTGTTTTTGTGAAAAGTGGGGACATCCCATAGGCGTAATGGTTTTTATACTGAACAAACTGTATGTGCTATTGCCCTACACCTACCCTACACCTGAACTTAGCCCTCACAGGAGACTGTGCATTTCTACTTTCCCCCCAAAAACTCACTCTGTATGATTTATAAGTGTTTTGAAAAATGGGGACATGGGGCAATGTCAAGTCATCTTCACCTTTATATACCTGTGTCATACCTGTGTCATTATACAAATTGATGTCCTCATTTGTCACAAAAACGCACACACAAACACACACACACACACACACGTCAGTCTACATACAGCATGATTACATATGAACATGAAATATGCAATATATTTTCTGAGCTGATTTTACAGGGAAATTAGCAGGAAACTGAATTCTGTGAATATCTGCAGATCCCCTATGGTTCACATCCATTGTTCTTTAAAATTAAGCTTACTATATCCCAACCAGTTCATTTTATGTTTAAAATTGTATTTAGATTTTAATTGCAGTCAGCATCAGAGGTTTTGTCTGTTTGCAATTAGAATATTTTCTTTAATGAAGAACAAAACAACATGAATGGACTAAGAATGGACTAAGAAGGACTAAAATTAAACTAAACTAAAAAATATTTTATTTTATTTACTTTATTTTTTTGTATCAGATGAGTCTCAACTACAATTTAACAGCAATAGCTAAATAATAAAGATTAATCAGATGAAATAATCTGTCTGGAAAATGCTATACTACATTTTAATTTATTATTTTATATTTGATTTTATTTTATTGTATATCTTAGTCAATATCAGAAGCTTTGACTGTTGAAAGTTAGTCAGAAAACAAGATTTTCCTTGAATAAGAACAAAACACCATAAATTAGCTTGTGATGCTCTAATCTAAATACTTAAACATAAATGTGTGTAATATGTAAATAAATAAATAACATTGAATAAATATGAAATACATCAATTATAAAATATATCTTAAATTTATTTTGTAGAAAAAAATGTCATCAAATGACAGATGAGTAAGAGCTCAAATGCAAGAATTAGATAATAAAGACTAATCATTTGAGAAAATGTCTTATTTTTTATTTGTTTTTTTATGAATTTATTTATTGTATTAATTTAAATGTTTTTATTTTATTTTATTTTATTTGCAATTAGCCAATATACAAGATGTTTTTTAATGAAGAGCAAAACATCATAAAATATGTAATATAACATGATATATGTATAATATATTTTAATTAAATGCTTTTTTTTTGCTTTTTTAATAAGATAAAATGTCAGATTCTACCTATATAACAACTAACATCTTAACTGCAGGAACTAGATAATAAAGATTAATCAGACGAGAAAATATGTCTGTAAACTACAATATTCATACATATATTAAATAAATATTCAAATCATCTAAATGATCATGACAAGATGACTGGCCTGTCGTTTTTAATTATTCGACATAATTCACATGGGCTTATTATTTGAGTTTTATCAACAACAGTTGATTGCACATGACAAGAAAGTCATGGCGGCATACAGTGTTTTCCCTGCTCTGATCTGCCAAACACACACAAATACACATCACACACATCATTCACCATAATTCCTACACACATCATTAAACAGCACATACTCTGCTGAAGGAAAGTCCTGTGTGTGACTGTGATAAATCAGGTTCAGGAGGTTTTTCTAGACCGGCTCCACGTGGTCTGCCGCTGTGTGGCGCTCTGAAAAATCTCAATGTATAAATGTTTTGCTGTACTCAGAGTTATTAAGCCATGAATCAGAGCAGTATTTTACAAGCCTGAGCCCTCGGTTTCCTGCTGTAACACACAGCAGATGTTACACACATCAGCCTGATATCTGATCAGATTAAACTCATCTGCTGGATTACTGAGACACACACCTCTGATCTCTGTGTGTGTGTGTGTGTGTGTGTGTGTGTGTGTGTGTGTGTAGCATGAGAGCTCTTTAATAACTCAATCTTTCTCCTGGACAGCAGTGAGAGACAACTGAAGAACTGCTGAAGTTCCTCAGATGTTTCTCCTAAGAAAAAGTGTCCAGTCTACTAGAGATTTACAAAAGATCGCAATAATATCCCAAAATGGGCTTTAATATAAGAAAATATCTGCAATCAAAACTCAGATATCTAAATATGAATTTAAAATAACTCAAACAAATAAATGTATAAATTCAATTACATAAAAAAACAAATTAATAATAAAATAAAATTAGATTTTTTTGTCTAAAAAGTACTAAATTACTAAAATTACTTCCAATAAAATCGAAATTTAATATTTTTATTAATAATAAATAAATAAATAGGTAAATGTAAATACTAATAAATACAAAAATATGTATAAATATATAACACTAATACAAATGTAAGAAAAAAATGCATGATAACTATGGACTCAAGCATCTGACTTGAACTTTATGTTTAAATAAAACACACCTGAGACGCGAATGAAGTCACACGAGGCTTTAGAAGAAGAGCAGAGTGTTTGAGAACGATGGATCTCATCTCTACACAGTGTGTAAATTATTTATATGGCGCTAATGCCATCGGATCCTGCGCTCGGATGAAACAGGAACATCATGCCAGAGACACACCAACACCACAATCAGTCCTGATGACCCACAACCCTGACATCTAAAGAAACAGATGAAAGAAGTGCATTTATACTTTTTTTTCATCTCATACGTTTCATCTTCTATAGGGAAATAAGTCACGAGATATTAAAACCAGTTGTGCTACTTGAAATAAAATTAATGTTATGTACATGTATTTTTTTATATAAATTTATATTAAAAATATATTTTTTCTATTTTTATCAATTTTTTAAAGGCAACATTTCTCATGTCCATTTAGTTTAACTTGATGTATTAAAATAAAATAAAACATTTTATTAAAAAAAAAAAAAAAAGTTACTGATAAAAATGTTACTGTTAAAAAAACTAAACTGTTACTGAAGAGAAGGTTCATCCAAAATTGTAAAATACATAAATAATTAAAAATAAAATTAATGATTTATTCACCCTCCAGGAAAACGGTCAGTCATGGTCACCGTTCACTTCGGCCCTTAGGAACACAGCAGCTTGAACATTCAGCATTAATATCTCCCTTTCAAGAAAATGCTCCATTCAAGAAAATAAAGTCATATTAAAACACACAAGGGCGAATAAATGCTTTTATTTTTCAAAATGTTTATATCTGGGTGAACAATAAACATCAATATAGTAAATACTTCTATTTGTACGCAGCATTAATGAGAGCAGGACTTCCAGAGATGTCAGAGCATCAGTCCAGCTCTCATTACTGCAGTCGCCCTATAGGCCCGGAAAACAACTCAACACACACTAATAATGCTCACATCTGTGTGGACAAATTATCTGTTCGAGCCTGTACACACCCTCACACACACACACACACACACACACACACACACACACACACACACACACACACACACTCACCCTCACACACACACACACACACACACACACTCACCCTCACACACACACACACACACACACACACACACACACACACACACACACACACACACACACACACACTCACCCTCACACACACACACACTTAATCGAGGCCCAGAAACGGCCAGCTAATCAGCTCATGCACTATTTATGATCCTAAACAAGGAGGGCGACAGAGAGAGAGACGCCACGAATAAAACAACACGTCAATCACAGATCCGCTCATACAGCGGCCACGTTTCTGTTTGCTCACCATGTACAAAGAAACATCTCACACACACAAACACACACACACGCCAGAACTCAGAGTCTTTAGCTGCTTCTTTTTGGGGTTTGAACGCAAATCAAAGAGAATTCCAGAGTTGCAGAAAAGGAGTGTAAAGCATACAGTTAGAGTAAAATAAACAGCCTGACAGCGGGAGCCCATGTGTGTGTGTGTGTGTGTGTTTAACAGCGAAACGTGATGCACAGAAGGTGCAAACCAGCAGAAGGTAAAAGTGAGCCGACGTAGTTTCTTTTGAAAGTTCACGCATTCGTAAGTGCAGAATTCCCTCGGCCTGCCGGAGTCTTTCATTACTAGAGTTTATTCTGCTTAATTACCCTGATTGGTGCGCTCAGATATCACTGTGAAAGCACATACATTAATGAGCTCGTCGTTAGCACATGTGAAAGTCCATATGTCTTACGACACATTTAGTCGGAGTGCAGCAGGTAGAAGAAACGCGGCTGAATTTTTCAGCGGTCTCGCAGGAAAACATTCAAAGCCAAGGACAGAAGTTCAGAAAACGCCGGCCTGATTAGTTTCTGTGGGCCTGGAAAACAACTTCTAACGAGCTCTCTGTTCTCCACCGTCAGCTGAAGAAGAGAAGAGGAGAGAAGAGAAGAGGAGAGGAGACGAGACGAGACGAGAGGAGAGAAATGTTTGAGTTCATATTGAGATCTCTGTTGCTTCACTATACACATTATTTATCAGGATTATAATAGGTAACTAAAATTAAAACTGAAACTAAAATAAAAACCATCAAAAAAAAGTAGTTACTTGAAATTAAATAAATATTAGCTTAAAATAAAATGTAGCCTATATAAATTCATTTTGGCTTGTTGCAAAGGCAACATTTCTCAAAATGTATATTCTATATAGACACAAATCTATATAGACAATTAGACTTATAAACAAACAACTAAAAGACAAAACAATTACTAAAATTTAAATAAAAAATCAAATGAAAACAAAAATTCAAACTGATTCAAAATATTAGCACAACTATATTTGTATCTTAATGACACTAAAACAACATTTATGTTTGATAATGTTTGTTAATTCTAGGTATTATAAACTAAAATGAAAATGACTTCAGGTTTTTTTGGCAAAATGTTCATGTTATTCTAGTACTCAAAGTAATGTGTGATCACAAATGATCAGAATAAAGCATCTGTATGCGTATCTAAACCTGATCAAACCTGAAAGTAGAGCATCGTTCAGAAAAAAAGGTACAACACTTTTCAGTGAGGCGGTACCTTTTCAAAAGGTACAAATATCATGCACACTTTAGGTATTAATAAGTACATTCAAGGTACTAATATTCACTCTTTAGTGGTAAATAAAACACAAAGGTGTACCTTGGGCTGGACAATAATTCAATATCAATATGTATTGCAATAAAAAAATGTCCAATAACGGTGATATGATTTTTAAACACATTTTCGATATACATTACCAGTGTTTCTCATACATTGATATATTCATGGCGTTTGACTTTGTTGAGTAAACATGAGCACTGCACGTTTCAAAATCAAAATGCGGCGCGAGGGATTTATATGAATGTATCTCTGAAGGGAACAACCATCTTCATAATAGTTTTGATGGCATTTTAATTTGATCTGATGAATCTATCTATCTATCTATCTATCTATCTATCTATCTATCTATCTATCTATCTATCTATCTATCATCTATCTATCTATCTATCTATCTATCATCTATCTATCATCTATCATCTATCTATCTATCTATCTATCTATCTATCTATCTATCTATCTATCTGTCTATCTGTCTATCTGTCTGTCTGTCTGTCTGTCTCTCTGTCTGTCTGTCTGTCTGTCTGTCTCTCTATCTGTCTGTCTGTCTGTCTGTCTGTCTGTCTATCTGTCTGTCTGTCTGTCTGTCTGTCTATCTGTCTGTCTGTCTATCTGTCTGTCTGTCTGTCTGTCTCTCTGTCTGTCTGTCTGTCTGTCTGTCTGTCTCTCTATCTGTCTGTCTGTCTGTCTGTCTGTCTGTCTGTCTGTCTGTCTATCTGTCTGTCTGTCTGTCTGTCTGTCTGTCTGTCTGTCTGTCTGTCTGTCTGTCTGTCTGTCTGTCTATCTGTCTGTCTGTCTATCTGTCTGTCTGTCTGTCTGTCTATCTGTCTGTCTGTCTATCTGTCTGTCTGTCTGTCTGTCTGTCTGTCTGTCTGTCTGTCTGTCTGTCTGTCTGTCTGTCTGTCTATCTGTCTGTCTGTCTGTCTGTCTGTCTCTCTGTCTGTCTGTCTGTCTGTCTGTCTGTCTGTCTGTCTCTCTATCTATCTGTCTGTCTGTCTGTCTGTCTGTCTATCCATCTTTTTGTAACTGTATTCATGCAAATTTATTGAATCATGTTTTAAAGTCTTGTGTCACAGAAAATTATTTTTTTTCCCTGCCCCATTTCTCTGTTTGCCTTGTAAATACAGATCCTAATTTAAATACTAATATTATGTCTGTGCATATAATTAATATTAATGAACACACCACAGACCCTGATCAGTGTTCTCTCTCTTACTCTGTCATGAAATGAGATGTTATGTATAATGTGTTGCAGATGTTTATATTCATCTGGCATAATAAACAAAATAGCTGGATATTTTTCTATAATTTAGGCGTTTAGCGAGGAGAAAGCGCTGCGGTTTTGTGCCTGAAACAGACCCTGAAACTTGGCCAATTGTCTTTCAGTGCAATTTGATTCATTTGACACAAATGTTTATATCTGGCTTTTCATGTCCAGACTCGGTCTGGGCGTTTTTGTGAGTTATAATTGTTCTTCAGAGGTTAGGTTAACGTCGTAATTAAGACCAATTTGACTCCTACAATAAACAGAAAGCTGAAATGGAGCAGCGAGACGTGTGACAGGACCGTGAAGCGCTGAACTTCAGTGAATAAACCGGACTATCAACTCACAGCATACTGAAAGTTAATTAACAATTTGTTAATTGAATACGGGGACTATAATTGTTGCATTACTAGCATAAACATCATTTTCTTCAAATATTATTAAAGCGTTTTTGTTGCACCTATTAGAGATTCTTGTCTGTGAGTTAATTTCATTATGCTAATGAGCTCTCTTCCTCTCAGAACCGTCGCTTTGATCCGTGTTAATTGTCATGATCTTCAAAGACAAAGTCACCACTTACTTTAAATGAATTTTACATTTTTTTAAGGAACCTTATGGAAATGAGGAAGAAGTAATTAAATTTTTATGACGCGTCTCGGTATTTTTAACGGGCGAGTGTACGGTACAGAGGTTTCGTTTCAACATTTAACAGGGGAAAACTGAGAAACGAGAAAGAGCCGAGCGCAAAAAAACGGTCAGATGCTAAAGATTAAAGCGGCTGCGAATCCAAGACTTAATTTGTACTGATAAACTTTAGTCTTGAATATGCTCTTTTGTGTTCGCAGCGTGAAATCGTCACGTCAGAGCTGGAGAAAAGAAACTTTCCCTTCTTTTCTCTCGCTCACCTTCTGAACTGTTTCAGATTCTCCATATCCTGCAAAACAGCGATTCGCATCCAGAAGACATCAAACCAAACACCTCGCCATCATTTCCAAAGAACGCTCTTACAAATAAAGGCTCCAGTTAGAACTCGAAGGCTCTGAAACCATGAGAGAATGTCTGAAGTTTCACAAAGAAGGTTTTATTCTTTAGTTCTTTGTACCGGCGCATTAATGAATCCAGAAAGCAGCTGACTGATCTCAAGAAGCTCTAATGGAGGGGAGGTAAAGGAGGTAGAACTACATCATAAAACACTAAAAAATCACGTATAAGTGACTCGAAACAAACACTGCGTGTGTAAATGACTCCTCCTGTAGTAACACTGTCCTGAAACGGATGGCTGGATTGAACAGTTAACTTAACCACTTGGAAAACAAAACTGTGTTTCATTTCTGATTATAAACAAACAGTAATTATGTACTAAAACTGCTGAATTAAAGATGCACCTTCATGTGTGCAACCTTCACCACACCTGCTGCATTTAAAAAGCTTCTCTAATGATCCAAAATAAAGCTGTCTGTTAATAATAGCAAGAATAAACACATTTACAGATGCAAAAAATATGGAAAAACATCATGAGAAAACACCATAAAAATGCTTTTTGTAAGTAAAACAAAGATTAATGGAGTATGTTTTAGAAGAAAATATTGTTTCATACTTTCTAGATTTCACATTTAATTCTGTTACTTGCTGTTTATTTGTTGTTTGTGAAATTTACTAACAATTTTTTACTAAAAAAAGTTTTGCAGTGAATGATCTTAACTTGAAAATGCTACAGTAACAACTTGACAGTTGGTTAACGTTACGTTCCCATACTATATGACACAATTTTACAGTAAAATACTGTTATATTGACGGTTTTGGGAAGTGAAAACGAGTGAAAAACCTGTTTTTTTGTTTTAGTTTTTTAACCATACAATACACAGATTGATTGATTGATTCATTGTATTTTATTATATTTCATTTTTATTTTTGCACTGTGGTTTTAATAAGCAACAATTTTTGGCCATTAAAAACATAAAAAAATAAAAATAAATAAAACAATCAGTGGAGACATTCCATTTCAGGAGCCACACCATGTGCCTTTGCTACACAGACACATTTTTCATCTCCAAATAACTATAAAAACACATCCAGAATGTTTCTGAGGTTCACTACTGAACTTGAGGTGACAGAACCTGAAGAAGCCGAGAGTCATCAGGCTTATATGAGGACTGATAAACAGGACCAGCTGAAGCTTCAGATGTCTAAGAGAGTGATTCTTACAGTGTGTGTTGTCTTGTTTAGCTTTCACACTAATCACAACTCATTTAAACATCAACTGATTAGTTTCTGACTAATACAATTTAGAACTAGCACACAAAATATGAACACATGAATATGAGCTCTGCAACAGCCGGTTATCTGTCTTTAATCAGTGTGTGTGTGTGTGTGTGTGATAACACAGGTGTGGTGGGTCGGATGGATTACTGTTAAACCCACACAAAGCTTCTTACATGCTGGATCAACCTCTTCATTCAAGTGCCTCAGACACTGAACAGATGTGTGCAGGTAGAGCATGTGTGTGTGTGTGTGTGTGTGTGTGTGTGGTGGGCTAAAGTGTCATTAACCTGGAGATAGGTGGGTCACTGAAGGTCCACTCAGGAAACACAGCAGGTGGTTTGATTTATTTATTTATTTGCGGTGTTCAGAGCTTGATGAGGAGCGTTAGTTCATCCTGCAGCTAAACGCAGAAACGCTGCAGATGTGTGTGGATTACCCACATCACTGGATTCACTGTGTATCAGAGCTAAACATATACAAACTACATGTCTGTGCTTCTCATGTACATCTGAATTATAGAGATTAACCAGTGGATTCAGAATTAGATTGGAATCACATTTGAATCCTTAATTCAATCAAATACAATTTTAAACTGGATGCATATTTCAGATTTTGATTCTGATGCTTATTCAAGTTCTGATGTGTATTCCAGTCATGCTTCTAATTTGAATTTGGATTCACATTCTGATTTTGATTCTAATTTTAATGCGTAATCTTATGAATGTTTCAGATATTAAGATTCCCTAATTTGGATTCCGATTCTCATTCTAATTCTGATTTGGAATCTGATGCATATTTTATTTATGTTCCTAATTTTGATTCAGACTTATATTTGGATTCAGATTTTGATTCTGAATCTTATTTAAATTTGGATGCATATTCCGGTTTTGTTTCATTTAGATTAGCATTCTGATTTTAATACTTAATCTAATTTATTAAGTTTCAGATTTTGATGTAGATTCTGAGTTTGGCTGGAAATGGTTGAGTGAATAATTCAATGAAATTTAATTCAGTTTAACAGGAACAAGATGCTGAAATACAGAGCATGGTACAGTTGCCTGTAATGTACACACACCATCATCACTCAAGTGTGTATTTTAATATTTCATTTGATTTATATAGTTTCATATCTTAATAAAATTCTAAATGCATGTGTTTTATGTGATGGAGCAAGAAAAAAGTTAGATTTGTCATAAGAAATGGATGTGAACATGTTCAACTCCACTTCAGTCAACAAAAACATTCTGTAAAGCAAGCATCCATGTGTTTTAAGATAGCAGTCATGTTTATTTTGTCATAACTACATCCTTCTACATTCAAAATAACAAATAACTCACACTAAAATTCACACAAACAAAAATTAGTTTTTGCCTAAAACAGCCTAAAACAGTCTATGGTTTTTAAGGTGTGAGCTGGTTTTGCTGGCTTACAAAATAGCACAGACCAGACTGAGCAACTTAAGGCTGGTTTGAGCTGCCTGATATCAGTCATGCTAGAGTAGAAGAGCTCTCCGTCCCTCAGAGAAAACACCTCACACGCTATTTTCATACTGTCACAATCTCCCTCTGTCCTTAAGTCACTCTCACAGGAATATATGTGCATGCTGTACATGAAGCCCAGATAAATAAATAAAAAGCTACAAGAACCTCCTAGATAATTGAAATAGAGAGAGAGAGAGAGAGAGAGAGAGGCGGTGAGTGTGGAGGTGGCAGGTATGATTAAAACCGCTGTGATTTATGGGAAGGTGGACCGGAGTCGTCAGGCTTCACGCTCTGATGCCCCGCACACATAAACTCATCTCAGCACAACACACACACACACACACACACACACACACTCCTCTTCTGTCCCTCCCAGTCATTTTCAGATATTTAAACTGAACACTTCTAGATTCAGACCTCAGCATAATGAAACACAATCTAACAATATGTGGCATCCCACAATGCACCTCTCTCTCTCTCTATCTTATGCACACACAGACAAACGGTCATGTTTTATAACTGTGTCAGTCTGTAAAATAAATAAATACATAGAAATTATCACAGAGCTCAAGCAAAAAAAGGCCACCAAGGGTGATAAAATACCCCTGAAATAAAAAAAAAGTTTTATTTTATATGTTCTAGATCTTAAAATTAATTCTACTATAGACCTAGTTGTATTCATCACATAAAATACACTGGAAAATAATAATACATTAACTATGCAAAAGTTAATTCTGATTAAATGGCATAAGTGACAGTTCATAAGATAGAGAATCATCAGAGAATGTACTTTATTGAACTGATTTAATTGAAGTAATTGACATATATGAAATCATTTATATGATATAAAATATATAGTGTAATAATATAACATATTAATATATAACATTTTAACAAATCTAAGGACATAAAATGTTTCTAAATACAAAAGTTATTCTCCGACACTGGTAAACTCCTAAAAATAAAATACTGAAGTATTATTTTTCTGTTTATAAAGCAACCTTGCAAAAGGTTAAAGGCAAGTACTGTCCTCTAAACTAACATTTAAAGAATTAATAACCAGCTTGAGTACGAATAAACTGTGAATTGAATTGGAGGAACGAGCAGGAGGAGTTTGAGCTGATGCTCTTCACTGACAGTGAGCTTCATTTATATTGGGAGACTCAAACAGAGGCAGAAATAAACTGATAAATCTCCTGATTCACTTACAGCATCAATTGATTTCCTTTAAAATTGCATTTTTAGGGGGAAAAAATGTAATGCCGCTCAAATAAAGTTAAAGCAGAGAGGAAGAGCCTGAACTAATGACAGATAAACGGATAAAAACAAAGTCAGAGGAAAAGGGGACATTTATCTGAGAGATCATTTCCATCACCAAACAGGTTCTGACGTCCCGCACAACAGGGTCCTTCTGGGCCTAAAATACTTTTGTACGTCGCCCTGATGTCACCCACTGATTTATTTGAGAAGCCAGTTTCCCAGCGGCTTCAGAACAGGATTGACCGAGCTGGAAGACTGGGATTGTGCTTCATTTTTCTTTTAATAAAATTCAATTATAATGCTTTCACTGTCTATGTATTTTTTATGCTTTAAGCATTTTCTGACAGAATGCAGAATTTGCCTTTGTCTTGTTATTTTTCCCCCCACCTATAATGGTATGACATCATATAAAAAAAAAAAAAAACATTTGTTCAGGAAAATATAGTATATTTTAAAATAAAATAACATTTGTTTTATCCATTGTTTTATTATTTAATAATATTGTAATCTATTATTATTATTACTATTATATTTAAATATATGCCACACATATTAATAATATTTATAATTGATAATTATAATCAATTATTAAATTATAGATAGATAGATATATAGATATAGATAGATAGATAGATAGATAGATAGATAGATAGATAGATAGATAGATAGATAGATAGATAGATAGATAGATAGATAGTAAAAACACATTTATTAATATTATTATTATTATTAAATATGTCATCATACATATTCACTGTTAATTTATTTAAGTAATGTTATATGTATTATTATTATTATTATTATTAATTTCTTAAATATTCAGGCACATATAACATTATTTTCTGAGTGTGTTTGTGTGATTGTATGCACATTATATGGCCCTGTAATAGCCCCTAATTTTTTATAATTTACTGTAACTGATAGTGTAAGCAGAAGTGAAGAAGATCATTATATTGCACCTGGACAAAGCGAGCCGGGCGGCTGTGATTGTGTGTGAGATCTGCTCAGGTGAACTTCTCAGAGGCTCAGGTGGTTCATCTGAACCTGAGAGAGAGATATGCTGCATTTCAGCAGAGAAATGACACTCGGCACAGAGATAATTAAATTTCCACTCATCCCAGCCACCTTTCCAGCCTTTATGGAGATTAATTACGTTCACCGTACACATACACACACACTGGAATTCTTTCACACACACACACACACACACACACACACACACACACACACTCACACACACACGCACATGGTGATAGCAGCCATTACACTTGACTGGCTCCATGACCACAAACACAAAGAGGCTCAGCTCTCTGATTCTTATCACACATGTTACTTATTCATTAATTTCAGGAGTTTATCAAGCATAAAGCTCACTGTGAGACTAACAGCACCAGGCCAGAGATAAGAGACATTGTACCTTCAGGTGATATTTAGACACAGACCGCAGCTTCATCGCATGTATTGGGGAATATTAATAGCCTCGCACACCATCCACCAGAAATAAAGCTAAACCTCCAGCAGACGTGCGGTGTAATACAGTTCAGAGCTGCTGCTTTGGTTTACTGCACTGTCACAAAAACATAAAAACACTCTCACTGACTTTATCCACCACGGGTTAAACAGACTAGTCAATGCTTTTGGCCTGTTTTACCCAAGGAGGTATAATACCCGGAGAAAGCTAGTCTTTTAGCAATCAAAAATCTCCTCAAAAAACAATTCATAAGCCATGACTTATTAAATAAACTTGTGCTCTCAAAAACTAAAATTACTGATGAAAACATCTACAATAATGTAATGAAATAGACAAATATAGATGTTTTTAACCACCAGAAAGGTATAGTTAACTGTTGAAACTAACCAGCCAAACAGTGTGTTTTCTATATTTCTGCTGAACACAAATAAAGATATTATGAAGAATGTTGGTAACAAAACAGCTGACAGTAGACAATGACTTTCATAACATGGAAAAACAAATATTATAGCATCAGCTGTTTGGTTACCCTCATTCTCCAAAATATCTCCTTTTGTGTCCAGCAGCAGAAAGTAAGTCATACAGTTGTGGAACAACATGAGGGAGAGTAGGAAATTATGACAATTTTAATTTTTGGGTGAACTAAAAGTTAACAGTCCATGCAACCAAACCTTTAAAGATCCAAAAAGGTCATAAAACGAATCCATATCAATCCAGTGGTTTTATCCAAGCTTTGGATATGACCACTTTATATGATGATTTAAATATTTGACTTTTTTGATAAAAGCGCATAGAGAAAACATTAAAACTCAAATGGTCATATGTCATGCATACATTTGAGGGTTTACCATATGTGTGTGTGTGTGTGTTGATAATTGTTTATATGTGAATAAAAGCCTAAATTAAATCTGTTCATCATATAAAAACAATAATATCTCTTCACAGGACTTGGATTACACCACTTGACTGATATGGATTAGTTTGCAGATCTTCAAAGTTTTGATTTCCTGGACTTTCAGTGGAGGGACAGAAACTTCAGGTTTCATTAGATATATCTTGTTTGTTTGTTTGTTTCAATGTGTTTTCAATTACTTAAGTGTTGGCCAGATGCTAATACAAATATAATTAGTTATTATACAACTCAATCAAATTCGATATCAAATTCATATTCTATCAAATATAGCCTACAACAACAAATGGGTTAAACTGTTGACATCATTTCAACAATTTTCACTCAGAAATTGCTAGTAAATTGAGAATTTTGTTTTGCAAAGAAATGACAAGTAACACATTGAATTCAACATGACATTTCAAAGTAGAAATATTATTTTCTTGTAAAACATACTCCAGTAATCTTTCTTTTTTTGGTTGTTTGTTTTAAATAAATAAATAAGTGCACAAATGGCAGCCATTGACTTCCATTGTATTATTTTTTTCATACTATGGAAGTCAATGGCTACCAGCAACTATTTGGTTCCCAACATTCTTCAAAATATATTTTGTGTTCAACTGAAGAAAGCAACTGATATAGGTTTGGAACAACTTGAAGACGAAAATGGGGTGAACTATCACTTTAAACATTAAAATAATTTAATAGTATTTTCTTGCAAAACATATTCCAATAATCCTTGTTTTATCTACAAATAAAATTTTTCATTGCACAAATTAAACATTGATGGATTCTCCTTTAAGAAAAAAAAACATGTTTGACAATCAAAAAAAAAAAAAAAAGAAAAAAAACTTTGCAGCATGGGGGAAAAAAGGTTGTATTTACTTCTTGCAGCCAAAGAACTGTACCAAATCTTGGCCTTACATTTCCAAACATCTCAGAAAGAAACTAGATACTACTATTTGATGAGGATGAGGTTTACCCCAAAAAAATCTCCTGTAAACACATGAACCAATCCAACACACTTTTTGGACTGTCATTACTATTCTCAATGCTTTTAAACCAGAATGCTCTCCTATCACTCACACATACAGCACAACAAGAGGCATTCAGAGCACTTGTGCTTCGCGTTGTACGACAGCTGGATCTTTCATCTGCAGCAGAAAGTCTACGGACTGAAGGTACAACATCACACGAGCACAAAAGAAACAAGCTCTGCTTCTACAAAAGCCGCTCTGGCAGCCCACAGGAGAGACAGAGGAGAGCAGAAAGGTAGCAATCAATATTGAAACACAGAAATTAAGCATTTAAATCACTAATTAGGGAGTAGACTGCTCTTCACACCTGTACGGCGTTAAGCTTGCCAGCATCACACATCTGTCTGCGCGCACCTGCCAAACACCTGCCTCCAGCTCAATGCTGCCTGATTACAGCGCTCTCGCTCATTACTGCCTCCGCATGCACAAACGCTGATCCCAGAGCAGCTGTCTGCAGAAAGAGGGAGCTGTTCACGTGCATGCACTGATTCCGGAGCAGCGGATTCACATGGATGCCTCCTTTATGCCCCGGTTCCTGCTCTTCACTCGTACAGGCCGGGGCAGACGGATTATGTCCCGGATCACAGCTCGCTCGCTCTCTCTCTCTCGCACTTCCACCAAATTCCTCCCTGTGCGATTTGCATATGTAATTCCGGAAGCTGAAGGGGTGATAGGGGAACGTGTCTTTCTTTTCTTCACCTCTCCACGTCTTTTTTTATCCCTCTCTCCCACCTGTCACCATAAAACCTCTTTCTTCGCTCTGTTCTGCTGCCGGAGCTCGACACTTTACATTATGTTCAGGCGATGGAAGAAAATGCAGCTCTTCAGCGAACGTGCGATTGAAGTGAATCTGAACGGGAAACTTGGATGACTGCATTCGGCGTGACGGCCAACAACATTGTAGTCTAGAAAACTAAACATTCGTCAATCTACGCGTCTGTAATCTAGAATAATTACCGTTTATTGAGCAGCACTCTTCAGTTCAATAGCGCTTTCACAATGAACACGGTTTCAAAGCATCAACCAACACTTCTGCTCTAGAAAATGAACTATAGAACGTCATTCATCAACATTTCTACTCTAAAATGCAAACCCATTCATTAACTGTGATCTAGAACACTTGCCATCCATCAGCTAACACCAATTCACTATAGAATACTAAATATTCACCATCTATAACACATTCTATATCAATCATAGTTACTTTAATTTATAGTTTAATCTAGTGAAACTTCTAGTTTAACTAAAACGTTAAAAATAGCCACTGCTCCAGAAATGCCCACTACTACTACTGCTTGCATTCTAGAAAACTAATCATTCATGCGTACTCTTGAGCACAATTCGTCAGTTACACCCTTGGTGTTCTAAAACACTAGGACGCGGCTTCGTCCATCTCTTCGGTTCCCGGCGCTTCTGGGGGATTCGACGGCCCGGCATCCTGGCCCGTCAGCCGTCTCACGGGTGCGGCAGTCCTGCTCGACGCTCCCTTCCTGGACCCACGAGGACACCAGCGTGCATGCACGGGGGAGAGACCGGTCTCCCGAGGAGAGGCGCGTTCGGCATTTAACGGCGGCGGTGATGAGGCTCTATTCACGTCAGGTGCGCCTCATCACACGCCGCCAGCCCTGGCTGTTTCAGCGCCCCTCCTCTCTCACACACCCACTCCCGTCGGGAGCCTGGTGAAGGGCGGCGAATACGGGACGGGGTGGTGATGATGGACAGGGGGGAGGCAGCCGACTCGTCACATCCCCCCCCCCAAGCGACATCCCCGTCCGAGGGTCGCCGCCCACGCAGGAGTGCTACCTTCCTCAACCAGGCTCCAGCGGTCGGAGTGGGCGGGGCAGGGATTCCTCTCCGGGCAACGCTCCCTCTCGCACCGCGCCGGAGCCGGGACAGAGAAAGCGGGTTTTAGTTGACAGCCTCAACCAACCACGGGGTAATGATGACAAATAAACAGAATGTCACTTACCCCATTGGTGGCTGGGAGGCTGTCCCCGTCCTTCCTCCGTCCCCGTACGGGCTCTACGGCTTCTTGCGAGCGAGAGGGGATGACGTCATCAGATGTTGCCCAACTGTGCTGTCTAGGCTCCGCCTGCCCGCATTCTCCACCACTGTGGCGGGAGGAGCCAACGACAGACACAGTGGGCGTGGCGTCAAGCCTCAGAGAGGTTTTTATTAAACAATATTTAAAATAAAGTGTCCAAAGGGGAAAAAGTGTCCAAAATAAACAGGGATCTGGTGTCCTCGTCGTGCTGCGGGGCTGTGTAGGAGGGCAGTGTTCAGGAGGGAAGGGTCCAGTGGCCCGGTGGCCGCACGCGCTCCCCTCTCGGGGCCGGGAGCGAGTGGCGGCGGCGTCTCTTGCGCGGCTTCGTCCATCTCTTCGGTTCCCGGCGCTTCTGGGGGATTCGACGGCCCGGCATCCTGGCCCGTCAGCCGTCTCACGGGTGCGGCAGTCCTGCTCGACGCTCCCTTCCTGGACCCACGAGTACACCAGCGTGCATGCACGGGGGAGAGACCGGTCTCCCGAGGAGAGGCGCGTTCGGCATTTAACGGCGGCGGTGATGAGGCTCTATTCACGTCAGGTGCGCCTCATCACACGCCGCCAGCCCTGGCTGTTTCAGCGCCCCTCCTCTCTCACACACCCACTCCCGTCGGGAGCCTGGTGAAGGGCGGCGAATACGGGACGGGGTGGTGATGATGGACAGGGGGGAGGCAGCCGACTCGTCACAATATATATATATATATATATATATATATATATATATATATATATATATAATTTTGTTGTGAGGCCAGTGAAAATGTTAAAGGGTTAGTTCACCCCAAAATGAAAATCCTGAAATTCCGAAGATAAACGAAGGTCTTACGGGTTTGGAACAACATGAGGGTGAGTAATTAATGACATAATTTTCATTTTGGGGTGAACTAACCCTTTAACTATAGTCTAGCTAAAAAAAAAGCCTTATTGTTGATCCCTGCCTTCCGTGCTCTAGAATGGCATTCATTAACCAACACCTTTGCAGTCCACAGTTCATCAGTCAACTTCACTGTGATACAGAAACAGTCCATCATTCAACGCTGATATACTCTAGAACATGAATCAGTAGCACCTGTACGCTTAAGAACACTAACAACTCATCAAGCAAAGACAGTGCACTCTAGAACACATTTCATTATTCCCAGTTGTCTAGAACAACACCACAGATGCTCTAGAACATCCTAAACCTCTGAATCTAAAACACCATTCAGGATTAATTTTACTGTAGCTTGATACAAACACAACGATGAGCCAGAACCATTTGTCCAAAACCTGGACAGTGTGTGTGTGTGTGTGTGTGTGTGTGAGAGCGAGAGAGAGAGAGAGAGAGAGAGAGAGAGGCCTATAAAAAGAGAGGTTGAGACATGTACGGGAGGCTTAGAGGAAGTCACCCTCCTCCTCCCACAATCTAATAGGATCATTCTCATTCTGCTGGAGCTGTTCAGCAGTTACCGGATCACCATCTGTGTGTGTGTAAACCTGAGTCATTCGAGAGCTCCGCTCGGCAAGGTACAGCAGCTCCTCTAATGACTCTTAATCTTTTCTTTAATTAAATCGTGCAGCCAACCTGAAAAATCTATCTTAATGCAAATGAGCAGGGCCCTTTTTGGCATTTGCTCACCGTAATGCACTAATAAGGTTAATTTAATAAAAATCTGTTCCAGTTTTTACAGATAATTGTATGTTTTCTTGATCTATTTTGCGTTTGTTTGCGGCTTTGAGGTGATCTGTGTGATCCCCGTGATGCACTGCTGCCGATATTTCAGGCGGAGGCCTTTTTAAACAGTTTTCATTACAGAGGAAAAAACGCAGGTCTCTGTGGAGCTCGTTTGCGCGGCCGGAGCGCTGTAACCTGTGGAAACAGATCTGAGACCTTCGCTGTCTGCCCTGCTCATTACGGACCACTTTCCCCACAGCGCCACAACATTACACCTTATATAAATATGACAAATGCTTTGTTTATTTCATATCATTTTCATGAATAATTTAATGTTATCTTGGCTAAGGTGTGAACTAATATGAAAGCCCTGAATTATTAATTTAATACGCGTCTTAGCAGGTGATGTCTAATCTGTACAGCAAACAAGCACTTCCCCGTGAATACCCAGCATGCACGGCAGGTCGTTGCTCATCTAACGGCTGGCCTGGAGCTTTATAATGAGTCTTATAGTAGAACAGGTTCTTATATTGATCTAAAAAAAATGAGATGAATCCTTGGCTGGTTAGCATGGGTCATTGACATTAGCATTGCGTTCTTGGCTTAATGTAAACACATGCCACATGCAGCTAGAAGACTTTCGGTGATGTTGGGAAGAAATTGCATTTTCACGGAAAGAGAGGAATATTTCGAAAGAAACCCATGCGTTATCTGATTGGCTGTTTCAGTGCTAATTAAATTCTGGTTGCCGTCTCATCAAAGTCTCACTGTAGAGTTCAACTTTCTCACTGCAAGATTTAATGCCAAAATAAGGCCCAGAAAACGCCCATCATGTCCTGATTCAGAGCGTTTCTGGGAAGTGGTGAGATCATAACTCGAGCCGGTGGGCTTGTCAGGTGGAAATGTGTTGAGGTTCAAGCACTGGATTCTGAGCAGGGTGTGATAGAGAAGCTCCGGATACTCTCCCAGCTGAGATGGAGCGCCAGTGCTCTCATGGGTGGCTTCTGTAGATCCTGTGAAATGAAGCTCTCTGGAGTCAGAAGGCCTCTGTAGACACCGGTATCCTCAGGAGAGCGTTCAGCCCAGCAGAGCTCTAACGCTCCTCTGAAGAGGGATCTAAACTCTGGTGTTTTCCCCTGGACCCAAAACGCCCAACCTCTTCACACTTCCCCTGCCGTCAGATCTCAGACCCATGAGAGCTGCTAGTACATACTTTAAACTCTATTTCACTCTTACTTTTGTCACGTAATTGTCAGTGAATGAAAGTACATATTCTAAAAATACAGCTGCATTAAATGCTTACAAATTTCTGTAAAAAAAAAAAAACTCTGATGATTATGAATTGGTGTACAGGTAGGGTTGCAAAGGGGCAAAACATTACTGGTAAATTTCCAAAAATGTTTCAAAAGTTTTCAAAAATTCCTGAATTTTCTACAAATTTGTACATTAAAAAATGTGCACTGCATTTGTACCACAAAAGTTGTGTGCAATACACTTTTTAGCATTTCTTGAATGCAAGATAAATGCATTTATACTGGAATCACAAAGATGCAGCAGTTAATTTACACAGAGCCAAAGCCACACTACAGCTGCCATACTTTAGTATGATTTTAATGTGGCATTGCATCTTTATACAGAATTTGGGGGTGGCACGGAGCCTCAAATTCAAATAAAACTAAGGAACTGAATTGGAATTGAAATTTAAATTCTGAATGGCACACAACCATGCAGCACACCGACAGCCACACAAACACATTCTATTCAGCCAATCTGACTGAATCCAAAGGATATTATGACTAGATGACGTAATATCATCCTCAGATTCATAACTGGCATTAGTAAAGAAAATAATGAATGCAGATAAATAGAAATCACATCTGCACTACTACAGAGCTGAAGAAACGGTGTCAGCATGAAAGCACATGGTGAGCCTGTTGTTGCAGTTATGCTGCAGTTTCACATATGAGGTTGAGTGCAATATGCATCAGACAACATTTGAAACACACACACAATGCAGGAAACAAGCTTTCCTCCTTAAATTTTAGTTGTGTGTCCAATAAAGCCAGCAATCATAAACTCCCAGTGATGGGATGCAGGGAAAACTCACACTATCTGCTGCTGTACTCTCAATAATCCGTAATATAATCCTGAATGGAGACTCATGTTTCTGCATTAGTCATTTCAGTCAGAGGGAATTTTAAATCTCGCTCAGACTCTGATTTATCTGTCGTGGCATATGGCTGTTTTTCTTAATATTATCTGTTTGTTGCTGGACAATTAGTTGTAACGGGAAAATTCTGAAGAATTATTCTTGATGTGGAGCGCTTATGGCAGACGTCCTACATCCAGATAAAGTGCAGCGGTAGAGAATGGACAGACATCAGACATCTAACAGAGCTCTTACAGGCCCATTATCAACACCTTTACATTGTTCACCCATAGATCTCTTTGACATCTGCCGTTCAGCCATGAGATCAACAGAAATTATTTGGATTAAAAACCTGAATTAAATTTGCCAATGCTTGATGACTTATATACAGTATGAGATCTTGATATAGCAATGCCCTGTCAACCACCCAGAATACTTAAGATACCTCACAGCAATGCAACATATACCACTGAGAACAATTTAGAAACATCATAGCATCAATGCACTAAAGAACACTAAAACTGCAAATTAACACCTGCATAGAAACCTGGCAACCACCCAGAACACTCATAGCAATGCATTAAAACGCTAAAACACCCTAGCAACCGTGTAACAACACCCTGGCAATATAACAAAATGTGCTACTGCTAAACATTACTGAACTGCAATGCAACGCCCTGCCAACCACAATAATATAATGTCAAATAAGCATTAGATTTTTTTTCCTACAGTAATTCAAGGCCAAATCATTTTCCTCAAAAGATAAAAATGTATGTTTCATTGTGCTACTGTTAATAATTCACCTCACCAAATATTCTCTGCTGCACCTGGTCATAATTGATTCACAGTTCGTAAAAATATTCTATTAAACTTATGACATCATTTCAAGTGTTATTGAATGCGTGATCTGCACATGTTACATGTAAACAATTCTCCAGGAAACTCCTTTCATAAGAATTAATGTCATCGCACATAAATCATCCGCTTTTCACAAAGTTTATTTTAAGCCAAAAACACATCAAACTGATTTACAGAGAAAAAACTGAAGTTCAAACACATGGGCATTTCTCCCCTCTATATTCCTCAGCGCATACTCACTCCGGGTTCTGCGAATTTGCTTTTGATTCAGATTCATGAGTCTTTTTTCGAACTTATTTGTCAGATTCACTGAAAAGAATCGATTCAAATGAGCCATTTCTTCTCGAATCAAGCATCACTATGAAAAGAAACTTTACAGTATTAAACTGCACAAATTCAGAAACTGAAAAGCTCAAATTAGAGCAGTTAATCGATTTCTGCTCCAAGTGGAAGAAGTAAATTTAAATGTCCATATTATTTGATTGAACAGAATATGAAACTTTGCCCAAGGGGACTTCTGTGTGTGTGTGTGTGTGTGTGTGTGTTAATTATCGTGTCAGTGTGTTGACCTCAATATCAAAGCTCTCTGAAGGTATGTTGAGAGGCATGGAGGATAACCAGCGGATTAAATTAATAAAGTCTTTTCGAACGACCGGGACACATTAGTTTAAGGGCAGATTTACTTTTCTAACACAGTAAATGCAGATTACATGAAAGAGAGAAGCTCTGTTCCAAAACCTAATGAACTGCCTACTGCCTAGATAGACAGCAGCCTTCTAATGCATTCTACATATTCTACATAAATGCAGCATTTAACGTGAAGACCACTAAACTCAATGCATTCCAATAGAGTTTGGTGTTAAAATGCTGCTAAGCTAAAGACACCAAGGTCCCTCTATGGCAACTTCACTCGTGACCAATCTTGTAATGCTATTTTCTCCAAAAGTGTGCATGTTTTGAATCATCATTGGAATCATTAATTCTTCTCAAATCACACAAAAAATGCTATTTTTTCTGGTTGGTCCGGTTAATAAGACACACTGCCTTGGAACTTGGAGCCAAAACAAGGTTACTTAGAAGGCAGCATTGTTATGATGACTACATTTTGGAACAGCCTTTGTGTTGAAATTGCATTTATATTGGCTTAAAATGCCACCTAGGTAGGCAGCTGAATAGATTTGGAGCAGAGCTGGTGAGAGAGAGAGAGAGTCTGTGAACTGGGACGTGTCTTGCATTGCTTTACAGCACGCTTGATTGTAAGACCCACAAATGTGATTATTATGGTGTGTGAAGTCGTCTTGAGGATTAATGTTGTATTTTCTCAGGTTTAAAAGCAGCTGTTACCTGGTTCAGCCTCTTCAGCGCTGATTAAGGTCGTTTCAGAGGTGGAGCTACAAGCGTACCTGCCACTTTATAACCTTTTATAAAGCTCTTCGCCTTAATCTGCCTTCAACAGGCTGAGAAATTTACACATCCTCACATTACTTGGCTGTCGTCCGACATCAGCCAGTGTTCCAGGAGGTGTGCGTTCATGTGTGTGTGATTCACGAATTGTCTTCATGACTTTGAATTTAAAGCAGCACACAGGATGTTGAATTGGGATGACAGGAAGAGGAATTTACAGCACTGCGTTCAAACAAATTCAACACAGTCACTCAAGAGGAATTTCATTAGTTCAACATAACAACAAAATAGGCCAGAGCAGTTTTATTTTATTGTTTCTATACTGCAAGCAGTTCATGTTGTTTTGGTGCATTCAAGTCATCTTGAGAAGTTTATATTTATGACTAGTTTATATATAAGTTTATATTTATGATTATGATGTCAGGTGCATTCAGATCACTTTGGTCAGTGCAAAATGGGGGAATATACCTTTTTTGTTATTCTACCTCTACAAAATGATAGATAAAGAATGCACATTTGGTGTGTTTTTGCTTTTTATTGTTTTTATTCAATTTATGAAGGTGCTGTAAACTGAACTCATTATATATTCTCATAATTGTAAAGTACTATCCTATTTCGTACATGCAACTTAGCCCATTTTATTGTAAACTAAAAAAGAAAATCCAGAGTTTTCCCTGTAACTACAAATGTGTGCTGCCGCTAATGTGCATTTCACTTATAAACATGATCTTTACGGTGTAACTTGAATGCACCATTTGGCTGAATTTTGAAGATGCTGGGATAAATTAGAGCAGTTCTTCCATCATGGCCCATAAATTGAAAATCTATTAGATTTGTGTGTGTTGCATAGAGAACTGTGTGTTGTGCTTTGTAAAAAGTGTTTTATGAAATTGAAAACTGAGTCAAAGGCTGAGAATTAGTGTCTGGTTTTGCAGATTTGGTGTGTGCTTCTGCTGTTTGAGTGTCAGCTTTCAGAAACTGTGACAATGAAAGATTTTGTAAGCAGTTGAAAAAAACTGTAAATATAATGCAATCTTTATAAATTTGCATGCACATTTATTCATTTTGCACAAGCTCTATGTTGCGTATGTTTATGAGCAATTCATACAGAAAAATGAAATGAATTATTATAAACTTCACTTGCAGCTGTTATATGGTTTCTTTGAAGTTCATTCCATTTTAATTCCTTAAATTCACTTTTCTGCATCCTGTTTGCTACCTCAATTCAAATTCAGGCATTGTTAATTTGATTCTGAATGGCGCGCAGCCCTGGAGCGCCTGCGTGTGTGTGTGTGTGTAATAGGTAAATCACCGCCCGTATCCCAGCATGCTCCCTGGTGGCGCGGGGCCTGGCAGCAGGCGTCTCGTGTCAGCCGTGTAGCATGGCAACAGCATGTCAGCTACGGCTACGACAACCGCTCTCCCGACGACCGAAAAAGACATCCGTCAATGTCTCGTTGGCGTGTGATTCCTGCGTTGGGATTTGCCGCTTGCGAAGATTCTATCCACAGGTCTAATCAAAAATCTACAGCTGAAGGAGGATGAGGGGAGATTTATAACGATGAATACAGTGAGACGGTTACTGTTGGCTTTTCTCTCTGGGCCGTGCGCTCCCTCGCTGTCTTCTTCTGAATAAAATGGCTGTTGAGGGTGAGGACGCCGGCAGCATCTCTGCTATGAAGTTGTGCCGATCGCACCTTCGGTAATAAGCAGCTTTAGCTCCAGAATAACAGCAAAGCCCCCTGCTATCAGTCTCACTCATTCACAGCTAGCTAACAGGGTGAGAGAGAGAGAGAAAGACAGAGGAAGAGAAGGGCGCTGTGGAAAATACCTGATTAAAAGGGGAAAGACAGCAGCAATTAGGCCCAGACAACAGCACTTCTTTAACAAAATAATCACCCAAAAATGACAACTCTGTCATCGTTTACTGACACCTCATGTCGTTCCCAACCCGCATGACTTTCTTCAGCTCTGGAATTGACTAAAACGTCTATGAAACACAAAAGGTGGCTATTTGAAGAAGATGAATGATGTCTGAAAATTACACTCTAAAAAATGATAGGTTAAATACAACCCAGTGCTGGATGAAATATGGACAAGCCCAGCGACTGGGTTGTTTTGACTACCCAGAAGATTTGGTTAAACATTTAACCCAACCTCTGGGTCAAAACAACCCAAACGCTGGGTTTGTCCATATTTCATCCAGCACTGGGTTGTATTTAACCTATCATTTTTTAGAGTGTGGGTTTCACCGAAATACATATTGTTCAAAAAGTGTTCCATACGGCTAATGCTCTATAAGTCTTCAGAGGTCATATGATGCTGATTGTGTGCAGAAAAGAACCAAATTTAAGTTGTTATTCTTTGCAAAATCTTACCGAATATGATATCATTAGACATACTGTGTTCAGGTAAGACATGCTAGAAAAATGTCATTTGGAGTTAATGGTGTTAATGCTCCATTTTTGTAGTAATATAAAATAAATAAATGTGTTGCAGCAGAGATTTTCATGTAACAGAAGATTAGATTTGGAATATAGTGCATTAATAATTGGACATTAATCGTTGGGCATTATTCAGGAAGACATGTAGAATGAGCCTAAATGTGAAAATTATCAAATTGAGACACAAAACAATGTTCTTAAATATAATAATATAATAATATGATTTAGTATCACATTTCCATGTCCACGGTTCTCTGACGTTGACTAATGGTCATATGACATGCAGTCAAACAAAACATTTAATTTTTATAAAAATGTATACATTTTTAAATTTATTTTACATTTGTATGATTTAATGAATTGTTAGCTATTCATTAAACACATGAACTCCAGCTTGGGAAACATTGGCATAATGTAATGTTTATTGTGCTTCATGTCGTTAATAGAATAGAATATATTATTTTTTTACTCTTTGTATTTTTACTGTATACAAATATGGTATAAGATTATCCAATTTAAAACCAATGCGAGAAATGAGTTAGGTCATAATAATCTAAAAGTAATCAAAAAGTAGCCTGATTTCAGTCATGTAATTATCACAAAGCTACCCAGATGTTGCTTATGTTCACATATTTTAATGCATATGTAATTAATGCATATTGTCAGTCTCTCTTTACATTTTAATAAACAGTGTTGCATTATTTTAATGACTGGTATATATGTAAAAAGTTTGGACACGTGCTCTTCAGTTGCTGTATACATAAGAATATTTTCACATCAGTATTTGTCTTTATAAATCCTGATTTGTTCCACACTTTTGAGATAGGATGAAATCCGTGGAATTTAGGATCAAATCTAGTTGTACGTGTGTTTTATAAATGAGGTCCGGTTCTCATTCTCTTTCAGTACATTGAGAAGAGCAACCAGGATATTCTTCAAAAATTCAACTCTCCTATTGCACAGAAGAAAGGGATTTGGAGCAACATGCGAGTGAGTAAATGAAGACAGAATTTCCATTTTTTGGGCGAACTATTGCTCAAACTGAGTCTTATCTACACATACACCGCCTGCACGCTGCAAAAAACACTGGTGCCAAAATTCATTTTTCATGTGTTTCTGTGGATAAAAGCCACATGCAAGTAAGAATGATTTCACCAGGATGGAGCTTTAATTCAGAGAGTCCCCTGAAGGAGAAATGCATGAGATGGAAAAATAAATAAATATGATGATAAACAGCTTTGCGTTAGCTCAGGTTTATGAGTACTTATGTAAATGCCCGAATACCTGGATTACCGTTTATAATCTTCTTATGGAGAGACCACACACACACACACACACACACACACACACACAGAACGTACTGCAATGACAGGTGTTTCTGTACTAGGGTCTATTACAAAAGCTTACGAGTCACTGAACCCAGACCGATATGAATGCACACGCACATATTAGTGCTCATTTACAGTATAACATACTACTCTTACTATTTTAACCATATCTTTATAAGGCAGAAATGATGAGTAGTGCACTAGTCTTAATTCAGCTCACACCTCCAGAAAAGGTTTCCATGCTTTAGGGTTTTTGCCTAGATGACAGCAGATCGTTGCACTTGCCAATGTCATGAGTTTGATTCCCAGGGAATGCATTTAACCTTTTATTCAAATATTCAAATGCAATAAAAAAAAATATATATTTTTAATTTTATATATTTTTTTTTATTTTAAAATATGCAATCACAGTTATATACACTATGATTTTAAATGTTTTTAAAATAAGTTTTTTTTCTGCTCACAGAGGCTGCATTTATTTGATCAAAAATACAGTAAAAACAGTGAAATATTATTAAAGTTTAAAATAGCTGTTTTCTATGTGAATATGTGTTAAAATGTAATTTATTTCTGTGATCAAAGCATCAATACTCCAGTCTTCAGTGTCACATGATCTTCAGAAATCATAATAATATACTGATTTACTGCTCAACAAACATTTCTGATTATCATCAATGTTGAAAACAGTTGTGCTGCCCAATATTTTAGTGTAAACCATGATGTAATATAAATGTTTGGTGTAAGCCTTCAAAAAATAAATAATAATAAAAGAGAGAGAGAGAAAAATAAAGAAATAAAAAATACTTTTATTCAGAAAGGATGCATTAAATTGATCAAAAGTGACCGTAAAGAAATTTAAATTGTTACAAAATATTTCTGTTTCAAATACATGCAGTTATTTTGAATTTTCTAACTATCAAAGAATCCTGAAAAATAAAATGTTTCCACAAAAATATCTATATAAATATTTTCTTCTTTTGAGATCAGGTTTTGTAATGCTAAGATTAAAAACGTCAGATTGTTCTTCACTTTTCTATCTGATCAGAATCATGGCTTTCCCACAGTGGACCATCAAATCTGAGAAACAAACACACATTTGATATATTTTCCTGTCACACTGTTTTACAGTCTTCTGCTTTATTAAAGGCTGAATCAGCCACTACACTCTGATCGAATTTCTTTTCTTGATAAAATGTGTAACCACTGAGGAAAGCAGTCGTAGAGTAAGCACTGTCTTTTTAAAGCCATTGAGTTTCTCATTGATTGTCAGAGTGTTTTCAGGAGGTGTGCTGTGAAGGAGTGCAGTACAGATATCTAAGCGACTCTCTCTCCTCCGTAGATGATCAATACGGCTGATTAATCACCCACTGTCCTGCCGTCAATATCATATACGCCACAGACCTGAGACGGGAAATGGCCTTATAGCGTCCAGGACGCATGCTTATACAAAATAATCGGCTCCTCACTGAATCCTGCAGCACAGAGCAACCAGCATCCAGATACAATCAGATCTCATTAATGTCTCAACGCTTTCTCTTAATATCAATGACATTCAATAGAAAGCAAAAGGAGATTTCACAGATAAAACACTCCAGAAATCTTAGTCAAATTTACTCATATTTAACAATGCACATTGTTTTAACGCAGCTTTATCACGAAACCATGATGTTGATGTTTATACTATTTAACAATGTTAATATCTTATGGTTGCATTTGGGAAATTAGAGCTTGATTACATTCATTTTGCAACAATATACTAAATCAAGCATTTGAGATTTGCTATATATGGCTTTACTTTAGTGGACTGTAGGCCTAAATTTAAGATTTATGTATTTGAATTGCATGTAAATTGCACAGTTTTAACATAAAAGAATAATCTTATGCATATTTATACGTGATGTATTCCTCATCTTTTGTGTTCCTCAGCTTTGGATCAAAGCATAAATGAATAAATCTAAACGTATATTTGTCTGTCATACATAAATGAAACAGGTCAGATTTCTGTAATAAACTGAATAGGCTTTAAATACACAATAACCAGGTTTATATATTCATCATCAATAAATTATATTTTGTTTGAGTGTTGTATGTTAATTGAATGTAGGAGATTTTGAATTAATTGAATATTTCTTGCTCCACAGCTAGACTCATTTGGACTTTTTTACTGCTTTTGTTTTACTTTTTTAGTGTTCATCCCTTTTTTACTAAATAAGTTACTAATATAACTATTATTAAACAATACAAATAATAATAAATAACTCATAATTGTTCTCACAATGAACTGATTATATGTGATTAATAACTATAATGTATAATGCATTATAATGCATTATAAATAAATGCACACGTTATTTATTTAGATTGTAAAAACCCTTCCCTGTTTCTTACTTGTTTTTATTTATGCATGACTGATAAATATGCATCACATCAAGTTTATTAAAACGGTCTAATCCAAATTTGATATGCAATTCAAATACATAAATCTTAAATGTAGGTCTATTTTTTTGTGCATGCGGACAAACTGTGCTCAGAATTTCAATTGGAAATCAGACATTTCTCATCAGATGACCTGAGCTGCTCTGTCTGTTATATTAGCTCACCTGTGTCTGTTTTTTTTATTTTTATATCATAAGCAGTTTTAGGAGAAACTGTAAACTGAACAGAACTCCAGGAAACTTCTGGAAGCGTCACATTTCTCAGTCTGTTAACACTCCTGTGTTTCATCTCCTCACTCACCTACAGCTCTGAAGCATCACAACATCTCATTGATCAGGGAGCGTATGGGATGTTTGCATTGATTGGGAAAGTGCTGGCTCTTATTAAAGGACTGCTGCTTCTCCCCAGGCCTGTGTTCGGTCCTCTCCAGTCGTCTGAGCTCTGGACTCTATCGATTTCTCCCGCTGTTCCTGCATGTCCTCTCCAATGCGCCGCGGCCCCGCAGCCCTGCGCCAGCTGTAATTTGTGATAAACGATCGTAGATTTAACAAATCCTGCATCAATATCATATCTGGCGTGGGAGAGCTAGCAGGCGCAAACATTTAGTTTGGACTGAATTACTGGCTGGTTAATATTCCCTGTAGTCAACAGGGTCAATAGAGACACAGAAGCAGAAGGATTCGTGATCTGAGCTCTCTGTTCTCTCGAGATGAGGTGCACCGGATACACTTATGACATTTACCTTCAGGAACCCCAGCTGTTAACTAACAATGGTTTCCATACTGTCTCTTTATTTGGCTGTAATCATTATTTGAAAATATGAACTTTACCTGTTGCTCTCAAATATATTTAATTTGACCATATGCATGATGTTTCAAGTGAAGGTTTAAAGTCATTTTAGATGAGCACCAGTACCAGCTTTACATGTCACGTTTCACATTTATGCTGCAAAGACCAGGATTTCTGAGATGGTTTTGTGTGTTAGAGGTGGTTTTCAGCTGAAAACAGGTGCTTGACTAAAATTACAATAAACGTTGTTATTGTTGACTAAAATGAAAACTATTAAACATTGTTTTTGATTTAAAAGAAGGCTGAAATAATCTAAATTATAAATATTAAATGAAAATCTGAAATGCAAAAAAGAAAGAAAAGAAAGAAAGAAACTTAGAAATGTTGCCTTATAGCTCTGGAGAAAAATAAGTTTAGAATTAGTACAACCAGATATAAAATAATAATACATAACAAATTAAACCTAAATATAATATTAAATAAATAAATAAATAACAAAAGCATATAGCAACATTACAAATTAACAAAATATAAAAATGAAATATAATTTAAAAAAATGTATAAAAACAAAAAGATGCCAAAAGCACATAACTAACAATTTAAAAGGAAAACTGATAATATGAAAATACAATTTAATACAAAATATAAAAAAAATGGCAAAAGCACATAACAAAATTTCTAAAACTTACATTAAAATAATAACTGAAAATATAAAAAAGCTAATTCAAAATATTTTTTAAAAATGTCAAAAACACGACAAAAACTTAAAATGAAGACTAAAAATGTAAAATTAAGGGTAACTTCTATTTTATAATTAGCTATTTTTTTATTTTAAATTATTAAATGTTAGTAAATATTATAATGATATATGAATAGCTTTAAATTTTCACTGGAAATGTAAAAAACAAAAAACTAAAAAAAACTACAAATGTGACATGATCACGTGTTTCTGACCACTTTTAATGTGGTTTAAATGATTGGATCACAAAACATGTAGACCTCGTTTTCACCTTTTTCAGCACTCGTGATAACATCACCTGAGATGGTTGTTTATTCCAGGAGTAAATGACACCTATATATTTAATTCATTAGCATATTATCATTAGAGAATAGTATATCTTGTTAGGAGGATTCTCATCATCTCATTCTCGCATCTCAAGCACGTCTTTTCTAAACTAACAGTGTGAAGTCAAACCCTGGTTAAAGCTCCCTGAGGTCCAGCTGGTGACCACAGAGAGCTTCATCTCTTCAGCGTCTGACCACAGACACCAGAGCTCCTGTCAGGATCGTCCCAAGTGAAATGTCAGTGTGACAGTCTGGCGAGAGCGAACCCCGAGCACGTCTCGTTAGTTTGACGACTACCTGTGACGACTGACATAATGAATGACACTCAATGCAGATCATCTTCACACAGTGATAATTTATTCCGTTTCAGAAACCTCTTCACGTTTCTTTTTTTGTCTTTCGCTCATTTGTGAACGCAAGATGACAACGTATTTCTCAGAGGATCAGAACAATCCAGACAAAACTGTATATTCACGTTTAGACTTCAGTTCTGACAAGTGTGAACAGTAACAAGTTGTGACCGCAGCAGTTAGGTTATGTATTTATACTTTTTTGGGATTAAAAATACAGTCAAAATGATTAAATATTACAATGTAAAATAACAGTTTTCTATGTAAATGTGTTGTAAAATGTAATGTATTCCTGTGAAGCACAGCTGTATTTCCAGCATCTTTACTCCAGTCTTCAGTGTCACATGATCTTCAGAAATCATTTGCTGCTCAGGAAACATTTCTGATTATTATCAATGTTGAAAACTGTTGTGCTGCACAATATTTTTTTTTTTGTGGGAACAGTGATGCATTTTATTTTTCAGGATTCACAAATGAATATAAAGTTTAAAAGAATAGCATTTATTTGAAAGATCTTATGGAATTATTCAGCGAGTCATTAGGTCTATTTAAACCAATCATTTTTGGATTCATTAAGGAAGCAGCTCATAAGACTCATTGGTTGTTGTGTGCAATCAGTCAATGAGGACATGTTGTCTATTTATTGCTTTGTCTTTTTTTTTGGCACTTACTGTTATTTCTCATCATTCAGACTAAAACTTGTTTTTCTTTTGCTGTGCCCCTGTAGATTCAGTTTCAGCGCAGGAAACTCTGTCAGAGGAGTTAAGTACATGTTCAACATTCACTCACACAGAGCTAACAGTTAATGCAGGAGGACTCAATAATAAACGGAATAATAATCAAACGGTGGCAGGTACAAAAGATTACGCTGTCTTTTAAAAGAGCGCTCACAGATAAGGAAAGAGGAAAAGAAAAAAGGCCCTCCAACCTCAGTGTAGCTCATTAGTCCTGGATAATTTCATGCACAAACGAGACGCCTTCCTAATGAACCATTTTTAAATATTAGCATGTCAGATGTGGATCTCTCAGGAGTGAGTCTGTGGAATGAAATTTGAATCCCATCATATTTACCTGTTTCTGAAACACTTTGAATTTGCATGCATTTAATACACGCGATTATCATCATGTATGAAAAGCATTTAATGAGAAAGAGCAAGGAAAACATTCATTATCACCCACCGCATCGAGAGCGAGGGAATTTACCGCGGTGGAAATGAGGCCTGGCACAGTGAAGATTGACAAATGTGTTCAGATGAAACAAGCTGTTTTCTCTTAGAAATACAGCTAATGTGAAAATATAACCTGACACGCTTGTGCACGGCAGAACTATAGTATTATGTCGATGTGAGTGGAGAGATATTTCAGGAAATTAGTCAAATGAGTCAGGATTACTGTCTGCTTTGCTGTATAGCAGATTCTTTGACATCTGCAAATTGCAGTGTATTCTGGCTAAGAACCGCCCACTTAGGATGAGTGTATCTGACTGACATGTGATGTGACCAATCACAGTTTGTTTTGTTATTACAAGCTGTTTAGGGGCAGGTTCATCTGAAATATATGATATATCACCGATATCGACTTTAAAAAAAAGCTGTTCACATCACCTTCTGAAAGTTGTTGGAGCTTGCATTGTTATTAATTATTTTCAGTTTTATGTTGAATATTAATATTTAAATATTTAAAAAATCTGAAGCTTTTTCTTCTGTAAAACTTTTTGATCTCCATTTAAACTGAAAACAATGGGCAGATTAAAAGGATCTCAGCTGAGATTTTACATTTAAAAGGAAAAGTTTCGGAAAAGTTCGGTTAAATATATACACCGGATCAGTTCAGTCTGACGTGTTTGTGCAGTTTCTCCCAAACGTACCATTTTTTTTTTTCAGTCAGTCAGTCATCCAGAGGTCCCGCCCTCTAAACGCTCGGGGCTGCGTGATTGGCAGACGCGTTCGGCAGAGCTGAGGAGTGTCACAATCACGCGTCTCTCGCGAATTTCCCTGCTTTGTGTTTCCCTCAGGAATGAAGGGAAGAATTGTCCTGTCAGAGGAATCTGAGAATGGCACAACGCTGCTTTAGTGTTTGAGATTACATCACTTACACAGTGACTCTATAGTGAAACCTGGAATTATTTACAGTGTCCTCCATAAGCATTGGGACAGTAATTGCTTTGTTTGCTGTGTAGTCAAGGCCAGGGGAGTAGCACCAAATGTTGGGCCCCTCACAATAAAACACCTCATCAATCATATTAATAATAATAATCAATATATCATTATGGGCCCCCACTCGCCAGTGACCCCTGTTACTCAGGTCCACTATTACCCCCTGTCCAACGCCTCTCAATTCATCTGCAAATATGATTAAAAGATGAATTCTTATTTGTAAGTCGCTTTGGATAAAAGCGTCTGCTAAATGACGAAAAGTAAAAAGTAAAGTAAATAACTGATACGACACATTCCCTGCTTTTAATATCTGAAGAATTAATGCAACAGGACACAGCTGATCACTTAGAAAGATCTGTGAGCCAATACTTATGGAGGACACTGTAGAGACAACATTCAGAGAGTTTTGGGTCAGTAAGATTTTTTTTCAAATAGTTTTATTCACCAAGGACACCTGAAATTGATCAAAAGTGTCAGTAAAAACATAATGTTACAAACGATTTCACATAAATGCAGTTCTTTTGAGCTTTCTATTCATCTGTGAATCCTGAAAAATAAAATGTATCACGATTTCCACAAAAATATTCATCAGCATAACTGTGTTCAACATTGATAATAATCAGAAATGTTTCTTGAGCAGTAAATCAGTATATTATTATGATTTCTGAAGATCATGTGACACTGAAGACTGGAGTAATGATGCTGAAAATACAGCTGCGCATCATAGAAATAAATTATATTTTAATAGATATTCACATAGAAAACAGTAATTTTAAATTGTAATAATATTTCAGAATTTTACTGTTTTTACTGTATTTTTGATCAAATAAATGCAGCCTTGGTGAGCAGAAGAGGCTTCTTTCAAAAACATAAAATAAATAAATAACGACCCCAAACCTTTGGACAGTATAAAGCCCTGTTTACTGTCTTAAATGGCTTTTTAGTTTGTCTGTTCATTTTAAACTTATTCTAGTGGACAAAATATATATTTTTTTCTCTTCCAGGAAAACAGACCAGAAATACTGTTGACTCATCCTGCACTATGGAATTTTTTGTCCAATCAAAATATGTCTAGGATGAGAATGCCCCTCCCCCTGCAATTGACTGGCAAGTATCATGTATTATTTCAAATATGTCAGATTATGAGTCTAAAAAGGCTTTAGAACAGTATTTAATGTTTAATTTAAATGCAATACTCATAATTGCATTTTGTTTTGTACCACAGTTATTTTGTAACGGTAAACTCTGCTGCTAATTTGGACAGGTCAGTATTTCAGATGTCTGAAATGACGTGGTAGCATCAGTTGTCTGTCTCTTTTGTCTGTGCCGTGTGTGTCTGCGTTCAGCGAGCGCCAGCAGTCTGATGCCAGCAGCCGGAGCCCCTGGGCCGGGCCGGGCCGAGGACAGATGTCACCATATTGGACTGATGCACTTGACTAGATTTTATGTGGGAAGGCGATGTTAGAGTAAACAGTTAAACACAAAAACACATCCCCGACAGACCACACACAACTCGCATTTGGGTCTGTTTCTCACGCAAAGCTATCAGATGACGTGAAGTACTGCACATGAGTCATATGCATGACTGTTTTTTGAATTATGACAGAATTTGCTTTTGTTACATGGAAAAGAGCAGCTTGAAGATTCTGCAAAACATCTCAATTGTTGTTCCACTGAAGACAGAAAATCAAACCGGTTTGAAACGACATGAAGGTGAGTAAATGATACAATTTTAGAATTTTGAATGTGTGACCCTTCACTGTATGATACATTTATATTCCTGGAATAACTGATGGAATGGTTTCCATAGCAGCACATGGAATAACAAACCAACATTTGTTGCATTAATGAACATTCACCCGTTTATCAGACGCTGTGTGTGAGTGTGTGTGTGTGTGTGTGTGTGCGTGTGTGTGGTCAAATTGGCTGAGCTCCAGCCTCGTTCATCAGGCGGTTTGGAGTCTGTTTGTCTTGTGAGGTCAGAGAGGAGCAGGATGTGTGTGTTATTAACACTCATGTTGTAGTATGTGTGTTTGCCCTGCAGCTTAACGTATGCAGAGGGTTCAGTACAATCACCCATAATCCTTCACTCTCTCCTGCCCCTCATGCTCCGAGCGCCTCTCTCTTTATCAGCCGTGATATAAAACAAACGTTACAGCATAAGTAACAGGTCCATTATAACATTTAACAGTCATAATGTAAAAGAAAACAGCAGTCAAATCAATCCCAAAAATGTATTGGGCTATATATGTACAGTTTTGAGGTCAATAACATTTTGTTTTTTAAAGAAATTAATACTTTTAATTATTGATCATAAGTGGCAGTAAAGACATTTCTAACGTTTCAAAAGATTTCTATTTCAAATAAATGCTGTTTTTTTTTTTTTTACTGTTCATCTGTGAATCCTGACAAATAAAATGCATCACAGTTTCCACAAAAGTATTTGGGAGCACAACTGTGTTCAACATTGATAATAATCAGAAATGTTTGTTGAGCAGTAAATCAGTATATTATTATGATTTCTGAAGACCATGTGACACTGAAGACTGGAGTAATGATGCTGAAAATTCATTACTGCATTACATAAATAAATGATAGTTTAACAGATATTCACACAGAAAGCATTTATTTTAAATTGTAATAATATCGTAGAATTTTACTGTTTTTACTGTATTTTTATAATCACATAAATAAATCCTTCGTGGGCAAAATACACTTCTTTCAGAAACATTAAAAAAATCTTACTGACCCTTAACTTTTGAAAGGTAGAACTATATGTGGTTGTTTGATATCCAATGTAAATAATAACTGTCTGGTTGATGTGTGCCTCAGGGATTGTGGACTTACACTTCGTTTGTCATCTGAAAGGTAAAGGAGGAGAGCAGGAAAGGTGGGAAAAGAAAAGACCATCAGAGACTCTCACCTCTGCGTCTCCCTGCGGAGGTCAAATGATGAAGAGAAGCTGAGGAGCGCAGAGAGACCTCTGGAGCACCGGCTCCATCCCTGCTCACAAAATCAGCCACGGCAAAGTGTCTGGGATACGCGCATCCCTGCCGTAAACGACACAGATGTCTAAAAGCCTGTTTTGGGGTGAAGAAGGAGAGCAGAAGATGGTGTGAAAGCAGAAGTGGAGGTGTGCGTGGCTGTGGATCCCTGGAGAAGATGCTGTGAAGATCTCCGGTCGCTTCACCTCTGACTGACTCCAACAGGGGCACGTCACGACCTGGTCACGTGAACACACACACTCCTGAACATCCTTCCAAAAACACACTCACACACTCTGGAAGGTAATGGTGCATTGGTCTCCGGGGTTCGGGGTGTTGTTGAACGTCTTGCAGGTTAAATGCACACTTAAAGACTCACTTCTCAACCTGAGCAGAACCCAGAGCCCAGAGAGACACGACCGGGTTCAGCACACAAACACACACTTCTGCTCACCGCGTGTGTGTGTGATTCAAAGCAGCTTTATCACAGATCGTAATGTGACGTGTTTGTTGCATGTTTCACCTGCTGTCTGTCTCATCTCTCTGACCTGGATGTGTTTGATTTACAGAGCTTTACACTTTACAGAGATTTCTAAATTTCCTAAAATGTCAAAGTTTGGCTTTGTTTTCTTATTGATGGTCTCTCTCATTTTTGCAGTGCTTTGACCATTCTCTGTAGCTCCCGCCTTCTCACAAGCATGTTGGTCAATCATGTACGAGGAAGTCATGGCCTAATGGTTAGAGAGTCGGACTCGTAATCCAAAGGTTTCACATTTATGTCTGTAGCGCTTTAGACAATACAGATTGTTTAAAGTGAAGTGACATACTGCCAAGTATGGTGACCCATACTCGGAATTCGTGCTCTGCATTTAACCCATCCAATGTGCACACACACAGCAGTGAACACACACACACAGCAGTGAACACACACACACAGCAGTGCACACACACACACCGTGAACACACACCCGGAGCAGTGGGCAGCCATTTATGCTGCGGCGCCCGGGGAGCAGTTGGGGGTTCGGTGCCTTGCTCAAGGGCACCTCAGTCGTGGTATTGAGGGTGGAGAGAGCGCTGGACATTCACTCCCCCCACCTACAATTCGAGCCGGCCCGAGACTCGAACCAGCAAGATTTGGATTACGAGTCCGACTCTCTAACCATTAGGCCACGACTTTAAAAGCAGCTTCACAGTAATAAACAAGAACATAACTGTATTAATGTTGCAACGTTCTTCAAATGTGAAATTCTTTAATGAAGGTTCTCAGTCTGTAATTGTAGCCTCCTGCGGTGTCTTCCACCAGGTCCTGTAGTCTCTGTCCAGTCGAGGTCTGTCAGGATTAAAATCACCTTTTGTTTAAACGCCTTCAATTATTCAACACCTTCACGTCCCCTCAGGGGCCGCCGGATTAAAGGTTTTATCTGAGCGACAGAGACTGCATGAGCGTCTGCGGTGATACACCGATGCTGTTATTCCAACATGAGCTTCTGTACGGTCGAATAATGACTCACTCGGAGAAAGCACAGAAACATAAAACTACCCAACAGACCTGCAGGAAACAGCTGTTGGAGACACGGACTCCACGCTGCCCTTTGGCTCTGGCTATATCTGTATTTATTTATTATTTTGTTTTATTTATCTGCTGGTTTTTATCCTTCTCTTTCTCTCTCTTACCTAGAAGCAGGTTGGCAGAGGTTCTAATGTTGTGTGTGTTCGGCCGCTGGACGAATCCTCTGTTTCTCTGTAAACCTGCATGTAAATGGACTCGCGTCTCTCTGGAGACTCTCTGTTCGGCTGGAAATAGTACACTTCACTTTGCTTTCCCTGATTTTTTTCTTTTTAAATCTGCTGCTCTAAAATACACAAACAAAAGAGTGCTGAGGATTTGGCTCATATGAGCAGCTTTAGGGAGGAAGAACGGCTCTGGCGTGTTTTGATCGAAGGAAATGTTTAATGCAGGAATTTGAATAAACACAGACTCACTTATTTAAGAAGAACACAGTACAGATCACAGTGATTCTCTTCATGTAAGAACACAGAGCAATGAGAAAGAAAGCAATCACACACACACACACACACACACGCATCAGTTGGTTTGTATTCCACCTAAACATTTATTCAGACAGTTGTTGGTGAAGATGTGCTTGTCATTGTTAAAGATGCATCGCTTCTGTTGGAGAGAATCAGAGAGAATCATAACGCTGAAGAGATGCAGGATCTCTGGAAATATATACGAGCAGGTCAAGCGCTGCAGGGCCTCAAATCTCTCTCGCTCTCCTCATGGCTCTGGGTCACCAGCCTAATTGTATTTTCAGGCATTTTGTGTGTTTTAGTTTGATGTTCAGGAGAATTGTAAATGAGTTGAACAAAAATGAAGATGAAGCGACGATGAGCTTTGACTTCTTCACAGGAACTGGGGTTTGTTCTCTCAAATCAGCCAACATAGAGAGTTAAATGGTGATGTCTGTCATTTTTTGGATGTTAAACTACTTGCTCATAACCTGATTTAATGCAAAGTCAGTAATGAACCACATTAAAAAGGGATTTTCACACTGACAGAAGAACCATTTTGGGTTCAGTGAACAGTTCTTAAAATAACCATTCCTTTCTTAAGGTCTTTGCACGCTGAGTCCCAAATTTTCATCCAAAATTTCCACATGTTAAAAAATAGATATGACCTCATGTTGTGCCAATCACGTTTACACTGCCTCCAAAACTTTTGTTGTAATAAAAAAAAAAACAGACCAGGTTCATTGCACCTTCATACATTGAATAGAAACTCAAAAAACAAAAACACATCTGATGTGCATTCTTTATTCGTCATTGTATCATAGCATCCTCAAAATTGAGACAAATTATGAGTTCAAATCAAAACAATTATTATTATTTTTTTTGAGTCCTGAGTTTCAGAGTTGTGTGTGTGTTTGTGAGAAAACATGACATTTTCCCCAATGCATGCAGCATTTGTAATTTTAGTAATTGTTTTGAAATGGAAGAACTTATTACAGTATTTTTTTATTTGCAATAAAACTAGCTTTTTTAACATTGCAAGTACAAAATATGATAGTATTGTACATTTATGATATTTAATATATAACAATATAATTTACAGCACCATCATGAATTGAAAAATGCTGTATTTTTGGCAGAAAAAGTGCATTGCTATCTTTCTCCAACAAAAGTAATCTGAACGCTCCTGAAGTCAGTTATGACTGCTCATGAACTCAGAAACATACAGCAGCACTGACTCCTTTGTGTTCCAGACCTTTGTGTATTCTGACCAATGATGGGTTATTTAATAAACCTTGCAAGCGTATGCCACAAATCCAGTAGCTACAGTACAGTTATCATTCTTATAGAAGCAGTAATGTTTTCTGATTGGATGATTTCTGCTGTAGATATTTCGCTGAGTCCCGCCGAGTAGAACAGCAGCAGGACAATAATGCAGCTCAATAAACTCAATGGTATTTTTGCATTGCCGTATCGACTGTGACCTGTGATGTTTAATGAAACCTGCACAGGCCCCAGAGAGACGCATTAACAGCCGGATCTCGCTCCGACCGCTCCGGATTGAGAGTTCAGAGGCTTGTGGATTCTCCCAGAAGGGATCCGGGAAACAAATTAGCCACACGCTGCAAACACGTTTGTCATAGGTGTGGGACTCCATGTTCCACTTAATCAATACCTTCAGCCTCTGCACTCAACACTGATGAATCTAAACAAACTGAGTGCATGTTACCATAGTAAGAGCTGAATTTAGGTAAACTGTCAGCTATCATTAAGCTTATTGATATTATATACTCTATTTATATCGTCTGCTAATTGCCTACATTGTGGAGTCCAGAAGGTTTCTTTGAATCTTTCATTTATAAGCACAACAGCACCTGCAGACTGGCTAATGAAAAGCAATCTGCCTTCCTCCTTCACAATCTGATTCTTTATGAATCTCATCTGATTTCATAACCATGCATTTCGGGTGACAGCTTTAATATTTAAAAATGACATGTACCTGTGTTGGATTAATGATCATTTTAAACATTCCATCATTGCAGTTATATACATAATTTCCATATTTCAATTAATATTCAAATGACGTATAGCATTTTAAATGCAAATATGTAATATATTCAGGATTAGCTGTATTACCTTTAATCAGTGGCTGTCCTGAACTAGCAGCTCTGTTCTTAATAAGCTGTTTCTCTGCAAGTTCCTCTTTACTTATTAGAATACAATACACCAACGCCAGCCACGAAAAATGTCTAATATTATTTCTCACAATTAACGAAGAGTCGAAAACACAGGGCCAAGTTAATTTGCACCAGCAACAGACACACGCACGCTCACACACGCGACGGTTCGGAGGTGGTAAACAGACTCCTGACTTCCCCAGAATCACTGAAGTGTTTCAAATCTAATTTGAATATATGAATGTTTGCTTTGTCTGTTGTGCTAAACTGACTCTGTGATTCAGGGGCAAATTGCTGCGGTGGGTTTAACGCAGGCCAGCGCTCACAGGAGGATGACTGCGGGCAGGTTATGGCATTATTCTGCTCTCTATTTCTTAATATTGACAATCAGCCTAATTTAGAAACCGGGGTTAAGCCAAATCCCTCGGAGAGGACAGCCGCTGGGTTACCTGGATGGAGAACTTTCTGTTTGAAAGGAGTCACATCAGATAAGTTTATGTTATTTAATACTTTTTGCCCCTGAGGTCCACTTTTAATGTTGGTAAAGTTGTTTACTGACAGTCCACTTTTTCATGGGCATTGTCCATTTTCATGTTCATGTCGAGCCAACTAGTATGCTACTAAACCATAGTGGTGGGTAGAGTTTGAGATGTGGGCATTGTTTGGTGATGGTGGAGTCTGGTGTGGGCACGATTGCATTGTAGGCGGAGTCTATGATGTGGGTGTGGATGGATGGTGGGCAGAGTCAGTGGTGTGGTTGGATGGTGGGCGGAGTCTATGACATGGGTGTGGCTGGATGGTGGGCAGAGTCAGTGGTGTGGTTGGATGGTGGGCGGAGGCTATGACATGGGTGTGGCTGGATGGTGGGCAGAGTCAGTAGTGTGGGGACAATTGGAATGTGGGCAGAGTCTGTGATGTGGGTTTGGTGGTAAGTGGAGTCTGATATGGGTGGGGTTTGTTGGTGGGTGGAGTATGAGACATGGGTGTGGTTTAGTTTATGGGGGGAGTCTGTGATGTTGGTGTGGCCTGGGTGATTATTTGCGCCAAAAACATTTATGATTTATTTTTTCATGGCCATTTTCCACCTTTCTGATATGGGTAGGGTTTGGTGATGGTGGAGTCTGGTGTGACCGTGGTTTTGGTGGTGGGTGGAGTCTGTGATGTGGGTGTGATTTTATGATGGGTGGAGTCGATTGTGTGGGCATGATTTGGTGGTGGGTGGAGTCTCAGATGTGGGTGTGGTTGGTGGGGGGGGGGGGGGGTCTGTTTAATACATCATTTAAATGTGTAAATGGAATATGTTTTCATAGAACAATGAACTTTTATTTCAAAACATCAAGGACTATTTGTTTCCTTATGATATGAATCCCAGAGCAGAGAGAGAAAACCTCCAAATAAAAAGTCTTACACCTCTGCTGGTGCTCTGAGCGGCTGCGGAGACACATTGTCACTCTGTGTGTGTGTTTGAGTGTAGAGATGTTACGGTGAGCGTGTAGACAGCAGTAAACGTATATGCCGGTAATGGATAGGTTTATTTTAGAGACAACCATCTGCTATCAATCTCTCTCTCTCTCTCTCTCATTCAGGGAAAACGATAAAAACAGATTCTGTCGTGAACGGGAGCCCAGGGTCCTCTGGAGGCTGAAATCTCAGGCATTTCCTGTAACAGTAATAAAAATGAGCAGGCTTAAAGGTGACATTTCACAATTTACTCTTATTTGTGTCTATAAAGTGCATTCTGCGGCTCTTGACTCATGCACGGTGCCTGCATGTAAGAGGTGAACATTAACAACGTCCTGAGCAAATGGAAGTTCTATCCCCTTTTATTAAAGCACCTGCGCTATGTCCAGCAAGCCTGACCTCAGAGGAGACATTTTCACCTACTGTCACCTCCCATATCCTTCAATTTATGCTCGTCTGTGCTCTCTAAACCCAAGGGCCTGGATAGGTAGGCGACAAAGACAGAAAGAAAAGAGGGAGAACATTTTCTTGTCATTGGCTTTATGAAATGATATTCATCATTTAGAGTATTCTGGGCATGTTTTTCCTGTCATTCTCTTTTTGATGGGATGAGAAAATATTTATGTTCATATGAGGACAATAACTAGAAAATCATTGTGTTCGGTGATGTGGGTCTGTTTCTGGAGTTAGGTGAACTCTGGTGTGGGTGGTGGTTTCTATGTTGTGGGCATAGTGTTTGGTGTAGTGTGATGAGAGGTGTGGGTGTGGCTTGGAGGCAGTTCTTTGTTGTGGATTTTGTTGGTGGGTGGAGTCTGTTGTGAGTGGTGTTTATGTTGCAGGCATGATGTTTACTAGAGTGTGATCTGTGGGTGTGGTTTTGTTGGTGGGTGGAGTCTGCTGTGGGTGGCCACCCAAAGCCACACCCATATCAAAAGAACCAACTCCACGCCACACACCACACCTCCAAAACATAGACATCACCCACACCAGACTCCACCCACCAACAAAACCACAACACATAATCCACCAAATACCACACCTACATCAAAGAAGCACACCAAGCCAGGTTTTACTGGTGGGTGGAGTCTGGTTTGGGTGGTGTCTATGTCACAGGTGCGATTTTGGATAGAATGTGATGTGTTGGCATGGCTCAATGGGTTGTTTGATGTGGGTGTGGCATAGGGAGTAATCTGTATTATGGCCGTGTTTGTGTTGGTGGGTGGAGTCTGGTTTGAGTGGTGTCTATGTTGTGGTGCTGAAATGAGTGTGATGTGCGGGTGTGGCTTGAATGTGTTTTTTTTATATGAGTGTGGTATTGGGTGGAATCTATATTGTGGGCATGGTTTCATTGGTGGGTTGTGTCTATGTTTTGGAGATGTGGCGTGTGGGTGTGGCCTGGAGGTTCTTTCGTGGAGTATGTGTTATGAGTATGACATTAGGTGGAATCTATGTTGTGGGCATGGTTTCATTGGTGGGTGGAGTCTGGTGTGGATGGTGTCTTTTTTTGCAGTGTTTGGTTAATTGTGATGTGTGTGGCTTTGAACAGTTGTTATGTTGGTGGGATCTATTGTGGGCGTGGTTTCATTTGTGGGTGGAGTCTGACATGAGTGGTAGAATGTCATGTGTGGGCGTGGCATGGAGTGGTTCTTTATTGTGGGTGTGGCATTGGGTGCAGTCTGGGAGTGGTTTATTGTATAGTCATAGCAACTGGTCCAGGATTTCTGCTTTATTTCAGAAATGCTGTTCAAATCCTCAAATACACGTTTTCACTAATCAGCAATCAGCATTTCAAACTGTGCATATCCTTAACGCATTCATTCAAAATCCGGCTCGGGTGACCCTTCTAATTGGTCATGCATTCTGCACAGCGCTTTAGAGTTTGAGAGCTTATGGCTTCTGTTGATTTAAGGTGAGTCTTAAAATTGTAATATAAATGGAAATGTGCCTGTTTTTATATGTAAATGGCACTAACTTGCCAAAGTAACAAATCACAGGCACACAGTTAATCACTGCGCTGACACTCACTTCTGCTGTTTTAACATGTTGACCGTTTAGTGAACAAATCAAGACATTTTTTAAATGATTCTTTTCTTGTTTTTTTTGGCAGCCTTTACATAAACCCCTAAAAGATGGAGACGCTGGCGACCAGAGAGTGAAATCCGTGTGGGTGCTTTATCCTGTTACTTTGATTAGACTTTTCTAAATGTCGTGCAGCGGAAGGGTCGGGTTTTGCCCTAATGCCGACAGATTGACAGGCGTGCTACAGCAACGAACACCCGCATGGCGTCCGAGGGGACAAACTTTTATCTCGTCAAAGTGTTCCTACACGCCTAAGACAGAGCGCATCAATCTGAGGCGTTTGAGAGGCGAGCGCTAATGTGACTTCAGTGCTGTCACCTCACAGAGACACTCGGAGACGCTCAGAGGCCAAACCCATTACGCTAATGACCGTCCAATCGCCATGACCAATCAGAAATGCCGACTCCCCCTCCGCATGTCTAAACGTGTCCGCGGACTCTGGCAGGAGAGAAGGAGCGGAGGGACTTTATTTTGACAGCGACTAAAGGACGGTTGACAGTAGCGTGCCAGTGAGCATCACTCATCGGACGGCCATCTTCAAAAACAACAGTTGGGTTCAGTCCACTTCTATTGTTCAGACCTCCGGCCTGAAAACACGTCCCCCATTTACAATCAATGGAACAGAACTCACTTCCTTTGCTGTCTGTGTGTCTCTGATATTTATTGATGTGGAAGTGGTTGTTTGTTGTGTTTGTTCGGGGAATTCTTCCAGCGCTTGTCAGGGAAGCCACAGCGATTCCCAGGGTCACTTGAAACAAAAGAATGATTGAATAAATTTGTGTAAAAACATAAAGAGGCAAACAAAATCTCAGCATGTTTCTCTACACTTCCAGAGCGTCTCCACACACACAGGCCGGATCGGACGAGATGTTTCTGGGCTCGAGAGCGAATCTCTGTGGGACGAATGTGAGCCCCTCCTGAGTCTCTGTCAAAACCCAACAGCGGCCCAATCAAACACACAACAGTGTTGTTATTGTTAACTAAAACTATTCAAAATCGTGAAAAAAAAGCTGAAATTAAATATAAATATTAGATTAAACACTTTGAAAACGTGATGAAATGAATAAAAAAGAAAATGAATGGAAATGAGAAATGTTGCCTTGGTGATTAAGCACTGTTAATATTGAGATGCTATTATAGTTTTTGTTAAATGAGTTTAATTAAATATTACTTTTATATTTTCTGCTTCCATTTTAATATTAGTTAAAGTTTTAGTAAATTTGTTGTGCATATTTGTCATTTTTATAAGTTTTTATTGTTTTAAAAATGTCTATTTTTATTAATTTATATTTTACTTTTAAGTTAAACTAAATTAAAATAAGAAATGTTACCTCAGCAACCAGCTGAAATAAAATGTTATTTTGTTTTATTATTATTATTTTTATTCCAGTTAACTTTCATTTGATTAAGTAACAAAAACAAGAAATATTAAACAATATTAATTAAAACTATAAAAATAATAAAAATGACAAAAATACATAACAGAATTGCCAAAAAAAAATATATATATTAACTTAAACTGAAATGAAAACTAAAATTATAAATTATTTTAAAACTATAATAAGCTCTGACTATTAAAATCGACTATAATAATATACAAATAATACTAAAATAACAGTGACACACAATGAACATACTTCATCTGACATAATTAAAGGAATGGTTCATAAAAATGAAAATCATGTCATCATTTATTAATCTTAATGTCTTACTTTATTCTGTGAAACTCACGTTTTGCAAAACGTTAATGCTCCTGTTTTTCTTATAGTGTTTTCCAGACAGTAATGAGGCTCCAAAAATGACAATAAGCACCATAAAAGCATCAAATCAGTAATCTCCTGGACTCATGCACTATATATATATATATAGTCTTCTTAGCTCTATGTGAAGATGCGTCGTGTCAGGTTTGACGTCATCGATGCCAAGCAGCATTGGTTCTCGCATGTCTCCTAACTGAACACATCACTACAAGTTGATATGCACAAGTGCAAATGCCATTTGAGACCTATCAGTAGATTATCATTAAATAATGTAAATGATATAAAAATACACTTCTTATAAATTACATAATATGACTTCATTAGACTACTGCACACAAGTGAGGTTATATTTATGATCATTTTATGGCTAATATTTGCCCTTTTCAGAGCTTGACAGTGTTTGCCTCCCTTCACTTTCACTGTATGTATAATATTAGCATAAAGACAATCATTTTTGGTGAGAGTTGGTAAATGGCATTTTTGTTCCCTAAAATGCTTTAAGCACACACATACACAGCAGATGCGGTGCATTTTCTCACCAGCAATAATAATGAACATTCAGGGAAATTTGAGCATATGAAAATGATTATACTGCTAATGTACACTGCAATATTGTCCGGTTCTGACACAAATCACAAACCTGTCCCTGTGCAAAATGCAAATAAATAAACCTTTGAAATGTCTCTCCAGTCGTTGTGCATTTGCATATAAATCCTCCGGAAAAATTCCATTTTCTGCCCGTCCAAATTAGTAATCGCTGTGATGAAATCCGATAATTCCAGCTGTAATTTCTGAAACTAATGTCAGAGGCCTTTGTTCATAATTAAAGGAGAAGAAAAGAACCAAATGTATTTACCTCGTGGCTAATGTAAGGAAACATCATAAATATAGAAAAGTGCAGTGATTATTGTGAATTTCATTTGCATAAGTATTGTGTTGAACCTGTAATCCTGTTGAGCTCCGGATGGAAACTTTTGTTCATAAAACGTCCGTAGTCTCATTTGTAACTGATTCAGCGGACACATAACGCAACGCAAACACACTTAACGTACAGCTGTGAGTTATTCTGACCTCTAACTGAGTGTTCACTTCATCGTGGCCGCAGACGTTAAGCAGGTGGTTTATAATGAAGCTGATTCTGACCTTTTAATGCTGCAGTCATTGACTGAGAACGGCAGCAGGCCCGGCTCAGTCCGGAGGTGATAGATTATTTAATTAACTATTGACCTTTCTGCCGCCCATTCATCGATGAAAAGCCTTTTATGACAGAGCTGCGTTTAGGCAGAGGGCTGCTGAGTTTTGATTTTTGGATTTACTGTTTGGATTCTCTTCCTTCTGTAGACCATGTTACGTTTTCATTTTGATCTTGTGATGTTTCACTGCTACTGTACTCTTCAATCTTGATCTGTCAAACTTTTTGTTTGTCTGCGTATGTGTTCAAAACAGCCGACTACTATATTTCTTTCATAGCATGTAGTAAGTACACTACATACTGTGCTGTAAATGCATCACAGAACAATTTTTTTTTCTTTTTTTCGGAAAATCTTAAATGATGTATGTGTTTAATAGCATTTTGTGATGGAAATGACAACATAAACATTATGAAATAAAATGGGTAACTCAGTTGTCTTGGTAATTTTACATTTAGCATTTTATGTTTCCTAAATGCACACAATAATATTTTCATGTTCCTCTTTAGGAACTCGAGCTGCGTCAGGAGACGCTTTGGGGAACGCCTACAGCGTAACCGGCTCTGAATACCAATGAAATCTGTCCACTACATGGGAGGGATGTCACGGGCGAGGTGATGTAATGACCAGCTGGTATAAAAGCATGTGCGGTGCAACCGGCGTCAGCTTTCTATCATTCAGCTAAGCGCTCTGTGTCTTGTAAGTCCTATTTATTGTTGTCTGTCTGTTTTACGAGTCATGTCAAAAAGGCTTTGTCAAACCAAGCATGGGAGAAGGGAGGCGCAATACGGGCTGTGTGTTCCTCCGTGCAAATGTTATTTGTGTGCGGAGGATACGCACAGCTTGTGTGTGCTTTGCTTGGGAGCGAGGCACGTGGAGGAAGCCCTCGAAAAGGCTGACTGTCCGCACTGCGAGGGTTTTCCTCTGCGTGTGCTTCGCTCTCGAAAGGCCCTCTTCTCTGGAGAGGGTTCTTTCATTGGCGTTCCCTGCGGCGTGGGTCCCGCTTCCACTGAGGCGGAGTGGAGACGGCGCTCGTGGGGTTCGCAACGGGATCTAGCAGAGGGATCGGAGACGAGCGAGTCTCTATCTCCATCCTCACCTGCTGGATCCCGCGACCGCTCCCCGAGTTCGGAAGCACGCCTGGCGTTTAATTCCCCTCGGGCCGCGGCGCTTCTCTTGTCTTCCTCTGAGGAGGTTGATGTGGAAGGCGCCGAACATGTCGCACCCCCTCTTTCATCCCAGTATGAGGAGCTTGTGGAGGTGATCACTCCTGCTGTATCCAAGTTGAGAATCGACTGGCCGGCCGAGTGTTCGGTGGAACCGCGGAGATGAGCTGGATGAGCGTTTCCTGCGGTTTCAGACCTCTCCTCCACATCAGAGCCTGCCGTATTTCCCCGACCTCCACACTGAGGTGTCGAGGTCATGGGGAGAACCCTTTTCGGCCCACCTCTTCGCCCCCTCATCTGGCTACTACAGCAATGTCACGGGGGCGAGGGAGCGCGGTTATGGGGCGATGCCGCGTGTGGAGCAAACGCTTGCGGGCTATCTGTCTCCTGACGCGGCGTCGTCCCTGAAGGCTCCGACCTTGCCCACCAAGCCGCTGCGCATATCGTCAGCGCTGGTGGGCAAGGGGTACGCGGCAGCAGGTCATGCTGGCTCATGTCTGCACACCATGGCGGTGTTTCAGGCATACCATGCGGACCTGCTCAAAGAGTTGGATGAGGGAGAGGGAATTTCTGCGGAGGGCATTTGTGAGCTCCACAGAACCGCTGATTTGTCTCTCCGCGCCACCAAGGAGACCGCCCGTGCCATTGGGCGGTCTATGGCAGCCCTGGTGGCAGCGGAGAGGCACCTGTGGTTGACCCTGTCAGATATTAAAGAACGCGACAGGGTCTTACTCCTGGCCTGGCTCCTTGGTGACTCTGTTGACTCGGTTGTCAGCAGGCACCAGGAGGCCGGGAGGCAGGCGGCGGCGTTCCAGCGGTTTCTCCCTCGCCGCTCTCCAGCTCTGGCTGCTGGGCGAGAGCAGCCCCTGCCGTGTGCTGGCTCCTCGCATAGGGAGGCGCAAAAGGAGAGCGTGGCCACCCGTGCGCCTCCCCGTAAGCGGGGTGGAAAGAAGGGTGCGCGGCTGAAGACCTCTCAGCCTAAGCAGGATCTGCGGACCATGCTTCAGGCGAGGAGGTCTTCGGCCAAGAAGTCCTGCCAACAACCTCTAGTTACACTTTTCCTCCGTGGTGCACTGAGGCTTTAGTCCTCCTCCCTTTCGGGACCCCGACCAGCTGAGGCTAAATCGTATGTGTCCAGTGCTCGAAGGAACGAGATGCTGCGTCACGAGGCCACATTTCCGGCATCCCTGCCAGCGCTTGCTTCATTCTAGAAGCTGACGCCGGTTGCACCGCACATGCTTTTATACCAGCTGGTCATTACGTCACCTCGCCCGTGACGTCCCTCCCATGTCTTGGACAGATTTCATTGGTATTCAGAGCCGGTTACGCTGTAGGCGTTCCCCAAAGCATCTCCCGACGCAGCGTCTCGTTCCTTCGAGGAACTGGGGTTACATACACTCACCTAAAGGATTATTAGGAACACCTGTTCAATTTCTCATTAATGCAATTATCTAATCAACCAATCACATGGCAGTTGCTTCAATGCATTTAGGGGTGTGGTCCTGGTCAAGACAATCTTCTGAACTCCAAACTGAATGTCAGAATGGGAAAGAAAGGTGATTTAAGCAATTTTGAGCGTGGCATGGTTGTTGGTGCCAGACGGGCCGGTCTGAGTATTTCACAATCTGCTCAGTTACTGGGATTTTCACGCACAACCATTTCTAGGGTTTACAAAGAATGGTGTGAAAAGGGAAAAACATCCAGTATGCGGCAGTCCTGTGGGTGAAAATGCCTTGTTGATGCTAGATGTCAGAGGAGAATGGGCCGACTGATTCAAGCTGATAGAATATAATAATAATAATAATAATAATAATAATAATAAACTTTATTTTCTATAGCGCCTTTAAATGAAGATCTCAAAGCACTTTACAACAACAGATAAAACCATACACAATAAAAAGATCAAAAACAAAAACACTACAAATAAAACAATATAAAAATAATACATTACTCTTTTGAGTAATACAAATGTTTAATTAAAAGCTACCCTAAAAAATTAGTTTTAAGGCGATATTTAAAAGTGCTAAGAGTTTTAGCTTGCCTTATCTCAATAGGTAAAGAATTCCACAGTTTTTGAGCTAATGAAGAAAAAGCCCTATCGCCCATCAATCTTAAACGGGTTAAAGGAACAGTTAGAAGACCAGTTTCAGATGAGCGAAGGTCACGTGTTGGAGTATAAGGAATTAAAAGCTCAGACAAATATTGTGGTGCCAACCCATGTAAAGCCTTGTAAGTGAGCATCAAAATTTTAAAATCAACCCTAAAACTAACAGGAAGCCAATGCAAATACTCCAAGACCGGTGTAATATTATCTCTCATCCTAGTTCTAGTAAGAATTCTATCAGCCGAGTTTTGCACTACCTGCAATTTGTTTAGGGTAGCTTTTGATACCCCAGCCAACAAGGCATTACAATAATCAATCCGGGTAAACACAAAAGTGTTAATCAACCTCTCAGCAACAGGAAAGGACAACATTGGACGTAGTCTCGCAATATTTCTAAGATTAAAAAAGATGCTTTAACAGTGCTTTGAACATGTGGTTCAAAAGTTAGATTGGAATCAAAAATAACCCCCAAATTCTTTAGTTTTGTTTTAAACTCCATAGTTGAACCATCAATGGACAAAGTAACCGACCCAGCTTTATGTAATTGGTGGGGTGAACCAATAAGCATAACCTCAGTTTTTTTCACTGTTAAGACAAAGAAAATTTTGTGACATCCATTCTTTTATCTTAGAAATACATGTGGAAAGAAAATCAACAGACACAGTGTCATTAGGTTTAGTATGTATGTAAATAGAAGAGCAACTTTGACTGAAATAACCACTCGTTACAACCGAGGTATGCAGCAAAGCATTTGTGAAGCCACAACACGCACAACCTTGAGGCGGATGGGCTACAACAGCAGAAGACCCCACCGGGTACCACTCATCTCCACTACAAATAGGAAAAAGAGGCTACAATTTGCACGAGCTCACCAAAATTGGATGGTTGAAGACTGGAAAAATGTTGCCTGGTCTGATGAGTCTCGATTTCTGTTGAGACATTCAGATGGTATAGTCAGAATTTGGCGTAAACAGAATGAGCACATGGATCCATCATGCCTTGTTTCCACTGTGCAGGCTGGTGGTGGTGGTCTAATGGTGTGGGGGATGTTTTCTTGGCACACTTTAGGCCCCTTAATGCCAATTGGGCATCGTTTAAATGTCACGGCCTACCTGAGCATTGTTTCTGACCATGTCCATCCCTTTATGACCACCATGTACCCTTCCTCTGATGGCTACTTTCAGCAGGATAATGCACCATGTCACAAAGCTCGAATCATTTCAAATTGGTTTCTTGAACATGACAATGAGTTCACTGTGCTAAAATGGCCCCCACAGTCACCAGATCTCAACCCAATAGAGCATCTTTGGGATGTGGTGGAACGGGAGCTTCGTGCCCTGGATGTGCATCCCACAAATCTCCATCAACTGCAAGATGCTATCCTATCAATATGGGCCAACATTTCTAAAGAATGCTTTCAGCACCTTGTTGAATCAATGCCACGTAGAATTAAGGCAGTTCTGAAGGCGAAAGGGGGTCAAACACAGTATTTGTATGGTGTTCCTAATAATCCTTTAGGTGAGTGTACATAACCTAAGACGTTTTTGCATATTTTGACTAAATTACAGCTTGATTACAAATGATGCACCACAAAAAGATTCTGTTCAAATCATATGTACCATTTTTCTTTGTTTTCATCATTAGACATCATAAATCTCATATCTGAAGCTCTTATAAACCTCAATAAACCCTAAACAATTCCTAAAAAAGATGTTACAATAAATATTGAAATCATTTTATGTTTTCATATTTTTGCTTAAAATATCATAGGTTTAAACATAATACATTATAGAGTTATGATGAAATATAATAGTTTAATATTGAAAGAATGGGTGTGGGGAAAAAGTAAGAATAAAACACATACCTATAATGTTTTTTTTTTTTTTTTTTAATCCAAATAAGCATTTTTGGTGTTGCTCTTAATGTTCACTACGAATCTGCACTGATGTACAGTTTTTGTGCAATATGTTAGTTTTCTGGTTCAAACTTATTCTCTTCTTTGTCTCTTATTCTTTAGCAATGAGTGTCCTATATTCATTGTCTTGATCGCAGCACGAGCGCAGCCTCCCGCTGATCCAGAATCAGTGCTAGAATGTTTCCACAGATGCCAGATTCCCTCCCTGTAGAGAGACATGCGTCGTTCTCTCCCGAGTGCAGTTAAAGAGAGAGACACATGTCTTACCTTCCAGAGCAAAGAGTAAATTGGCCTCGAGAGGTTTTCATCTATTCAACCTGTTCATCAGCATGAGAGAGAAACGGAATGAAGCGAGACAGAATGAGCTCTGATGTGTCTGACTGAGAGATGATGACGACGAGACTGATTCACATTCAACAGTTTCCAAATCACTTATGAGATTCCTTTTTTGTTAAGATCCTGTCATAGAAGGCAGCTGACTATGTAAACAGCAAGGCCGTTCTCTAGGTTTTGGAACAGAGCTGTAGAATATTCTATACACATATACTAAAAAAAGGGTTTAATTGGCTGGAAAATGTGAAATCTTTGAAGTATATACATATATACATATACATACATACATACATACATACACATATATATATATATATATATATATATATATATATATATATATATACCAAGATGGCGCCGCTGTGTTCGGACGCCGTGCGGGTCGCTCCACTGAGACTTTGCTTAAACCTACTTTTTTCCCTACTTTTACTTTCTCTTTTTACACATTTCACGTCGGCACTGATCACCTACAACATAGAAACACTTTTGGACATTGGAAACCGCTACACCAACCTGCTTCAGGACACTTTATCCACGAATCCTGCGTGGCCTCTGGAGATTCTTCGGAACACGGAGACGAACAATAACCCCCCGAGGCGACGGACCAAGAAACACCGCGGGAAGCGCGCTGGAATTCGAGTAAGACTCGGGAAAAGGGCTCACAGTCCTCCTCTTCCAAGCATTCTCCTTGCTAATGTCCAATCCTTGGAGAATAAGGACGATCCTTGGACGATCTTAGAGCCAGGATTAGTTTCCAACGGGACATAAGGGACTGCAACATCCTTTGTTTGTCAGAAACGTGGCTTTCGTCCTCGGTCCCGGACACTGCTGTAATGCCGAGTGATAACTTCTCTGTCTTTCGGACGGACAGAACAGCAGAGGCCGGTAAATCCAGGGGTGGAGGAGTATGTTTCATGATCAACAAGAAATGGTGTGATCCCAGGAATATCTCCATTCAGTCGCGTTCCTGCTCGCCTCATCTGGAACATCTTTCCATTATTTGCCGCCCATTTTATCTGCCCCGGGAGTTTTCATCGATCATTGTTACTGCTGTGTACATTCCACCACAGGCGGACACTGGCTTGGCTTTGTCTAAGCTTCACGATGTGCTCAGCGGCTACATCAACAAACATCCTGACGCTGCCTTTATCATTGCGGGGGACTTTAACAAAGCCAACCTCAAGCAGGTCATGCCGAACTTTTATCAACATGTATCCTGTCCAACTAGAGGACCAAACACACTGGATCATTGCTACACTCAATTCAAGGATGCCTACAAAGCCCGCTCACTACCGGCTTTTGGCAAATCGGACCATGCCACAATTTTTCTAACACCGGGATACAAACAAAGGCTCGTTCAGGAACCTCCGGTGCAGAGAGTAGTGACGCGCTGGTCCTCCCACTCAGAGGCTATGCTGCAGGCAGCGCTTGATGACGTCGACTGGGACATGTTCCGGGCGAGTTCTTCTGACGTCAGCGAGTTCACGGATGTAGCATTAAGCTTCGTAAACACGCTAACCGAGCAAGCTACAGAAACAATAACGATATGGACATTCTCCAATCAGAAACCGTGGGTGGACAGAACAATCCGTGCCGCGGTTAACACACGCACTGCCGCTTACAATGAGGCTCTTCTGTCTGGGAATACGAGCGAGTACAAAGCATCGTGCTATGCTCTCCGACGCGCAGTAAGAGCCGCTAAACACAGATACAGAGAGAGAATTGAGTCTCATTTCCAGCTCAACGACTCTCGACGGATGTGGCAGGGACTGAGGACCATCTGTGACTTCAGAAACAAATCCTCCGCGGAGGTGAGAGCAGATCCGTTGCTGGCCGACAAGTTAAACATCTTCTACAGCCGCTTCGATGGCAACGGCGGCGGCGCGTCAGGAAGCAGCAGGCAGAGCAGCGATGATCCTGTAATCACCGTGTCGGAGGATGAGGTTCGGAGGGCGCTAAAGAGAGTGAACATCAGAAAAGCAGCCGGACCTGATGGGATAACCGGCCGTGTTCTGAGGTCCTGCGCCGATCAGCTCGCTGGTTTGTTCACTTCCATTTTTAATGAGTCCCTTGCTACCTCCGTGGTTCCCACCTCATTCAAAAAATCCATCATTATCCCTGTGCCAAAGAACAATAAACCCTCTTGCCTGAATGACTATCGCCCAGTTGCCCTCACATCTATAGTCATGAAGGTTTTTGAGAGACTTGTAAAGAGCCACATCTGCTCCTCCATCCCTGATACTTTGGACCCTCTTCAGTTTGCCTATCGCCCAAATAGATCCACGGACGATGCCATTTCTCACGTTCTCCACTCTTCCCTCACACACTTGGACAGCAACAATGGGAATTATGTAAGGCTGCTATTCATTGACTATAGCTCAGCTTTCAACACTATAGTCCCCATCAAGCTGGCATCTAAACTCACTGACCTCGGCCTAAACTCCTCACTCTGTGACTGGATTCAAGACTTCCTCACCGGCAGACCTCAAGTGGTGAAAGTTGGCCAGTTCACCTCAAACTCCATCACTCTGAACATAGGAGCCCCACAGGGCTGTGTCCTGAGTCCCCTGCTCTACTCTCTCTACACGCATGACTGCGTGTCCTCTCACAGCTCCACATCCATTGTTAAATTCGCTGATGATACTGTGGTTCTGGGCCTCATCTCCAACAACGATGAGACCGCATACTTGGATGAGGTAGAGAGACTCACATCATGGTGCCAGGACAACTGTCTCTCACTGAATGTGGGGAAAACTAAAGAACTGATCATGGACTTTAGGAAGAGACAGCAGCAGCCCTACTCTCCTCTCAGGATCAGTGGGACCCCTGTGGAGAGGGTGAGTAGCTTCAAGTACCTCGGCGTAAACATCTCCGAGAACCTGACTTGGACTACACACATCCAATCACAGGTTAAGAAAGCCAGGCAAAGACTGTACCATCTGCGACAGCTGAGGAAATTCAGGGTCTCACCAGCAATCCTGAAAACTTTCTATTCAGGGACCATAGAAAGTGTATTGACTCAGTGCATCTCAGTGTGGTATGGAAACAGCTCCAATCAGGACTGCAAAGCACTACAGAGAGTTGTGCGCTTAGCTGAGCGCATCTCAGGGTCTGCTCTCCCCTCTCTGCAGGACATCTACCTCAAACGCTGCAAAAATAGAGCTGTTAAAATCATCAAGGACTCTAATCACCCTGGTAACCATCTATTCACTTTGCTTCCATCTGGTAAGCGCTTCCGTAGCCTGATGGCAAAAACTGAGAGACTTAGGAGGAGCTTCTTCCCCCAGGCCATCAGGCTCCTAAACTCTAAACTCTAACTCTGTGTCATAATATCACTTGACTCCATGTAATATCACCATATCAATAAGTTATTCATAATTTTTTCTCCATGTAAATATCATATATCAATAAGCTATTCATAATTTTTCTCCACCTCATATTGCTGCTATTCAAATACCCTGTACAACTTTTTGCACATTATTTTTTGCACATTCCTCTCATTACTATTTGTCAACAACATACTGACCTGCACATTTATATTTATATTTTTTATCCTATCTTATCTTATTTTATCTTATCTTTTATTTTATGTTTGTACTTCTTCTTAATATTTGTATACTTTATAATTGCACTGTCCTTGGAGCGGACCTGACCTACATTTCACTGCTGGTTATACTCTGTATAATTG